>NC_137962.1:9930536-10420268 GCF_963924665.1 Micromys minutus | reverse complement strand
CTTCTGGAGCTCCACTGGCCTTGATGTGCCTCACATATACAAAAGTGTGTGTCTCTAGTTACTGTTTCTAGGTCTTAGAAATCCTTCTAAATCATATGACTCTAAATCATGGTGTCAAGGAAGTCTTTCCAATCATCTATCTACAGGAACACAGTGGGCCTCCCTTCTGCTTTGTTTTCACTGGCGTTACAGCATGTGGTCTCATGTTTGCTACATGCCTCTATGCTTTAAAATAGAAGACAAAATAGAAGCAATGACTTATTTTATTCATACCTATATTTCAAGCATCCACTATGGCCCTGGTGCATTACACCTTCAAATAATTTTTGACTAAATGAAGAATTTATGAGCTAAGTAGAGTTGCTGAGTAAGCCAAAGTTTGAGCATTTAATATTACTAGATACTGCCAAGTTGCTTCTCCAGAAGGTTTATGATCTCATCAAGCTTGTTTGTTTTGAGCCAGCACGGGCTTTCTTTTTGCAGACAGATAATCTTAGGTACTAGGAAATCTGAGGCTGGAAGATCACATGCTCAAGTCCTTTCCAGGGTACAGGGTGAGTTTAAGTCCAGCCTGGATAATTCAGGGATAATTAAAGGGAAAAATAAAGGTTGGGGACATTTGCCATTGACACGGTGTTTACATAGTGTAAATAATACACTTGGTTTTCAGTTGAATTATTAAAGAGTTCATCAGGTTGAAACTTCTCAGCTTCCCAAAAGAGTATATATACACATTATTAGGTGTTTCTCCATCCCCTGGGTTCCATTTTTTGTTTTTATTTAATTTATTTAATTTTTTGAGACTTTTATATAGACTTTTTATTTATGCCATTTCCACCGCTCCCTCTCTCCCACTCCAACTTCTTTCAAATTCTATTCCTCTCAAATTCATAATCTATTCTTTAATTACTCTTGTTACATGTGTATGTATAAATACATATAGATACATATACACGTATATACACATACACGCATATATACATATACACAATTTCTGAGTCCACTTATTATTGTTCATATATATGCATGTTTAGGGCTGACTGCTTGGGACTGGTAACTGTGGTGGTTTGAAAAAGAATGTCCCCCATAGGCTCACACATTTTAGTGCTTAGTCACTATACAGTGCAGCTCACTTTTAGGATTAGAAGCATTAGATGTAGCCTTGTTGAAGGAAGTATGTCACTGGGGTTGGGCTTTGAGGTTTCAAAAGCCCATTCTCAGTTCAGTTCTCTACCCTCGCTTGCAGATCAGGAAGTAGCTCTCAGCTATTTCTCCAACAACATGCCTGTCCTGATGCCATGCTCCTGATCACCATGTTCCCTAATATGATCAATATAGACTAAAGATCTCTGATTTTAAGCAAGACCCCAATTAAGGCTTTCTTATTACCATGGTCGTGGTGTCTCTTCATATCCATAGAACAGCAAGTAAGACAGTAACCTAACTATTTCTGTTAAAATTATCTTTGTTTTCTCCTTAATTTGTGAGAGCACATTCTATTATTTGATATTTAGCTTCCCTTGTATGATAAACATTGCTCCCTCACCATTGTTTTGGACCATGCTATACAACAAAGAATATATGTTCATTGGTGGATTATTTTGTGATATCAAATTTATAAGTCGTTGATTCATAAGTATTCTCAGCTTGGAATCAGATCACAGCACTACTCCTTTATAAGACGGAAGTGTTCAAAGAGCTTTTGACCACCCTAGAAATGACAAGGCCTATCCTAGTCATAGACCTGCAAATGGGATGAGGTACACCACCCCCTTGTTTCTACGTTTCAGAAGTATGTATCTCAGGAGGGCATTAGTGTGCTTCTGTTTTCACTCCCTTCCCTCTTATTAAATGAGAATCAGTTTGCTATACTTATTCCAGGAGCACTTATAAGGAGCAAATATCATGACCTGTCTAAAGATGCTGGAGGAGTTGAAGAGAAGTGGCCTCAGAAGAAGCTGAGGCTGGCCAAAGTCAGAGAAGGTGCTCAATTAAAACTGGTTTCTAGGAAAATGAGAAATTTGAACGGAAAAACTCTTCCAAGGAAAGTAATTCAGTAATTCATTCCAGGTAGTGACTTTATATACTTGATAACCATTCTGGATCTTCTTGTACAGGAGAACAAACAGATCACTGGCAGTAAGGGCAGCTGGGCTCACGTCCACCTCTTACACTAATTACACTGCACCGTACAAATCCAACCTCTCTGGGTTACAGGTTTATTTTTGTTTTCGAAAGAAAGTTTTAAAAAATTGCATCTCAAAGTATTTTAACTAAATCAATTGCTTTTAAAAGCAGGATATATGCTAAAAGCTTTATAAGAATGTTTAATTCTTAAGAATTGCATTTTATTAAGGTGAAATGTATGTCTTCTGGTAGCCCTGAGGTTTCACTGTATTTCCTTGTCCTGAATTCTTACTTGTGCTGAGGCTGTTCTGTGCCTGTCACTGAGGAGATTTACAGGGCAATCTTAACTGCCACAAAACACACTGATTAATACCTAACCATAACACATAACACATAAATAAGTATATGGATATTCTATTCTTTATACCATAATGCATATTCTGTATTCTGGATAGCAGGAGTTGATACAAAGTCAGAAGTGCCTGTCCTTCCATTACTTATGTACCTGTGTCCCTTGGTATGAATTCAGATACAGTTTAAGGCCTCTTCCTTTTTCATGGGCCATAATACTGCATAAAATTAACAATTCTTTTGGAATGATAACATGTTGAAAATGAAATTAAGAACAGTTTAAGTTCACCTCACTACAACATGCCATTTTGATTTCCCCATTTAAGATACCATTTATTTCACATGATTAAAATGCTAAGGGAAAAGAACATGACTAAAATCAATAATTTATAATCAGAGGCTCCACAAATTCTCCAGACAAGATTCTAGACAATGATGAGCTTCATAAAAGACAAAGAACTAATGGGAAAAAAAAAGAGTCTGGACTCTGTTAAGAATAAAAAGAAAAAAAAAGTATGCTGCCAAGTTCCTCAATTGAGCTGACAATGGAAGGGAAAGTGGAGAGAGGAGAGAGGGAATCAGAAACTCGGAATAAAAAGGGAGTGTGATTTCTCACAGATCTTCCCTCCTGACAGTACCCTTTTGCCATTGTTTTCTTGGGCATGGCTGCCTTTACCCCAATAAATGTAACTTCTCAAGGACGTCACCACCATTATTTCTGTGGTTTATAGGGAATAATATGTCTATTAGAATTTTTATTTATATATATTCAGGGGAATCCAGGCAGGTGGATGTCAGATTTGCCTTTGTTGACAATGGGCAGGTCACAGGGGGCTTGACACAAGACAGGAATCCAGTGAATGATTTCCCCAAGATTGACATGCTCACTCCCTCTCTCGACTGTCTTCTGACATTCTATGCTTTATGTTTTCTTTCATTTCTGTTTCTTTCCTTTTCTCCATCAAGTTCAGTATGGACATATTTTAAAACAGGAATAGAAAGAAGAAAAGGATCTATATGGATCTGCCATCAAAGGACAAGAGAGGTCCTTTGACTTTATATCTACACTTGTTACCTAGTTATCCAGAACAGTAAACATGCTGTGAGATGTCTAGAAAGTAGATTACTAATATCGTTATTCATAGGACAACTCATTGACATCCACTGTGCCAGGCATTTAACACTGAATAGAAGAGAGCTTGCCTTCCTTCCCTGAAGGTAATTCATGAGTCTGTTACTTTGGTGTGAGGAAAAACACACTCCAGTGTGCACAAATCACAAATACGGAATGAGAAAATAAAGCAATCTGTTCGTTAACGGCAGAAGGGGGATTAGGGTGCAACCCTCCTTTATTTTTCCCTGAGGAAACTTAGATCTCATGGAAATGGGAACTCTGTTTAAGATGATTCAAATATCCAGGCTTCTGTGAGCCACATCCTCTTGCAAATTTAACTCCTTCTGTTGCAGGCGCCATCTAAGTTACTGATGTCTTTGTCCTCTTCGTACATAATACAGTGATTCTTCAGCTCTGGTGGCCACACAGTGTGCTGTATAGATTCTTTGGGAAGTTTATGGAACATAAAGCTTTCATTTTGAAACAACTTTGTGAAAGGAATTATTTATTCCAGCTAGTCCAAATAAAAGACACACAACCCAGGTATTTTATTTACAAGCTGTAAGCCTAGACTGACACACGTCCTAGCTGTGTGTCCCTTGTTACTTGCCGTTTCTCCTGGCCATGTGCATAAGCCATGGTCCATCTCCTCTCATGGCAGCTTTGTTCTCTCTTTCTGTCCTTTCTTTTTCTTCATGGTGCCTACTATCTCTCTCTACTGCCCAATCACGGGCTTTGGCCTTTTTTGACCAATTAACTTAGGGAGCAAGGTTACATAGCATCATTTGATGTACATGAGAATCTTATGGGGGGGCGTAACCAAATCTTGGGGGCCAATATTTAGCATTTGAATAAATAGCAGCATCAGACCAACCCCAACACATTTTGATTATAAATCTCTTATTTTACAGAGGTAAAGCAATAGTAAAAAGCTTTGAAAGACCACTTAGTCCCTGGTCTTGCTCAGATATTGGATCTACCTCTGTTGATTCCGTTCTCATGGGTCAGTAGGTCAGTGTTACTGCTGAGGCACAGTGAGGTTAAGATGAAATTCAGTGTTTTCAGTCAGACAGTGCTGACCTTTAAGGCTGGGCCTATCACACTAGTTACTCCTCATTGCTAGGTTATTCATTCTAAGACAGCCAGTGGGAAAAAGAAACTATAGATATAACTATACCCTAAAATTTAATGCCTTTTGCATCTTAACCCCAAATGTATCATCTTCTATGGTTGTGAGTTTTATAGATTACAGTGTGATCAAAAAATAAGCACGAGTTTCCCTTTTCCCCAGGATTTCAGGTAGATGATTCTTTCTTAATATAGATCTCAGCAGGCTCAGCACATTTTTCCTCTGGTTGAGTCAAGATCTTTTGCTTTTTCCTTAAAATAAAAGTTTTATAGTTTCTACTCTTGGGATAGGAAACTGTTAAATAAAATAAAGTTTACAAGGAGACAGACCTGGTGTACCACAACAGTTGATCTGGAAACCGCGATAGGCTCTAAATGATTAATGGGCAGGTAGTATACACACTGTGGAGACAGAGAGTGGAAGGGTAACTCATTGGGTACAATGAAATGGGATCAAATGAGATTTCATCATGCTCCACAGAAAAGTTCATCATTTAATACTTGTGAACTCATTACTTATATAATTTTGAATTTAATACATTTGCATTGCGTGCAGCCCCATGTAACTGAAACTACAGAATATAAAACCTGAACAAGGCTCAGAGAGACAACTAGATACCACTAAAAGTCATGCCATATTGCCTCTCAGTCTCTGTGTAGGAGATCTAGTCAGGGCAGCCTTCACTACAGCATGTGTGGAATACTGCTCTTGGGATCTGTATTCTTAGACATGAATTAGACTCCAGGACATGTGGTACCCTACCTATTGGTAGATCACTTGGTATGAGCCTAACTCTTCTCAGAAGGTAGAGCTCCCAGGAATCCTATCACTAACTAAATAACCCCCCAAGAATGATATCATTTCCATCTTCTAGAAACATGCCAGTTTTATGAGGTTCTATGTGGAGAGTGTGGTCATTATTTCTATCTCGCAGATGCAGCTTGGAATAAAATTCAAACTATAAAATTTAGAAGAGGGCATTTTTAGTTTTCTTGTTGGAGTTTTACTTTTAAATCGAAGCAAAGTTTAACTTGTGTACTTTAATCTTCCACAACAGATCTTGTGTGGTTTGAAGTGGGTCACGTTTGTACAGCCTTTTCCCATTTGAGATGTCTTTCTGTGTGATTATTCTTCTGTGACTACTAATTGTCTCTGTTTGAAAATATGCTAGCAAATTTTGAGATTTGAAAGAATGTGGATCATTTTTCCACTCCTATTCTCAGGGTGTCCTGTCACTGCTATATACCACATGTGGTAACATGGAGCCAAGACCAGAATGGGTGGGTCAACAGGATGTTGAGGATTTTGGGGAGAAAGTCTTCCCTGAAGATTTTAGTGTTACAACTCTGTTAGATGATATTCAACAAAATGGTTCTCTTAGACAGTATTCAATAAAACAGCTTGTGTGTATACACTTTATTGGTGTGACTCTGTGTGTGAACCTTGAAGAATGAAAAGGGATTTCACTTAGGGCAAAGTTTCATTGACTGGCTTAAGGTTCTAGGGATACCTCGTTTGCATGGAGTGACATTTCAGGAAGTTGAACTTGTACTTTTCCCAAGAACTTTTTGACATTCCTCAGGTTGATAATTGGGACTCAGACTCCCAAGTCAGGCAGAGAAGAGGAAGCCCAACTAAGAAAAGAGGCTTCCATTTTGCACCAAGCCCAGGAAAGCTGTCCAGACTTGGGAGATTACAACCTTAGTAGTGAAGTGCAATGGGAAAAGAAGATGGAGATGGGATTCCTTGGCAGGGCTCATTGTGACCTTTGGGTTCAGCTCCTAGTGGCACATACCGGTTGAGCACAAAAGGGCATCCACAGAATGGTTTCTTCCTAGCCTATTTTGTTCTCTGTCTCATTCCTTTCATGTTGTTATTTAGGACAGAGAAAGTACTAGGTGAATATTTGTTGAGTCAAGAAAAGCTTTGCAATAATCCTTAAAAGCTCTAGAATGAAGAAAATAACATTACTTAAAAACACCCATTTGACAAACATCTATCCATCCTGTAAAATCAGCTTAACTGCCTTCTCCATGGAATCTGGGATCTATTTTGCCTTACTTCTCATCTGCTTTTAGCCATATTACCTACATTATAAATGTTGCTGTTGCTCATTAAGGACTCTAGCCACAGGGTTATACTTTATGAACTAAAACTCTTAGCCCCACCCCACCCTGACTTTGGATCTTCTCTGAAGCAGTTTTCAGGGGAGCACTACAGTGTACTATGTTACACAGTAGTCATTTGTGGGCCATAGTCTTCTGCACTTAACAGACATTTAATAATGAGCATCTTGGAAACTGGATCCTGTATGACTCATCTTTTCACCTCAGTGTCCAGAACTTCGGCTGAATTTAAAATGTTGACTTGTGTGACCTTCATCATCTCCACCTCTGCCCGCAGGTATGATCTCATCTCCCAAACCCCAGTGGCCTAACAAATGTGATATCTCAGAGAGGAAGCATCCTATAGGCCTATGATTGCTGCTTCCCAGCTGTGACCCTCACAAGCCCTTCATGTTGTGTTCATTCGTTTCCACTTAGTCAATTCTGTATTTCCCTTCCCGCAGCTCCACTCAGCTCTGATGAAATTCCACAACTTAGACTTTGATAGAATGATTTTCCTCTGGGGTAGAGCTTGTTAAAATCATAATGTTCTGTGTACATTTAATGAATTGACTACTTTTTCTTCCTCTTGCCAGATCCCAAGAGAGTGTTCTCTCTGAAGTTACACCTAAGAATCACATCTTCTTTAAGCCTTAGATACCATGATCCTTTGCTGTTTATTTGAGTGAGTCCTTTTCAGAATGTCCTGCAATTAAAATCCTACAGTAGGCAGCCTTGTTAAATTGGGGTCTTCACTTGGTGATTTGCATTCACAATCCTTTCATGTTTTCTCATGTCATGACAGATCTTTTTTTTAATCTGAATATTTCATCATTTAGTTGTTTCATGCTTTATTTTTCTATTCATCTGCTGAAGGATGTCTTCAGTGTTCCCCTATACATTTATGTATGGTTTTTTTTTTTTTTTTTGCATCAGTATAAGTTTTCAGTCCCTTCGGAGGATATGAAGAATAAGAATCATTGTGTTATATATTAAGATTATATTTAGTTTTCCAAGAAGCAATCCTGCTGTCCTTCAATGAGGTTGCCTTTCTAGGCAGTGGCCAAGTGATCTAGTCGCTCACATCACCAGCACTGTTGGTGTTTCCGACTTTGGCAGTCTGAACACTTCTTCAGTGGCATCTCAAGGCTGTTCTAGTGTTTGCCTGCCTACTGACAGTGGGTAACAGTGTCTGTTTATTTGCCATCAGTGTGTCTTCTTTGTTCATGCACTTTTCCCAATTTTAGTTGAGCTGGTCAACTGTTCTCCTGAGTTTTCTTGGCATATTTTGGATGTTTCTTTCTAGGTGTATCTTTGACAGATACATTCTGCTAGTCTGTGGTTTATCTAATCATTCCCTTGCCACCTCTGAATCTTTTTTTTTTTTTAAGTTTCAACATTGTTCTCACTAAGCCCTAAGTAATCCAATACTTGGAAACTATGATTTTTCTAATAGTTTCCAATGGTGTCTTCTTTTTTAAAATGACTTTTACTGTTTTACAGTCCAGTCATTGCCCCTCCCCCAGTCCACCCTTCCACAGTTTCTCATCCCATTCTTCCCCCCATGTCTTCAAGAGGATAGCCTCTACTCTTGCCAGGCCTCCCCCACTACCTGGGGCCTCAAGTCTTCAAGAATTAGGTGCACTGAGGCCAAACCAGGTAACCAGATCTCTGCTATATATGTGTCAGGGGCCATGAACCAGCTCAAGTCTGCTGTCTGATTAGTGGCCCAGTGTCTGAGAGATCTCACAAGTCGGTGTTAGTTGAGACCTCTGGTCTTCCTCTGGGGTAGCCCTACACCTCAGCTTCTTCTAGCCTTTTCTTAATTCAACCACAGGGGTCCCTGAATTCAGCCAAATGGTTGGGTGTAATTATCTGCTTGTGTCTCAGTCAGCTGCTTGTTGGCCCTCTGGACCAATGGTATCCTCTGAACCTGGACTCTACCCCAGCACATTGATTCTTTGCACCAACATTTCTGCATCTTTGCTTGTGTGCTTGGGTAGCTTTGGATTTCCTGTGTCCTCTGTTCTCTAGTTGATATAAGAAGAGCTGTTGAATCTCATTTGTTCTGCTTTCTCTTGGGATATCAATGTAACATATAACTTGAAGAACCTTACCCATGATGCTACCAGACATCTTTATGATCCCGTTTGTTTATTATATCAGTAAATGGGTGATATAAAAGAATTATGCCTGATTTATAAATCTGAAAAGTAATCTGAAATAGATTACCTAGATGTTAGACAAACGTGGATCATTATTACCCAATATAGAATAGAAATTCTTCTTTCTCAAAATCCAGGGGTTCTTTATATTTGCTGCCTGTCGTGTACTTGTTGTTAATAATGTGAAAGTCACATGGATCTCCTGGCTTCAGTTTTTACATCTGTGTATTATTTCAAACTTTTAATAAACTTCATTATTTTGAATCTTAATAACATTTTATCTTTCCTATATCTTTCTTTTCTCTTCTTCTCTGTCTGTCTCTGTTTCTATTTCTGTCTTCTGTCTGTGTGTCTGTGTATCTGTGTGTCTGTGTGTCTGTTTCTCTGTGTCTGTCTGTGAAAGGTATAGCTGTTGTAATGCAGTTGGGCAGTGTTTTCCTCAAATCTGCAGTCCTTATGCTTTGATTAGACATCTTATTAATAGAAGTTACTGTCTCATGGATACAGAGAAAAAAAAAAAGAGTGAGAGACCATGAATTTCGAGCAGGTGCGGAGCCCATTAGGTGAGCACAGCCCACATCTTACATGCCCGTGATATATGGTACTGCCTGGCAGCCCTGGCTTTCTCCTTCTCTTGCTCTCTCTCTTTTTAATCATTAACCTTGTGAGCAGACACCTTCTTATTTTAATCTTCAAGGTTGCAGCAAGTCTCCCCATCTGTAACTGCTTGGTACCCAGATGGAAGCCAGCAGAAGTTTTCTCAGCAATCATCTTAGCTACAGGATGCCTTTGACAGATCGGTCTCTAAAAACAGAAGTGACAGAGCAGTGGAAGGGACACTAGAGGCAGAATGACAACTTTAGAAGGATGGGAAGACCACACTCAGATGATTGCCTGGTGTGGGTGTGAGATGCAGAATCTGGAGGGTGGATTGGTACTTGAGAGAAATAGTGATAAAATGCCACAGTCTGAATTTGAAGGTGGTAGTTTCATATTCAGATGTTATTGCAACAAATGAGGCTGAGGGGACTGAGCTTTTTAGTAAGCTTCAGTTTTGCTATCTGTAAAATGGGGATAGTCTTGCCTACCTCACAGATTCCTGCCAATATTTTTAAATGTAGAGTATCCATAAAGGTGTCTTCCTCAGTGTTCAATGTGTTTCCTGTTCCTTGTTTCCTCTTCTTCTCTCCTCCCGTGTTACCACCTCCTCTACCTTCCTTTTATCCCATATTTCCTTCTTTCTGCCTTGTTTCCTTCCTTCTCCCTTTTTCTTCGTTCCTTTCTTCCCTCCTTTCTTCATTCTTTATTTCTATCTTATTTACTGTGGGGCCATTTCATTTGCCACAGCAACCCTATCAGACAATCCTATGTATAATAGAATAGACCAGAAAGGGCCTTGTTGAGTGACACCCTTCATTAGAGGTTTTGTTTTAATCAAAGTGGGGATTTTGGACAATACTGGTGGTGGATCATGGTAGCTGTCTCAACCTCAAGATTTTTGGCTTTCCAGAGGCTTTAGAAAGCGGAATCTGGTTTGGGCAATTCTGAACAGCATTGCAGCTTCTCCATCCATGAAGAGGGATCTAATGACACATGCAGATTCTAAGCATCACAACCATGAGTGAGCGTAAGGAGTTCACTTGGTTCTGATCGTAGCAGTAGAGAAAATGCCATACAAATTCCTCTTTGTAACTGACATCTCCTGGGTCTAAAGGCTTTGACATAGAGTCAAGGTGTGTCAAGTTGGGGAAGTCACTTAGGGCCAGTCAAATAAGGCTTTCTGTTTGTTTTTGTTTTTAACAAGCCTAATTTAGGGGAGAAAAGTTCAAAATAATATGATTGTTTGTGTTATCTATTACTTCCAAATATCTCATTTATTCTGTAAGGGGAAACCCCTCAATCAACACACATGCACACACACACACACACACACACACACACACACACACACACACCACAAAATTTAATGATAGAATTTGTCTAGAAATCTGAGTACTAATTCACTCTAAAAGCTTAGAATCTTTACTTTCCCAACAATATTTTGGTTTGCTGTATTTCTATTAATTTTTAAAGTAATGGCATACATATTTGACTAGCTAGATTTTTTTTTACTTTGTATTTTAGAATGTGTTTTGCTAAGGACTAATTTTAAGTTTAATTTATACTTTAATGTTTTAATAATTTATACATGCATATAATTCATTTTGTTCAATTTTTATCTCCCTTTACCCTCTTTCATCTCCCTCTCAGTCCCTCTGAACCCCTTATTCTTCCCGACAAGCTCCACTTTCAAGTCTCTTGTTTTATTTTGTGACTCACTGAATTTTGTTAGGGCCATGGGTATGGAGTTATTTACTGGATCAAAGACAAGATGCCAGTGTTATTCCTCTGAAGGAATGACTCTCTCTTTCCCAGCATCCATTAATTGCCAGAAGTTTCTCAAGGAGAAGTGGGGCTTTATGAGCCCCTCCTGCTAAGGGTTAATTTAAAAAGAGCATCACTGATACCTAAAAAACAGAAGTACATTATACCAGCAAATGCTGTTATTCCAAGTTTAGAGTATATACAAATAAATATATGTGCTTACACATATCCACTAACATATACTTGAATATATGGATAATTATATCAATTATTAGTTATAGGGTAGGTAACGGTTAGTGATAGAAAATGTGCTTAGCACACACAAGGCCATAAGTTTAATCTCCAGCATAAGTAAGTGAATGTATTCATAAGTAAAACAATCATTTTTAAACATCAGAATATAAATAATGCACTCATTTCCATTGGTTGGTATCTCTTATACATCTTATGAGCTTACCCTTCATGACCTGTCTCCACTCCTACTGCAGCCTGTCAACTCGTTTTGGAAGGAACTAGAATATCTGTCCTTTTGAAGCCCTCTCAATAGCCATCTTTTGACTACGTTCCCAAGATTCCCACTGAAGTTCCCTTTGTCCTGTGGTTTTCATTATAGTTATATATGAAAGCTTGATCAGATTCAAATTTCAAGGATTGATCAAGACTACTTCATAAATAGTAGAGTACAGGCATGGAATATCTCCGTTTTCAGTGCATACTTAATGCCTGGTAGCCTCTTTTATGATTTTAGTACCCAAACCATTTCTTAGTTATATTCAAGGGCTTTTAAAATGATATAATTCTTATGTTATTATTTATTCTTAATGTTTTATCTGAAATAATTTTATATTAAAAAATTTCCAAAGTATTGATAACTCATTGATGATAACATCTTTAAAAAACTGTCATATTCTTTTTCTTAACATTTTTTGTCATGGTTTTGAAGAACAATTGGAATGTACTAAAAGACATAATTTAAGACATCTTTTGGCCTGAGCATTAAGAGAAAAGATGGTGGGAGAGAAAGAAAGAAGGAAGGAAGAGAGAAAAAAAGGGAGGGTTGGAAGGAAGAAAAGAGAAATAAAGACACACGGCAGAGTGTGGACATCTTCTCTGGAACTGTTCTGTCCTTTGTCATTTTACACAGCAGGCTGGTTTCTTGGCATCTGCCAGTGTGGTTGATTGAGGGTTTTCCCCTTGTGTCATCTTAAATGGTTTAAACAGTCAATGTTTTTCTGCTCAGGTGTCTTATCTGTTCCTTGGATTGCTTGGTCTTTGGCTAGTGATAGTCCCTGTCAGTTGGTTTCTTTTGTCATTTGAATATGCCCAGCAGTATTTTCTTGTTTCCTCATTTAAAACATGTGCACAGCTTGTCTGGAATATTTTCAATGAGTTCTATTTCCTTTCAGTAAGAAATAATGCTTGAAGGCTAAGAAGGCTATCTCTAAAATGCTTCTACATTTGCACAAGTACCTGTCGCACAGTGCTGCTGCAAAAGGGAACTTTTCTTCAGGGATATAGGCTTTGAAAGACTGCTCACACTTCAATACCTATGAGTACAGAGGCTACACTAAATAGATTCTGTGTTTTATTAATAAAAATTCATAACATATATATATATATATGAAATTCTCAGTAAAAATTTAAATGTGCAACATGATGAATCATACTTGTTTTTTATTATTTTATTGGATATTCTCTGTATTTATATTTTGAATGTTATTCCCTTCCCCCTCCCCATGCTTCCATCTCTCCTCCCCATACATTTGCCTGCATGATGGTGCTCCCTCTCCCAATCACCATCTTCACCTCAGTGCCTTGGCGTTCCCCTACACTGGGAAAATGAGCCTTCACTGGACCAAAGGCCTTTTCTCCCATCAATGCCAGATAATGTCATCCTCTACGACATATACAGCTGGAGCCATGGGTCTCTCCATGTGAACTGAATTGTTGGTGTTTTAGTCCCTGGGAGTTCTGGAAGGTTTGGTTGGTTGATAATGCTGTTCTTCTCATGAGGTTGCAAACCCTTTCAACTCCTTCAGTGTTTTTTTCTAGCTCTTTCACTGGGGTCCCTATGTTCAGAAGGCTAGCTGCAAGCATCCTCATCTGTATCTGTATGACTGGCAAAGCCTCTAATGAGGCATTCGTATCTGGTTTCTAACAGTGAGCACTTGGTGGCATTTGTAATGCAAGCACTGAGTAAGCAGAAAGGGGCAGATCCGTTGGACACGCTGGCCAGCAAGTCTAACTTAATGCATAAGATATAGACCAGTGGGAGACCCTTCTAAGAAAACTAGAAGGTTAGCACTTGATGACTGATGCCTTAAATTGGCCTTTGGCCTCCTCCCACACATGCACACATATGCACACATACAACTACATTCATATGAAAACTCACACACTTATAAATCATTAAAAGTGATATTGAAAATCATGACTGGGTACAGAGGATGCCCATGGTCACCCCATAAATGACTGTTTCCATGTCCTTTTACAAGAGTCATGTAAAGCATGCTTCTCTAAATAAAACACAGTATGATGTATTCTGGTAGGTTTTTTTTTTTTTTTTTTTTTTTTTTTTTTGACTCATAATCAAAGCATCAGGATTTGTCCAGTATGTAGACTGTCTTATCTGCTAGCTATTCAAAATGTTGCTATGTTAACAGAAGCTGTGTTTTCTTGTATTGGTTACCTTCATACTAATACCTGCATATTAATTTTTGTTACATAGTTTATGCCTCTCAAAGACTCCACTGAATGGATTAATGAATTAATAAGAAAGCACTGTCTATGGCAGGAAAAGGAACTTGGCTCATGGCAGTGGTTTTTGGTGAAGAAACACAGTCCTATCTTCCTTGGTCACACCTTTGCTTTTGACTAATGAAAGGACACCTGAAAATATGATATTTTAGAATCCCACGTCTCAGAAATATTTCCAGAGGGCACGCACTGTTATGTTATGTTTAATATTCATGTTCGTCATCTATATCTGTTAGACTTCTGTTAGCCATGAATAAAACAACCAACAGAAGAAACCTGGAGGAAAAGTTTTCTGACTTCAGGTTCCTGGAAACATAGTACATAGTCTGTCATGGTAAGAAAAACATGATGGAATCAGTGGAGATTGTAGATACCACTTCTCACATCTTTGTGGGCTGGGAAGCAGAATGCTAATACACAACCCAGACCAGTATATGACCCTTGTCAACCTGTGTTCATCTCATCCTCATGTTCCCAAAGCTCTATGACTTTCCAAGACAGTACCATCAGCTGGGAACAAATGTCCAAACATATAATATAAGCCTGTAAGAGAAATTTTACATTCAAATCATAGTGCTATCTAAATCATAACATTTTTAGGAATGAAAAAGAATTAAAGTATGCTCACAGGCAAGAACTCCTACACACACATATACCACATGTATGTATGGTATCTATATGAAGACATATTTGATTTTATTCATGAACCTATAGAGGAGATTGTATCAAAATTCTTTTCAGAAAAAAAAAACTCTCAAAAATGTTTAGGAAGCTTAGGTTCTTGTGTTTTAAAGGAAAATATTAATATAAATCTGGTTTTACCTAAATATTAAAAATAGTATAATGGTTTATATTTAAATATATTTTTAAATAGGATTACTTCTCTTTCCCCTTTCTTCTATCTACAGCCCCCTCAGTGAACTGCCATTCTCAAATTGATAGCCTCTTTTTCTTTATTATTATTACACACACACACACACACACACACATGCATATGTATGTATATACACATATATGTGTATGTATATATATATATATATATGTACAAATACATAATATAAAAGCTGCAGATGTTTCTTAGTTGTTTATGTGTATGTAGTTTCATGGCTGACCACCCTACCTACAGTTCTTTGTCTAAGGGAGGGTCCCTGAGAAAAATTTCCTTATTCAGATTAGCAAGTATGAATATCACAATTTCTCAGCCCTTGTTTATATAGCCATTTTGAGGAAAGACTACTTTATAGCAGAGCTACCGGTGTCCTGGCTCTTATGAAATATTCATCCTGTCTTTTGTGATGTTCCCTGAACGACAGATGGAGGATCATTATAGGGACGTGTGTATCCATTAGGGCTGGGTTCTGCATTGTGTTGATCTTTGCATTGTATCCAGTTGTGATTTTTCTGGTCTCCATTTGCTGTAAGGTCGACTTTTCACAAGACCCACAGAGCTCGGCTTCTAGTAGGAGCACAGGTTCTCTCTTTATTCATATGCATACACATATCAGATTTTACTTAAAATCATTGGTATTTCTTAGAGATTGCTCTTCTTTCCTTTTATTTTTAAGATGATCATCACATGGCCGCTATGACCCTCCTTGATCCTTTTCAAATTTACGTCCTCTTTTTAAAATTAATTGTTGTTGCCACATGTATACTTGCATGGATACGTACTTATACTTTCCTAAACACAATCATCCCTGATCATTTGGTATAGAAGAACCACTTGGTGAGCCAGTCCCTGGGGGAGGACTATTTCTCCTACTCTCATTGATTTTAGTTCCGGCAGATTCTGTGTAGGGTTTTTTTACTTTGTCATGTCTATTGCTGTCCTCATTCATCCTGTGTTTAGGCAGCCATGTTGCTGAGACTTCGTGGGTGCAGCTTCTTACATTACAAGGAGACACAATCTCACAACCAACTCCCTGATTCACTGCCTCCTATGCTTTCAACACCTCTTCCACAATCCTCTCTGAGCCTTAGAGATGGGAGTTGTTTTGTATATGTGTCTGTTGGGACTGGTCCCTACAACTCCGTTTTGATAGGATGTGATTTTCTGTACTGATCTGTCTGTTGCACAGAGAAGTTTCCTTGAAGAGAGGTGACACCTACTCTAATGTGTGGGTATCAGAAAAGACATTTAGAGTGTATTTAGGCATTATTAGTAGTTTCTACGACCCATGACTTCACTGTGCTGGGTAGTTGGTTAGTTTTTCAGTACTAGACATGATTTTCCTCTGTGGAGTGGGTCTTAAGTGCAATTAGAGAGCAGTTGGCTACTGCCAAGGTACATGTACCACACTTCACTCTTAGGATCATGCCATGCTGATCGTTGTTGTCCTATTATTTTTTGCATACCTATATATTTGTGGTATGCGTGGGTGTATGTATGCATGTTTGCAAGTTTGTGCATGTAGGGTGTGTGTGTTTGTGTTTGTGTGTGTGTGTGTGTGTGTGTGTGTGTGTGTGTGTTTTCACAGTTGGCTTCAGATGTCTTCCAGTATCTCTTCATCTTGTGTACAAAGGCAGGATTTTTCTGAACCCAGAACTTACTCCATCGGCTAATCTGTCTGTCCATCACACTCAGGGCTTCCCCATTTCCAACTCCTGTCCATGGAGGCCACCATGCCCACATCCGGCTCTCAGACTTGCCCAGAGCATCATCACCTCAGCCCCTATTACCTGTTGCTACCGTCTCCCACCAGCAGAAAAGGATTGACGACACAGCGTTCATGTCAAAGCGGTTTATTCAGGAACCTTACAGCATGCAAGTGAAAGTCTTTTGACTCCCCTTTTCTCTCTCTGTCTCTTCTCTCTCTCTCTCCCCATCCCCAAGCACAGTCCCTTTTATCCTCTCTCAACTCCACCTCCTCAGTCCATGTTGCGTGGCTGCAGTTCATAGGTCCGTGTCATCTGGCCTGATCTCATGTCATGGTTGTGCCTGCACAGCTCACAAGGTGGGAGTGGCTAATCTGGGGTGGGGGGCGGCAGGAGGAAGTCAGATGCTAGTCACAAGACTTGGCCAGAGTCCCAAGCATCATCTTGGGACTGCCGCCACACTCGCTCTTCACAATTACCCTTGTTATTCCTAAGTTGTTGTTGATGCTTTTCCATAAAACTTCGTGATATCGTTTCCAGTGATATAGACATTGAGTGGAAAATGAACAATTTTGAGTATCAACAACAACAACAACAACAACAACAACAACAACAAATAACACCCCTCACCCAAAAAAAAAAAAAAAAAAAAAAAAAAAAAAAAACCCTGACTCTTTTTAGGAGACCATTATAATTCTGGTGAAAAGAAAAAATATTCACTTTTATACTAAAATATGTAAAAGTCATTGCCATGCTTTTACCAAAAGAGACATTTTTCCTCAATTCATTGTTTTTCTATATTGTGCATATTCTTTTAGATGGAACATATCAAATAATTTTGTTTTTATTTAAATGTTGTTTGAATATTTTTTTCTAAATTTAGAAGCTCTAAATTTATATATTTTAACTCTAATTCTATCTTATCAGACAATATCATTTCATTCCATTAAAAAGAGGATTACATTTAAAAATCTTCAGACTGAATAATTTAAGTTTTACAGTGGAATAGAGTGTGCCCTTTGAGCGTCTATCATTTATTTTTTTATGACTCTTTCTGTGCCTTTGTCAAGATGCATTTCACATCTCCTTATTTGCAGGCCTTGATTTTTTTAGTAATTGTAATTTGCTTTCAAGCTTCAATTGCTTAAAACTTTTGAACAAAACGATACCACAATTTAGAGGGCTGGCATAGAATAATGACTCTAAAGTATTCCAAGACACTTAGGTCTATTTAGGAAGTAGTACTTCAAACTTTCATAGGTTTTTAAATTGGAGCAATTTCAAATAACAATGAAGGGACGTGTGTGTATGTTTGTATGTGTGTGTATGTATGTGTGTGTGTGTTTATGTGTATGTGTGTGTATGCATGTGTGTGTGCATGCACTCTCAGTTGTATATATCTAAAATGTCTATACTTCCTCGTTCTAAATGTATTTTATTAACTCTTTGAGAATTCGTGCATGCATACACTGTATTTTATTCAATCTTCAAACCTCTATTAATCACACAAGCCCACCCCCATCCTCTACCCTGTCAAGTACCCATTCCTGAGGACTCTGTGCAAGGATCCAGCAATGCACAGCTCCCCAGCTGCCTGCTGAGGTCTTTCTAAAGCAGAGCAGTAAGGCAAAATAGTGATTGAAAATCACAGCAGGCAGAATGGCAACCGTTTTCTTTGGAGCTTCAGAAGCCTCACATTCTCCACTTAGCTTCTAATCCATTATTAATAGCAAATAAGTGTGTTGACCATTCTAAGCATACTTTCTCAGGCTGCAACTGAGTATGGGCTATCCATCCCTCTCACATGGTGCCACGTGGACAACAGGCATGTTTCCTATAAAAGTTTTGTTAACTCACAGCTGCTCTCCACCCTCTCCCACAGTGGGGCGGATGCTCCAGCACTCAACAGCAGTTTTGAGAAGCAAGAGGGAGGCGGGTTGTGTAAGTCTTCAGTCAGCTCAGGCACCACACTGCCTCTGCCTGCAGGTGAGTGGTTTGGAAAGGATTCTCAATAGGTTGTATAAATAAATACCAGGAAAATACAGGATAATGCACTTACAAAGTTTTTTTCCACCTTAAGTCTATTAATGAACCATGATAAAATAGGTCTTTTATTTTATTTTATTAAAAATTATTTAAAATAAAACTACATCTCTTCCCTGTTTTTTTGTCCAACTCTGCCCATGATCTCCCACTCCTTAAATTGATGGCATTTTTATTGTTTTATACACACACACACACACACACACACACACACACACACACACACCTCATACATATGTGCAAAAGCACAGTTATGGAGATATGTATGACTTACTCTGCTGAGTCCATTTAGTGTGACTAGTGTGTATATGAGTTCAGGGCTGACCACTTTGTATTGGATAACCAATTAGTTGGCACATCCCTATGAGAGGCTAATTATCTTCTCTCAGAACTCATTAATTCCTGTAGTTAGTTCTGTTCCTAGAGGTGAGACCCCCATGAGATTTCTTCCTTCCCAGTTAGCATGCCCATTGATATCCTCATTCTTTAGGTCCTATTTAAGCACTTTAGATATTATTGAGATCTCCTGGGTGCAGCTTCTCTGTCATAGCAGACACATTCTCATGGCAGACTTCCTGGTCCTCTGGCTCCTAAAATCTTTTCTCCTCTCTTAGTGTTCCTTGAGCCTCAGAGGAAGGTGATGCATCCATTGGGGCCTGGGCTTCACATGAATTCTTGATCTCTGTAATATGGCCTGTTGTGGCCTTCTGCAATGGTCTCCATTTGGGTAGGAGAAAAACTTCTTTGATGAGGTAGGTCTTTGAACTCTATTCTGTATCTCTGGAGCCAGAACTTTAAAAAAAAATGAGAAAATGCTCTCAAGGAGATTAGATCTCAGTAAGCATGCATAGGAATAATACATGTTAGATGTAGCCAGATATTTTCTTTTATATAGTCTATTTATATATAGGTAAAAATATCTTCTTTTCTCTACCTCCTCCTTAACTTTTTTCTCTCTTTCTTTTGAATATCCTAACACAATAAACTGTGACTTTTCTGAGAAGTTTATTTCTTTTCAGCCCATATTCATAGGTCAACAACAAACCAAAGGAACAATGTCACCCAATTCTAGCCTTGCCAGCCAATGAGCTTTTTGTCATTTCTTAAATTATCATTATTGTAGGGTGCGTGACATGAGTATGGGGGACCACAAAACCATTGCATTAATTCAACATGCATGATAAATTATGAAAGCTGCATTGCTAGAATCCTCTGCTTCACTTTAAACACGTCCACCACTAAAAAGTCTCCAACTCCCCTCAATCTTCTATGCCCACTGTTCTCTATATCATCCCAAGACCACAGCTGGGGCAGGATTATAAGTAGATGATGAATTCAGTGGCTCGAATCTCAGGTGAGAAGTTCCTGGGACTGATCCCCACTCCTTTCCGGGAGGAAATGTTATCAGTGCTGATATTATGAGGGTCTCGCATGCAGATTCACAATGGATGATCTCAAGAGAGCAATAGGTTTATCATTGCTGGATGTCAGACTTCCATAAGACTCTTGATTTCAACACTAAAATTGACATCATCTAAAGAGTCATACTCTGGATCAATTGATATTTGGGTCACTTGGCTCATGGGCTAGGTTTCTTCCCTTTGTGCTCAGCTCCTCAAGGGCAGAGGTACCGCTGATCATCATGTATCAGATGACACATGTGTCAGTAAAAAGAATATCTTCAGTGTTGTATCCAACAAGCTTTTGAAAATAGATAGAGTCACTTAAAAGGATTGGATACCTGTTGTCAGTGCTTCAGGTCTGATTATGTCTCCAGGCAAAAGTGGCTTTAGTCTACAAGAATGCAGATACTCTGGAGTTGTCAGACACATAGTTGACAAGTGTTTTCTCTAATTCTCTGGTTGTCTCTGCGTTCTGCTGATTGTTTCTTCTGCTGTGCTTAAGATACCAGGTTTCAGGTCATTTATAGCAATAGAAATGGATTGCCTGCATCTTTAGCGTTTTTAGGTCAAAAAACCAGCAGATGAAGTATCTGGAAAAGGCCAGATGACACCTTCTCTGTGTCTTCATGTGACAAAATAACTTGGGAGTTTTCTTTCAACTCTTTATTTAAAAAAAAACCTATTTATGTTCATTAGTGTGTATGTCTCTGTATGAGTGTATGCCACAAGTGTCCTCAGAGAACAGAGGAAGGTGTTGAATGCCCTGGGGGTAGAGTTGTATCTATAAATTGCTTTGTCTCTTAAAGGAGAAGCAAATGCTTGGAAGCACTGACTCCCCTCTCCTGCCCAAAGTTTTGCTTCTCTGAAAGCTATCGTTTATGGGGGAGAAATTCATGTCTTGATCAGTCCCTAAAGGCCTGTTTTTTAATAACATCCCATTAGGTATTGACTTCCCATATCAAGGTAAGAGAACATCAATATTAAACCTATAGCACCAGCTAAGTGTGAATGGCAATGAGATTATACACACTCATGTTCAAAAACAAGTGCTATAGGTCCACAAATAGGTTTGGTGCACAAAGTTATGCAGTGACTTGTAGTGATAGAGAGTGAAACAATATTTCTGACAGAATATTATTATTAAAATTTAGTTCATATAACTATCTGTGAAAGCCACATAAATGCAATGAAAGATCTATAACATCTTCTTTATTTATAAGATGTTTAGAGACTTAGCTCTCTTATGGTTTTGTAGAGTTGATATACTCAATTACAGCTATGAAGTAATAGCGAAATAATTTCATGGGGCGGGGATCACCACAACATGAAGAACTGAATGAAAGGGTTGCAGCATTCGGAAGGTTGAGAACCACTGTTCTAGATCATGATTCATCCACCACTTTGGGCCTGTGGAAAAGCACCACTTCATAATGAAGAAACATTGCAAAATCAAACCACTGATTCCAGGAAAGAAAGAAGGTGCTGACTGCCCCTCAGTCTCCTTCATGGGCATATACCCTTAGTAACTTCAATGACCTACAATGTTCCCACCAGGCCACGCCTCTCAATGGCTCCTCTCTCCCTTGTTAACAGCCTGAAGGACCGAACTTGTGACACATGGGCTTTATAGGTGCATTTAAATTCAAGACTGTACCACTCCAAATTTCCTTTAAGCTACTTCCAAGCAAAATGTGATATCTATTTTTCTGGCCTAAAGAGCCAGTTCACAGTTGGCATCCAGCACTGGGTTTGTGAAAAGCAGAGAGCGTGCTGTATTGCCCCTCCCATTTCTGGTCCTTTGCATGGATCTGTTCTTGCATCCTGTGTGAGCAAGTAAGTGGCTATTTGACTTTAGACAAATTAGCCCATCTTTCTGAGTCTGTTGGCTCATGCATAAAGGACTCATTGCCCAATGCTAACATCTAGGAATTCAGGATAAACAAATCTGTGTGTAAATGTTAATGCAGGTAGCATGAAAATTCCAAATGCATTTTTTTAGAAAACATCAATTAAAAAGACATTAAAATGTGACTTTACAAGTGAAGAAACCTGTCTGCTAAAGTTAGGTGATGCAGAAATTTAGGGATACTGAAATTGGAGGATGCTGAAGGATCCTGTGGGAAGCATGGGCTCTGTATTCTTTAAGTATCAATGGTGAGAACATAAAGAAAGCACTTGGACCGGGATAATTGTCACCACTTCATTTTTGCCTCCTTCTAACTGATGCAGAGTGAAATGCATTTACTGCCTATAATTATTTAATTACCCTTGTCTGTTCTTGTCAACAAAGTAAAAGTCAAGTCATTTGTGGCACAAATACAGTTAATGAGATAAGCAGGAAATTAGGAACTCTACAAAGCCATTCACATTTACCATAATGAATCCTGCTGATTAAAAAGCCCTAACAGACTTGTTAGCATCTTCTTTATGATGCCTGCTCCTGGAGTTTATCTTCGACTTTCTCCTTTGTCTTCTACTGATAAAATAAACCTGGGGATGTGTGTGTGTGAGGGTACTCAGAAAGATTGTATAGTTGTGATATGCCTGTGCTATAGGACTCTCAGTGTATGGGCCATACCTTAACTATGACTGACTTCAGGCTTTAAGGAAAGAATGAATTAGTCAAAAGTTTAATCAGAAAATCCTTTCCAGCGCTTTCCTGGTGAGCACTTATGGACATCATCTTTTCTACCCTTAAACGGCCTCACTTTCTCTCCTTGGCTTCTCAAAGGCATTAAAAAAAATCCCCACTTTTGAACAAATTCATGGTTTTTCTGCAACTGAGCACAACTCAAGACTGCCCTTCCCTGGAATCTTGGGTCTGTTTTTCCTCTGGCTCCTTTCTCCTGATATAAACACATAAAAACCTATTCCTAAAGAAACTCACTTGAGCTAAACACTCTTATCTTGCAGGGTAGCTATGAAACCTCAATCAGATGCAAAGTAGTACAGGAGTAACATGAAGCAATGAGATATCTAAGCCCAGAGGACGGTCACCTGGAAATCTGGGAGACACTCTAGGACAAGTACCAGTGCAACATGGCCACGTACATCATCACTGTCATGTAAGAAGAAGCTGCAACACAAAGATACAAAATGTAACACACCTACAAAAAGTAATGTGCAGTCACTGCTGCCCACACTCTATTACCCTAGGCAACTGTACAGCCAAAGGGCAGAAATTTCCATTTTCTCCAGAAGATCAGATCGGAGAATGTGGGCACAAGCATGACTGACAGACTGGTTAGTTGGAACTGAACAGTTACTTTGTGTCAATAAAAAGACAGTGTTGGGCACGGAGAAACTGCTGGTCACACTAGCAGAAATATTTAAGACATTGGTGTGTGTTTTATTTACTCTGCCAGAGACCGAGATTTTCAGATCCTGAGTAACTTTGTATGGTAAGAGAGAGTAATGCTGACTTCACAATGTAGTTGTTATACAGAATTGACATCAGCTATTCTAGTAAATATAGAGAATATGCATTGAAGTCCTGGTGAGAGTTGGTCTTTTGATAAGTCAAGGAACTCTGGAGTGGATTAAAAAAATTCGAAACTCATACAATACATTCTGATCTTGGTTTTTCCTTCACCATCTCCTCCCAGAAAATTTAATTGTATAGAAAAGCTCAGAAAGATTTCCCAGAACATCTGACTTTTATGACTTCTTTCTCTCTTTAGATTTTTCAGCTTCTGTGTGGAATCTTAAGCTCTTTCCTTAAGGTCTTTATGGGTTAGATGAGGCTCCCACACACGATGTAGAGTAATTTCTATATTCAAATTCTTCTCATTCATATGTTATCTGCTTCAAAAAATAATTTCACGGAGATATCTTGACTGATATTTGGTCAAACCCTTGGGCTCCATCCTCTGGCCAATTTAATTTGACGGTTACAGTCAAAAGTGATATACAGATACTGTTTGTGGTATAGTTTATAGAGATATCCAATACGTGTTAATATTTCCTTGACTTTCCTTTTAAAGTATATACACATTTCTTTCATGATAGCCATACACTTTATTTGGAAAACATACCTCAAAACCATGAAGCAAGAATATTGTAGAGTAATATTTCACAGTAAAAAAATGCCTTTAATGTTTATTTGATATACCAGCTGCTTACACACCCTAGATATATGATTGAGAGGTGAATTTAATAAAAACATTGGCTAAACACTCATTAAAATAATACAATACCAAAGAATCCAGGACACGATGTTTCAAAGAACGCTGAGTCCACCATTTCAGACACCTTAAAGTTCAGTGAGGAAGCCTCTATGAAAATATATATAGCTCAGTGTAGTGAATCTTTAAAAAGCATAAGGGCAGACACTGTACAATGATAAGGAGTGAGAAGATAAGTGTTTCAAAGAACTCAGAAAGATTTCCCAGAGCACTTCACTTGTATGGTGGCAGGCAATGCTTCCAAAGGAAATTAAGCACAAACCATTGCACTGCCCAATACAACGAGATAATAAAGAATATTTTTGATGCAGTGTAGTGATTGTTAGACCTTCCAAAGACCAAACGGCAAAGTGAGAAAAATGTTAGCTTTGGAAACTTCCTGGGTCCTCCTTGCTTATCTACCTAGGTTCTTATAAGACTTGCTCTGCCTCTTTTATGACTTCCTTTAGTGTTTTCCATAATGGAATCTTTTAATTATTCCAGTAATTGGCTGTAAGACTTCCTGAATACCATAGATCTATCCAGAACTGCTATTTGGTCAAACTGACTCAGAATGTCAGAATGTCTCCTGTTCCCTCTTCTATCCTCTGAAGGGTTACTTTCTACACTGAGTCACCATATGACACAATGCATAATTATATAGTGACAATGTCTAATTGTTCATACTCATCTGTCTCTTAGACCTATAAAATTAGGGTTTGGGTTTACGCATACTTGCATCATGGGGTATTGTCTCAAAGCCTTCACTACCTAGAAGCTTGGTATGTACTGATGGAATTAAGACATTGCAAATGGAAAACAGGAGCTGAGGATCCAGCTATTGTTGAGCAGAAGCAAATGTCTCAAGTTAAATATCTGTGACTGTTTTAGAATTAGTGTTTTTCATGCTGTCATTGTCATAACTGGTAATGATGCTGAAAAGGACAAATGTGTTGAGATTTTTTTCTTGCGATTCTAAAATGAATTTCATGTTTCCTATTATGCAAATGCAGAATATTGAATCCGGAAGAGCAGCCCATTGCCTTTTTGGGTTAATGAAGATAAAACCCAGGTAGGGTTTAAATGTTCTTGCAAATTGATGTTCCAACAAGTATAGAAATAATATAACTGGGGAAAATCAAGATTGTAGCTTAAAATTTCCCACCTTTTGTTCCAAGAGAAAAAATACTTTTTTTCTTTACAATTTCCCTTTGTTTTCTGGAGTAGAGTTGCTATAAGCTCACTTTTTCTTATTCCCCCATCACTACCACCACCATCAGCATCAACACCACACTCCTAACACCACCACCGTTATCACCACCTTCATCACCATCCCATCTCCTGAAACTTTGTTTAGCTTATATGTTAAACTTTGATCGCCTATATGTTTTATATTTTTTTCTGACAGAGTTTTGTCATTTTCTGCCTATGTTTTTTCTCTCCCTGCATTAAAAATTTAGTCTGATAGCTTCTTTTGTATGTACAGATGAGTGCATAAAGTTGCATTCATAAGGTTAATGAATTAAGGAGAAAAACACACGCATATATGCACCATATGGAGCAGTAAACGAGGCAAGCTATTACCAGCCCAGAGAGCCCCTGTATTCCAGCTCAGACACATTTTCCTACTGTAAGAAAGTTACCACCACATCAAATATCAGCAACATAGACTCATAGTGCTGATGTTTGTAGAGATGATTGACCAATCAGAGAGTACTTATTAATTTAGGTATGTTTTCCATATGCAATATTATATTATTATTTAAACCCAATTCTCTCTCTGTGTCTCTCTGTCTCTCATATATATATATATATATATATATATATATATATATATATATATATATATATATATATATACATATATTTATACATATGTGTGTATGTGTGTGCATACATAAAAATTTTTATTTATGCATAATATGTCTTATGATGATAAAAATAACTAGCCTTCTACATTTCTACATCTAAGTTTTCCCCATCTATGGGTTCACTCAATTTGAAATAAAAAGACTTGAAAGATCTTACATCTGTCTTGATCATATGCAGACTTTTTTTTTTTATAAACAGTGCATCAGGACAAAAGTGCATTGTGTTGGGTAATGGAAGTTATCTAGCCTATGACATGGTGACACATTGTTGTCATCTATAAAGTTCATGCTCAATGAGTAACGAAAAACAACCTAAAATCTCATTTCTGACTTAATGTGAGTTCATCATTCTGAGTGGAGCTGCATTCATATTCAGCTGTTTGCAGTCTGTAGGCTGTGGCTTACATGTGCCTGAATACATACAAAAGCAGTGTAGGTCCTATGGCAAAAAAGTATATAATTTTTCACAGGAAACTTAGAAACTATGAATTCTGGTAACCATGGACTGCTTTAGAATTAATTTCCACAAATACCAAAGATACGTAAACTGTAATTATTTCAATCTATGAAGGATAGAAATTTTCATTGTTTAATACCATAAGTAAAAGGTTATTGTGGGCATTCTTATACAAAGGCTTGCTCTACCCCCATGTGCTTAGTGGAATATTTGCCTAGAAGCAGCAGTGTTGAGTCATAGTTTATGTCTGCATACAAATAATTTTCCCAAGCAAACTACAAGCTGTGATGATTTCACTTCCTTAACAGTATTGCTATACTTAGATTTAACAATATTCTTCTTCCTGATGTTGGTGGGGGTTGATAGATCCTTTGTTTTGTATATGCAGGTAGTCAATGAATCATTTATTGAGCACTTTGATGCTTAATGTCTTTTCTTTGAAGCACTTTAAGGTGCACCAACACTTTTATTAGATTGTTTGTCTTTTATTTGTCAATTTGCAAGCCACATCCATATATTTGGAATTGGGTTTCTCTCACCCAGATGCCTTACAAATATTTCCTCTCTATTAATGATTTTTCCTTTGTTTTCACATGGTGTTTATTGACATAAACCAATGCTCTCACCTTTAATGATTCTGTATTTCAGTCTCCGTGAAAGTGCTGACTTTCACATTCTCTTGGAGAGGTCTTTTCATAGTTCAACTTTACTAAATCACTCTGTGTTTTATAGTTCTTTTACAGAAGTATGTTGATTTACCTTTCATGATTCTCATATAGATTTGCAATTTATTTGGACTGAATTATCACAGAGTCCTAGGTAGGTGCCAGGATTTTTAAATTTATTTTGTTTTTATATAAACATTAAATTTATCATTGATTATACAGACTGTCTTTTCTTAATATCTGTTGTCCACTTAATGAATACTTTGGAAAGTAAGTATCTACTTGGATAGTTTTTTAAAATAAAAATGTATACACTTGAGCTTGCTGAAACTGAGCTGCACTTTCACTAACGTCCTCTCCCAGGCTCTCTTCATGGGCTGCAGCCCTGCCACACAGTGCCAAGCCTCAGCTGCTCTCCATGACCCCCTCATTCCTTCAAAACCAGTACCACCACCTGGGTGATTCTCCCACTACCATACTCAGCTGCCCATACAAGGTACAACCTTGTCCCCTTCTGGAGCACAGTTTCTGTGTGGTCACCTCAAGAAAACACCTTCCAGAAGATTCCACCTCAATGATGATGGTCTGAATCACAGCTGGTTCTTTAACCCCAGCTTACCAGTATCCACTGTCCCAGTAAAGCAAGGGGT
This sequence comes from Micromys minutus, assembly GCF_963924665.1. Lineage (NCBI taxonomy): Eukaryota > Metazoa > Chordata > Mammalia > Rodentia > Muridae > Micromys > Micromys minutus. Next base: position 10,392,309 of record NC_137962.1, on the reverse strand, counting down.
TTTCAACTATTTCTTTAAAAGCATCTGACCAGACAGCACAGCTTTTTTGCAACAGAGGCCTGGTAGGGTGTTTTCTTCCCCCGAAACGTTCCAAGTCAGGTTTTACTCATCTGTACTGCTCTCATCATTCTGGTCTTCGGTGCTGCTACAGAGTATCTCACCGTATTCTCGACACCCAGTGGCTTTTCTAGCCCGAAATTGCAAAGTCTTCCACAGTCCTCCCCAAAACAACATAGAACACAAATTTGAGGAGTTGGGAAGAAGGGTTGATCTGAGAAGAGTCTGTAGACCCCACTCTAAGTAACTACAGTTTAAACTTTAAATACACCATGTAGAATGCATGCATTCTGTGTTCTTTTTAAAATAAATCTTTAAGAGCAAGTTGGGCTGCCAAATATTTTTAGACATGTGAGTTTCAATCAATGCAGTTCTGATAAACTGACTCTTCTTCTCCCAGTACCTAACAACTGTCAATAGTTCCACAGCCAGGAATAGGAATATGCCCAGGGTAGTTCCCATCTCCATGCTGGGATCTGGTCTAGCCTTGGCCATTGGGATATATGTAATTGGGGGGGTGGGGGCTGTTATACTTTCAATCTCATTTCTTGAGAGTTAGTGATCTGTTTCAGTTGGAAATCCCTTTAATTGTAATATGTCACTAAGTCTAAAATTTTATCCACTTCTTTTAAAATTTACTATTTCTGCTATCGTTTTAAAAATATCACCTGAGTCCAATTAACATTTCCTGTGTGACTGTGGGTATAGAATTGAGCACTGAAGCATGAGAAGCCTACCAGTGATGTCTGGGTGAAGCATTATCCCTCAAAATGTGATTTCAGTGACGTTGGAGTCTTCAGCTACGTATGTTTAGCATGGGTGGAGGCTCCGGGAGAAGCTGGAGTGAGGAATGGGGGATGGATTTGATCAAACACACTGTACTCACGTATTAACTTCTCAGAGAATAAAAAGAAACGAACTTTCAACAAGTTCCAATTTCTCCTTTGCCTGCTCTTGGACTTCTCCTCCTACTGGGTTGACAGGCTCAGCCGTGATGTGAAAGTTTTTGCCTGGTTTTATTATATCTTGTGTTGTGTTTTATTGTTATCTCTAAGAGGGTGAGACTGGGAGAGGTGCAGAAAAAAGTTGATATCAGTATCTATTATATGAGAGAAATAAAAAGAAACTCCAATTTATTGAAATATTGACTTTCTTTCTTTTTTTTAAAAAAATCATTATTCTTTAATTTTTTATTACAGTCCATTTGTCATTTTCCTCCCAGTCCACCCTCCTATAGTTTCTCATCCCATTCCTCCTCCTCCGTCTTCCAGAGGATGTCCCCACAAACCCCACCACCACCACCAAACCACCCGACTCCCTGGGGCCTCAAGTCTTTCAAGGGTTAGTTGCATCTTCTTTTACTGAAGCCAGACCAGGTAGTCCTCTGCTGTGTAGGTTAGTGTATACTGCCTCCTTGGTGGCTCGGTGTCTGAGAGCTCTCAGGGGTCCAGGTTAGTTGAGACTGATAGTCTTCCTATGGGATCACCCTCCTCAGCTTCTTCCGAGGATCTCTCACCTTCCAGGTCTCTGGTATATTCTAGAGGGTCCCCCCACTTCCTACCTTTCAAGGTTACCTGTTTCTATTCTTTCTGCTGGCCCTCAGGGCTACAATCCCGATCCCCCAATACCTGATAGAGTTCTCTTTTCCCCCTCCCTGTTCCATTTCCTACCCAGGTCCCTCCCTCCATCTGGCTCCCATGATTGCTTTCTTCTCCCTCCCAAGTGGGATTGAGGCATCCTCAAGTGGGCCCTTCAGCTTGTTAACCCTCTTAAGTTCTCTGGATTGTATCCTGGGTATTCTGTACTTTTTTGGCTAATATCCATTTATTAATAAGTACATACCATGCATGTCCTTTGGGGTCTGAGTTACCTTACTCAGGATGATATTTTCTAGTTCCATCCATTTGCCTACAAACTCATGATGTCCTTGATCTTAATAGCTGAATATTATTCCATTGTGTAAGTGAACCACATTTTCTGTATCCATTCTTTCATTGTGGGGCATCTGTGTACTTTCCAGCTTCTGGCTACTATAAATAAGGCAGCTATGAACATGGTGGAACACGTGTCCTTGTTATATGTTGGAGCATCTTTTGGGTATATGCTCAGAAGTGGTATAGCTGAGACCTCTTTCTTCACATTTTTGCCAAGATGTGCTGTCATCTGAGTTTTTTTATCTTAGCCATTCTTATTGGTGTAAGGTGGAATCTCAGGGTCATTTTGATTTGTATTTCCCTGAAGACTAATGACTTTGAACATTTCTTTAAATATTTCTAGGCCATTTGAGATTCCTTTGCTGTGACTTCTCTGTTTAGTTCTATAGCACCATCCCCCTTTTGGATTGGTGTCTTAGTCAGGGTTTCTAATCCTGCACAAACATCATGACCAAGAAGCAAGTTGAGGAGGAAAAGGTTAATTCAGCTTAAACTTTCATATTGCTGTTCATCACTAAAGGAAGTCAGGACTGGAATCCAAGCAGGTCAGGAAGCAGGAGCAGATGCAAAGGCCATGAACAGATGTTACATAATGGCTTGCTTCCCCTGACTTGCTCAGCCTGCTTTCTTACAGAACCCAAGAGAACCAACCCAGGGATGGCACCACCCACAATGGGCTGGGCCTCCCCTCCCCCCTTGACTACTATTTGAGAAAATGCCTTACAGCTGGATCTCATGGGAGTATTTCTTTAACTAGTGGTCCTCTCTCTGTGATAACTCCAGCTTCTATCAAATTGACATAAAAATAGCCAGTATAATTGGGATGTTTTGTTTTTTGGAGGTTAACTTCTTAGAGTTCTTTATATATTTTTTACATTAGCCCTCTATGGGATATGGCATTAGTGAAAAATTTTTCCCAATCTGTTGATTGCCAACTTTTCCTATTGACTATGTCCTTTGCTTTATAGAAGCTTTGGAGTTTGCTGAGGGTCCCATTTTTCAATTCTTGATCTTAGAGCCGAGTCACTGGAGTTCTGTTTAGAAAATTTCTCCCCTGTGCCAATGAGTTCAAGTCTCTTTCCTACTTTATTTTCTATTAGATTCAGTGTATCTGGTTTTATGTCAAAGTCCTTGATCCACTTGGGCTAGGGCTTTGTACAAAGCGACAGATATGGATCTATTTTCATTTTTCTACATACAGACATCTAGTTAGACCAGCACCATTTAATGAAGATGCTTTTTTTCCCCATTGTAAAGTTTTGGCTTTGTTGTCAAAGATCAAGTGTCTGTAGGTGTGTGGTTTTAATTCTGGGTCTTCAATGATCTTCTGAATTATATTAGTTTCTGTTTGTGATGTTTCCTTTTCTGCCCTAGTTGTATTAAATTGACTATTTCTTCACTCAGTTTAACTAAAGGTTGGGTAATTTTGCTTATCTTTTCTGAGAACTACTCTGTCCTACTGATACTACATTGTTATTCTCACATCCCTCTCATTGTTTGCCTAATTTGGTATTTACTTTTCTTTTTATGTGCAGTTTTGGGGACTTGATTTATTTTACATAGGATTCTTAGATGTATCATTAAATTATTTACCTAAGATCTCTTCATTTTTTTGCCTTGCGTATAATACCTTTACTTTTAAAGAATATATAAATAATGGAACATATTGGTTCTAATACTGTGTATCCTTTAAAATACCAAAATTTAATGTGAAAAGTGCAGGGAAATGCCCTATCGAGTTGATATTTGAGACAACATTAATGCCTGGGTTTGTTTAACTATTTTCTTTTATTGAAAATAAATTTGGTTCTGTACAATATGTTCTGATGATGGTCCCTCCCCCACTACTCCTTGTTCTTCCCACTTTTTTCATTTAATCTACCCAGTTTTGTCTTTCCCAATGGAGGAGGAAGGCATCTAAGGGATAAGTAAAGTAAGATAAAATGAAAACAAACAAATGAGAATAGAACACAATAGAACAAAAAAATAAACAGAAGAAAAACTCAAACAAAAAATATAGATGCATAGACACATTCATATGAGCACTCAGAAATCTCATAAAACACAAAACCAAAAGCCATACTATATTTGCAAAGGAACTGTATGTTAAAAAACAAAAGTGAAATAATAAGTAAATTAATAATAAATATTTAATAAAACAACACAAAACAAAAGTTCTGATAAGATATTATGAAACAGGAAACCTCAAAAACGGAATAGAGTTGATCTTAGTACCTGTGCTAATAGTATTCTGTTCAGGAAGTTATCCTGTGCCAATGAGTTCAGAGTATTCCCCTTTCTCTCTTCTGTAAGTTAGTGTATTTGGTCTTATGTTGAGGTCATTGATGCATTTGTTGTTGAGAATTTTGCAGAGTGATATGAATGGATTTAGTTGCATTCTTTTGCATGCAACCATGATTTTGACTAACATTCGCTGAATATGCTGTCATTTTACATTGTGTTCTTTCTTATTTCCTTTTTAAAAACTAGGTGTCCATGAGTACATGAACTTACATCTAGGTTTTGAGTTGTATTCCATTGAGTAATGTGTCTATTTCAACATCGTACTATTTTCGTTAGCTCTGCTGAATAACTTGAAATTAGGGATAGTGATATCTCCCACAATTATTTCATTATTCAGAATGTCTTTAACTATCCTGAGTTTGTGTTTGTTTGTTTTTCACTATGAAACTGAGAATTGCCCTGTCAATTTTGTGAGGAATTGTGTTGAATTTTCAGCAGAGATTGCTTTGGGTTTGTAGCTTGTTCTTTGTAGGACTGCCATCTTTACTGTATTAATTGTACTGATCCATGAGAATGGGAGATCCTTCCATCTGATAGTTCCTTCAATGTCTTAAATCTTTATCATACAACTCTTTCACTTTCTTGGGTAGAGTTCCTCCCAAGACATTTTGTATTTTTTCGGCTATTGTAAAATATATTCTTTCCTTGATTTCTTTTTCAGTCCATTTCTCATTCATATATTGTAAGGCTAATAGTTTTATGCGTTAATTTTATACCCTGCTACTTCACTTAAAGTGACTATCAGCTGTAGGAATGTCCTAGTGAAATTTTTTGGGTAACTTGTGCATACTATCATATTATCTACAAATAAAGATACTTTTACTTCTTTCCTTCCTAGTTGTATTCCCTTGATATACTTCAGCTAAGTATATCTTATTGCTCTGTCTAAGAAATCAAATACTATATTGAACAGGTATGGAGTGGGTAGAAAACTTTGTCTTCTCCCTTATTTCGTAAAAATGCCATGATTTTCTTTCCATTTGAGATGATGGTGACTATGAGATTTCTGTAAACTGCCTTGATTATGATGAGGTATGTATCTTATATGTCTTTATTGTTTCCATGAGTTTTATAATGAAGAGATGTTGGATTTTGTTAAAGGCCTTTCTGCATCTAATGGATTGACATATTGTATTTGCCCCTCAGTTTGTTTATTTGATAAATTATAAATGTTGATCCATTCCTAAACCTCTGGGACAAACCCTACTTAATTATGGTGGATGTTCTTTTTGATGTGTTCTTGGATTCCTTTTGCATAATGAATGGAATTTTTGCTTCTGTGTTCATAAAGAAAATTGGTATGTGGTTCTCTTTGTTGGGTGTGTGTGGTTTAGGGAGCATTGTAGGTGCCAGAGGAGTCAAGGATACAATGAGAAAACAGCACACAGAATCAACTAATTAGGGTTAATGTTGTCTCACTGACACTGATGTGACAAACATGGGTCTGTGCTAGGTCTTCTGCATATGCATTATGATTGTATAGCTTAATATTCGTATGGGATTCCGAACAGTAGAAATCGGGATGTCTCTGAATCTTTTGCTTGCTTTTAGGGCCCTTTTCCTCCTACTAGGTTATCTTGTCCAAACTTGACATGAAAGTTCATGATTAGTCTTATTGAAACTTGTTATATCATGCTCTACTAGAATTCTTTGTAGACCTACCCTAATTTTATTTCTGTTGTTGCTTAATGTAGACACATATTGTACTATTAAGTTACCTCTTACTATATTCTTTATTGTGTCCCATAAGTTTAGTTATTGTACTGGCTGGTTTTGTGTGTCAACTTGAAACAAGATGGAGTAATCACAGAAAAAAAAAAGCCTTCCTTGGGTAAAGGCCTCAATGAGATCCAGATGTAAGGCATTTTCTCAATTAGTGGTCAAGGGTGGGAGTGCCTATTGTGGTTGATGTCAAACCTGGGCTGATAATCCTGGGTTTTATAAGAAAGCAAGCTGAGCAAACTAGGGGAAACAAGCCCGGAAGCAGCATCCCCCCATTACCTCTGCATTCACTCTTGCACCCAAGTTCCTGCCCTGTGTGAATTCCTGTTTTGTCTTCCTTTTGTGATGAAGAGCAATGTGGACAAGTAAGCTGAATAAACCCTTTCCTCCACAACTTTCTTCTTGGTCATAATGTTTCATGCAGGAATACAAACCCTAAGACAGGTATGTTGTATATTTATTTTCATTCAACTCTTAAAATTTTAAATTTATTTCTTAATTTCTGTCTTGATCTATTTTTTATCCGGTAGTGAATTATTCAGTTCTCTGAATTTGTAAGGATTCTCTCCTGTCTGCTTTTTACAATATTCATCTCTTATCCATGGTGGTCAGATAGGATGCAGGGTGTTATTTCTATTTGTTTGGATCTCTTGACCCTTACTTTGTGTCCAGGAATGGTTTAATTTTGAAAAAAAAATTTCATGAGCCCTACAAAAGTAAGTGCATTCTGCTGTGTTTGCATGATATGTTTTATCAATGACTATTATATCCATTTGGTTTATGAAGTAAATTAGAAACAGTATTTCTCTGTTTAATAGGGGAATTTAAGTCACCTGTTCTCCATGTGTAAAGGTCAATATGTACTTTAAGCTGTAGCAGTGTTTCTTTGGTGAACTTAGGTGCCTGTGTGTTTACAGAATAAATATTAAAAATTGTAATATCTAGAGACAAAGAAAAGGAAAAAGGAACAAGAAAAAGAAAAAAACAAAATAAAAACAAACAAAAGAATTGTAATATTCTCTTGGTGTATTTTTCCAATGACATGTATCGCATGTTCTCCACTATCTCTTCTGACTAATTTTGATTTGAAGTCTATTTTGTAAGATACTAAAATGGTTTTATTGTCTTGCTTCTTAGATCTGCTTACTTGAAATATTTTCTTCTTTTTTTAAATCTTTTTTTACCCTGAAATGATGTGTATTCTTCATGTGAAGATGTGTTTCTTGGATGTATCAGAAGAATAGATCCTGTTTTAAAATCTATTCTCTTAGTTTCTTTTTACTGGGGAATTGAGAATGCAAATACCGAGAATTAACAGTGAGCAGTGTCTGTTAGTTCCCATGATTTTGTTGCTGTCTGGGTTTCCATGTTTCCTCTTAGAATTTGCTGGTCTGGTATTTTTAATTTTTTTTTTTTTTTTTTTTTTTTTTTTTTTTTTTTTTTTTTTTTGCCTTCTTGAGTATGGTTAACCTCTTCAGTTTGAGATTTTACTTCTGTTGGCTTCTGTGGGGCTGGATTTGTAGCTAGATAGTGCTTAAAATTGGACTTACTATGGAATATCATTCTTTCCCCAACTATTGGGATTGAACGTTTTTGCTGAAGGTGAGAAAAACTGAGCTGTGATTTATAGTCTCTTAGAGTTTGTAGAACATCTGTCCAGGTCCTTCTGGCCAGATGTTATGCTAATATGTCAGGCTTTATATGTTATCTTTTCTTTATTCCTTGTGCTTTTTAATATTCTTTCTCTGTTTGCATATTTAGTGTTTTGGTTATTATTTGAGAGAAACCCTTTTGTGGTTCAATATATTTGTTGTTCTATATGCTTCTTGTTCCTTACAGCTACTTCCTTCTTTATGTTAAAGAATTTTTTTTTATTTTACTGGTAATATTTTCTTTGCCTTGACCTACATTTCCCCCATCATTCATTCCAATTATTCATAAATTTATTTTTTTATAATGTTCCAGATTTCATGGATGTTTTGTGTCTAATTTCTTGTTAGATTTAACATTTTTTAACTGAAGTATCAATTTCCAACATTGTGCTTTTACTGTCTGAGATTCCTTCTTCTGTCTCTTGTGTTCTGTTGGTGAGGGTTCACTCTGAGGTTCCTGTTTGTGTTATTAAAATTTTAATTTCCAGTTTTCCCTCAGTTAAGTCTTTTTTAGTGATTCTATTTCCACTTTCATGCCTTAAACTAATTTCTTCGTTCTATTTTACTGTTTGTGTGTTCACAGATTTCTCTAATGGTTTTGTTAATTTCCTTCTTTAGGAACTCTAACATATTCATAAAGGCTAATTTGAGCACCCTGTTTTGTGCTTCAGAATATTCCATTGCTCAGGGCTAACTGTACTAGGATGCTGCTCTCTACTGAAAACCTATTGTCCTGAGTATTATTGACTGTACTTAACATTGAAGTTTGAGCATCTGGATGTGGGATTATTATAATTTCAGGTACTGGTCTTGCCTCTTTTCTTTGCTGTGTGGGTGTTTCCTTCCTTAGTTTCTGTCAGTCTTTCTAGTTCTTTGAGTGTAGTGGCTGTGGGCTGTCTGGTAGGAAATGTTTTTGAGCTACCACCAGGTGTGGTGTGCTCACTTCTGGTTCCTGATAGAGCAGGTTTCTAGGTATTGGGGGCTGACACTTAGGGATGGGTCTGAGCATTGATTGAGTTCACTGGAAGGGGGAAAGCAGGGTATACCACCAAGATCTGTTTAGGTCTCTAGAAATGGGGACAAAGAGAATAGAAAGGGGTAGAGAAGCTACAGTAGGTGGCCTACTACAGAACACAACCAGGAATGAAGCTGGGGAAACAGTTGAGAAAAAGAAGGGGAAGTGAAAACATAAAGATTGCTTATTTCATCACTAGCTTACCTGCTTACCTTTGCTTATTCAATTTTAATGTACACACTTATGCCCATAAATTTATCCCATGGGTTTGTGTATGTTGTGTTTTCATTATCATTTTTCTTCCTTCTAGGGATATTTAATTTCTGTCTTGATTTGATTAATGACCAATTCGTTGTTCAATGATGTGTTTATTACTCTCATGGAATTTGAAATTTTTCTGTTTTTCCCCTTCTCTTGGTTTCTAGTTTTAATTCATTATTTTCAGTTAGAATATAAACTTATTTCAATTTTCTTACATGTGTGGAGATGTCTTCTGAAAAGAATGAATATTTGGAGTTTGTGTGCTATGATATGTATATTCTGTCCACTCCATTTTATCTATCATGCCTTTTAACTATGATGTTTCTTTTTGATGTTTGTTTTGTCTCCTTATCCATTGATAAGGTTGGGGCATTGAAGCCACACATTAATATTATATTGTGGATAATCTATAACTTTAAGTCCTCCAATTTTTATTCAACGAACTCAGGTACACTTACATTCATTGTGATATGTTTGGAATTATTATATGTCTCTGTGTGACTGTTCAAGTAATCAATATGAAGCAAATATTTTTTTATTTCTTCTAATTAATGTTTCTTCAAGGCATAATTTGCCAGGTATTAGTATGGCCACATCTACTTTTATTCTAGTTGTTTGCTTAGAATGCTTTTTCTTTATTCTTTCATCTTAATGCTGAGTTTTTCCAAATAAAGCTTACTTCTTGGGTGCAAGAAATAGTTGAGACCTGAATTTGATACAGTCAGCTACTTTGTGTATTTTTGCCTGGAGAACCAAAGCATTTGACAAAGCCCAAAATCTTTTTAGCATGAAAACCTTAAGGAAAATAGGAATGGAAAAGAACAAAACTCAAAATAAATAAAAGATGTTATACATAGAAAATCTATTGCTAACTCTATGTTTAATAGAAAAAAGAAACTGAAGCATTTCCTCTAAATATAGGTGGAGAAAAGAATATGTACTCTTTCAACTGGTAACATGGTGCTCAAAGTCTTACCTAAGATAAGAGAAAGAAATAAAATGATACAAATTCAGAGGAAAAAGCCAACTTTTTCCTATTTGCAGACAGTGTGATCTTATACTTTAAAAGTCCTCAGGATCTCACTAGAAAAAGTTGCTGTTTAATATATAGAACCATATGTGAGCCTCTAGAAGAATTGCTTGCTTTCCTATATCAATAAAAACATGTAACAAAAATATAAGGAAAATAACCCTATTACTTCTCACTTTGAAACTAACCTTGAATAAGATTTTTCAGGAAATTGAAAAACATCTATAATGAATTTAAAAACTGTAGAAAGAAATTGAAAAATACAGTTGAAGATAGTAAGACACTCATGTTTGTGAATGGTCACAATTAATATTGTGGAAATTTTCTATACTAAAGCAAGCTACACATTCATTGCAAACCCCTCCCCCAATTCTAATGTCATTCTTCAAAGAAGTTGGAAATAAATCCTAAAATTTATATGGAAACACAAAGAGCCTGGATTGTCAATGAAATTCTGGGGAGTAAAAAAATGATGAAAGTACCAGTATACCCGATTTTACTATATTTTACAGAGTCATGGGCATAGTACTGGCACAAAACTAGATATTTACAGAATTGAGTAGAAGACACAGATATGAACACATAAGTGCAAATGGAGTAGAAAATTTATCTATAGACACCTGCTTTTGAAAAAGATGCTAAAATGCACTAGAGAAACAGTATCATCTTCAACAATTGTTGAAAAAAAAAACAGAAAATTCACATATGGAAGGATTAAAGTAGGTCTTTATTTTTCAATTAGAAATAAAACAAAGACGTTTAATATAAGAAGACTGGAAACTATAACAATGGTTAAAATGTAGGAAAAATGTTTCAACATATAGGCATAAGCAAGGACCCTACAAGTTTACAAAATATAACCAAGAATGGATAAATGGTATTGCATGAAACTAAAATGCATCTGCATGTTGAAGAATCAGTTTAAAAATATTAGCTGTATATCTATCTTACTGTTATTGTCTAGAACACAGGAAGATCTGAAAAGACTAAAAAGGTAAGAATACAAGCAATCTGACCAATAAATACAATGAGGAAATGAATGGATCTCTTAGAAGATGGGATATAGATGCCAGTGGACATGTGAAAGATGTTGAAAATCTTCACTACTTAGAAAACTAATGCAGATAAGGAGAAGAGGGAAAAACTCCTTGTAGGCTTCTGATTGGAACACTTACTGATGAGTCAGAGAATCATGCACAGTAAGCCTTTCTGATGGTGATGTATAAGGCACTGGTCTATGAGTATAGCAGGATAACATGATGGAATTTTATTCAGCCATGAAGTAAAATAAAATTACAGCATTTACAGGAAAATTGATGCAAATGGAAGATCAACACATTCAGCTAAATAAGTAACAGTTAAAATGAAAGATATGTTTCAGCTCAGTTTTTACTCCTGTCCAATATAAATATATAAATTTTGGGTGTGAATATACATGTGTGTGTGTGTGTGTGTGTGTGTGTGTGTGTGTGTGTGTGTATCACTGATACCATTATTTTCATTGACTCCCAAAAATGATCTCAGTTCTTCCTTCATGTCTGTATTCAAATGATTGTATATGTGTATATGTATATTCCAATTATAAAAGAGAAAAAGAGAAGAGTCTTTTGAAAGAGCCATTTAAAATTTTAATTATACATGTGTGTTTTTATGGTATGAGTACATGTGCATGCTGGGGCCAGAAGACAGTGCTGGATCTTTTGGAAATGGAGTTACAGGTGATTGTGAGACACCCATCCTGCAGAGGTGGATGCTGGGAACCAAACTCTGGTCATCTGCAACAGATGAATGCATTTTAACTACTACATTTCTCCCTTCCTAGTAAACGTCTTGAAAGACAAGTTGCTGAGGCAGGCTGGCCCTTTATTTTTCACTTTTTTTCTAATCTATAGCATCTCTGGTTGTCATGATTGCTGTCTTAGGCTAGGTGTGCTGGTGCCTGCCTTTAATCCCAGTACTTGGGAGGCAGAGGCAGGCAAAGCTCGCTGAGATCAAGGACAGCCTAGTCTACATAAGCAAGTGCAGGACAGCCAGGGCTCTGCTACACTGAGAAACTCTGGAAACAAACACAAGCAAACAAACAGTTATCTTTCTTAGTCTCCATAAAGCCCATTTTAATTTTTGCAATGAAGAGAGAATGCCAAATTTGTCAGTTTCCCTGTTCAGTCTTCAGTGTGTTTTGTGTTCAGATTCTGCCATGCTTTGGAGGGACAGGGGTTGGAGAAAGATTCACTCTTGCCCTTTCTGCAAGTTTCCTCTCCTAAGACAGTTCTGTGATGCATCCAAACTAGTTAGTTTTATAATTCACCTATTTCTTTTTTATGTTCTGGGAGTTTTGCAATGCTGTGGTCTAGCTCTTCATAACCAGCAGTAAAATGGGCCTGTTTGTTTGAGTTTGGCTTCTTGAATCGAACTAATAATTCACTTAATTCCCAAATTGCTTGTTCTCATAAATAAATAATATTTCTTTTTAAATATCATATTAACTTAATCTCTTAGGTTTTCATTTAGTATTTTCACAGTTCTTCCAAAAGAGTTAACAAATTTCATTGTGATATTATTTCTAATTCATGAGTAGTAAAACAGAAAGCATTAAAAAGATTTAGATACAGTTTTGATTATTTCTTTTAAAGGATATTTATTCTTTATGCATTCTGGACTTTTACAAATTGCTGTTGAAGAATTGCCCTGAGAGGGTTACAACTAACACTGAAGGCCTCTCAGAAAGCCATATGGAAACCTACTGGTGTAGAGCTTCCTAAAATATACATATAGAGAAAGACTTTAAATAGAACCATCTTATAACCGAGGTAGGGGTATTTTCCTGGCTAGACACCTTCTGCTACCAAGTAAAACAAACATCAAGCACTAGGAATGAGCTATGTCTTGGTGAGTTGTTGATTGAAAGCGTCCCATGGGCCCCTTCTTTACCAAAGGTCATTGTTTACTCTTCATACCCTGATGGGAAGGTCTACTGGGGAAGACAATGCTTCCAGATAGCAGTCTCTTATCCATTAGTTTTGGAGGAAAAAAAGTAGTGCCCTAGCATTCAAAGTGCTGCCTGGCATTTTCAGTGATAATGGATGCCTGTGATGTATATCCACAGAGCAGAGCATCGCTTAACTCTCATCTGTAGGCACATGGTAATTAACAAAGATGTTTGCAACTAGAGGATGTAAAAGAGAGTGAGAGGCTTTATAGCTCTCAGCCCTTACTGGGATGCCATTATTAGCCCACTCCCAAGGCTCAGGGATCTACTGTAAAGAGAAGGTGAAAATATTTTCACAGCCAGAGGTAGTTGATGACTCCAAGGAAAAAGCATCTTGTAGACACAACAGGCTGATAAACAGAGACTGTGACAGCATGTCAGGAACTTCACAAGTTAAAACCAAATAAAATTCCCAGCATGGGGAAGAAGTGGAGATAAAGTCTTACTACTAACCTAGTACTTGTTTGCTATTAATACTTGGTAGCTTCTGGTAAAGGGGATATCGGTTTCCTAATGGGGTGTCATTGGGTACACCAACCACACTCCAGAACCCCAGGCCCAGGACAACTTAGTGAACTCAAAATGAACTCCTTTCTTTCTCCTATTTGTTTTGTTTTGATTTTTGTTTGTTTGTTTTACATGAATTTATTTTTACCTTTTTCGTTTTTTTTATTTGTTTATTTTTGAGAAAGAGAAGAAACTATGAAGTTGGATAAATAGAAAGGTGAGTATGATCTGGAATGAGATAAAAATATTGTGTTTAAAAACATGTCCCATGACTGGTACCCTTTGAGGACATTGTAGAAATTAAGATTCATAAACTCTGCCCCAGATGGGACTGAGGCCAAGTGTTCTGTAATTTAATAGGCTCGTTAGTATGATTTTAATGCCCAGTACATTTGAAGGGGGCGGAGAGCTACTTACTGGCCTATGAAACATCAATTATTTGGACTTCTGAAGTCTGTCCATAGTTAAAGCATAGTATTTTGTGAAGTCTGTCAATACATAATAGAATCCTACTATTCTCTCTCGGCTGGGTGCAGAATCTTACAATATGTTAACTTCTTCCTCCACAAAATCTCTCTACTTTATAGTTCTCTGATTTTTTTTCTGTCAGGAAAATATTAAAAATGCCGCTTTCTTTGTGTGTGTTTAACTATTCATTCAGGAAATATTGACTGACAGCCACTATAGGCCAATCACAAGGTTGCTTTAAGGTAATCAATGAACACTTTTCTTCATATTATTGCTGCTTATTATGAATGCCTATTTTTCAAATATTGATATTCCCAGATATTAATTCTCTTTCCTAGAAATTTGTTTTGATGTGATTTTCTTTTCTTTTCTTTTTCTCTTTTCTTTTTTTTTTTTTTTTTTTTTTTTTTGTTCATGGATAAGGTTATTCTTCTTAAGCTGTCTCTGGTGATCTTCATGAGGTGGATTTTCACAGATTCTTGCTGTTGTTCTGAGAATTTCTATTATGATCACTGTTTAGTCAGAGTTGTACCCACAAAATAGTCTTTCCTATTGCTTTTTTGTTCTTTCTGTGTGCCTTTCCTTTTTATCCTTAAACTGATAATCACTTAACTAATTTTATTTTTCTATACAATTATTTCACATTTGTGATATTTGTTTTGCATGTGTATACATGAGGACGTATATGCCTATGTGTTCTTGCTCTCCATTTCTGAATACACACACACATGGGCATGGGAAGGCTAGAGGTCAATCTCAAGTGTCCTTCCTCAAGGGCCATCCATCTTGCTTGTGGATACTGGGTCTCTTAATGAGACCTGGACGTCATTGATTAGGCTAGTGTGGCTGATAATCTATTTATCCCAGCCTTCTCAGTGCTGAGATTACAGGCACAAGTTATGATACCTAACTCTTTACATGGATGCTTGGTGTAGAACTAATATCCTCAGGCAAGCATTTTACAGACAGAGCTAACTCCTAAAACCCATATTTATAATATTTTTTCATTTACAATATAATTTATATATTAGTACATTCACAGAGTCCATTTTACTCTAATTAAATTATTTTTGTAGGACTGAGGACTTAATTCTGCAGGTTATATCCAGCTCTGCTCATTTATTCTTAGCTCTGCTTTTCTCTTGAGTATAAAACATCAGTAGCTGTGCTCAGACTTTCTGCTAATTTTATCACCCAAATCACTTGGAGACATTCCTCTGATTAACTTCCATACTAATCCAGGTTACATTGCCCTGCTTTGTATCTCTAGTGTGCATTTATTATGCTATCTGGCCTTTTGGGCACATGATCCAACATATAATCTATCTAATAGTGGCATTTTCATAAAGAATGGAAAACTCAGATATTTGCTGAATCTTTCATTAAAAACAAAAACAAACAAACAAAAAAACAAGAAACACCTAGGAACAATTTGACACTCAGATAGTTTTCCTTTCTGTCAAAATCCTGGTCCCTCAGGGTACTGTCATTACAACTCTTCTGTTGAGATAAGCACACTGATGACATCTATGCCTCCAAATGGTTTTGTGACCAAGTGCTTTTTATTCCAATAACTCTTTTGTCTCTACACAAAAGGACAAAGACCAGGAAATTTGTTTGTTTGTTTGTTTGCTTTTACTTATTTACTTTGCATCTCACTCACTTCCTCCAGCTGTCACCCCCTCCCTCTTACCTTCTCTTCAGGGCACATGGGGCTCTCCTGGATATCCCCACCTCCAATCCTGGGACTTCAAATCTCTGCAAGACTAGGAGCTTCCTCTTCCACTGAGGCCAGACAAGGCAGCCTGACTAGAACATATCCCTTGAATAGGCAACAGCTTTTGGGATAATCCCCACTCCCATTTGTTCCAGAACCACATGAAGGTCAAGCTACACTCTGCTACATATGAGCAAAGAGACCTAAGTTGGTGGTTCAGATTCTTAGATCCCCAAGGGTCCAAGTTAGTTGACCCTGTTGGTCTTCTTGTGGAGTTCCCTTTGGGATCCACAATCCTCCCTCCTTTTCTTCCAGAAGAATTCTGAGCTCCATCTACTTACTATTTGATGTGGGTTTTTGTATCCGAGTCAGCTGCTGTGTGGAACCTCTGTGAGGACAGTATGCTCCTGTCTCACTGAGGATGACATTCTCAAGTTCCATTTATTGACCTTGCAAAATTCAGGATGTTTTGGTTTTTAATAGCTGAAAAGTATTCCATTGTGAAAACGTACCGCATTTTCTTTATCCATTCTTCAATTGAGGGACATCTAGGTTGTTTCCAGTTTCTGGCTATTATGAATAAAGCTGCTATCCACATAGTTGAGCAAGTATCTTTGTGACATGTTAGAGTGCCTTTTGGGTATATGCCCAGGAGTGGTATATCAGGGTCTTGAGGGAGAACTACTCCCATTCTTTATTCTTTATTCTGTGTTCTACTTTCCTTTGCTGTCATTAACTAGAATAACAGGCCAGCCCACAAGGGCTGATTTTATGTATGAGACAAGGTGTGTCAAAATTCAAGCTTCCTGGTGAATACTTGCTAAGTAGTCATTGAATCCAGATGTAGGGTTATCAGAAATGATATTGCAAAGACTGAAAACTCAGATTCTGAGTTTAAATAACAGAAGCTTTCTGATAGCTTGTGATTACTACATTCAGAAGTCTATTTTCTAATTTATAAAATAGAAAAACATTAACCAGCATGTGGTCAAATAGGATGTTATTAACATAATTACCTAAAATGGAAAGGCTCAGAGGTTGGAGAGAGGCTGGCTCAGAGATCAAGGGATTAGCAGAAGACCCTGGTTCAATCCCCAGCACCTACATAACTACTAACAACCACCTGTAACTTCAGTTCCAAGGCCTCTGATGCCTGTTCTAGCCCTCAGGACACCAGCTAGCATATGCTATAGACATACATGCACAGAAAATATAAAGTCCTGAATAAAAACAAATACATCTTTAACATACAGCAAAGCCTAACTCTTCTATCTTCTGTATGTTTTTATTCAAATATGTCACATGCCACTAATTTTTTGATATGCATTGTGTGTTTTGCTCTGTCTGAATATTTAGAGCAAAAGAAAGGCACCTTTCCATTACACACACACACACACACACACACACACACACACACACACACAGCTTCTCTCCTTTTAAGAATTTTTCTTTCTGCTTTAGGCTCAAGTGGATTAACTACTTCTGAGCATTAGAGACTTAGTTGAATCCTCACATAGAATCTCATCACAGATGGTTGGAAACCACGCTGATTAGAATGTTTACTGTTCCAGCACTAGGGCAATTTAGAGGTGAGAAAGATAAAATTATTTCTTGTTTAAGCTGAGGATTTCCCAGAAGGTAATAGGAAAGGAGTCTAAATCAAGGTTAAAAAATGAATACATTATCTGTTTGATGTTTACCCATTGACAGGTCTTATACATTAAGAAAAAAGCAATACCTTTGAGGAGGTTCTCATTTAAAATCAGTTATGAACACAATCTGATGGCACTGGGTATTTGTATTAGATAAGCTCCCCAAAGCCCAATTCTCAAAGTCAAACATTTTACATTTCTATTACTCTTCCTTCCTACTTTTCTACTAATAGTAAAAAAGAAAAAAAAATATATCTGTCAGGCTGAGTAAGTTCTGAGCAGCAGTAGCTTCCTGTTGACCTGACATCTTAGACAGTTGCCATAAACTCTGTAAGTATCCCTTCTTCTTTCTAAACCCTACTTTTCTATCCTGTTTTGGGTCCTTGATACTACTTCCCAAGGCAATTTCACTAGCTCTGCTACCTCTAGTATTGACCCCCTGGCCAAATCTCTGCACTGTCTCTACAATTGTAATACTTTTCAAAACCTTAGGTCTTAGACAGTAGAAATGATCTTAAAATACCATCATTCTGTTGGACTCAACTGCCACACATAAGTCCCTCGGTCATATTTAAATAGGATTTTACATTAGTTGCAATTACAGATAAGTGAGGGCTCATAGAATCCCACTGTGTACTGTGACCATTCCCAATCTTCCTATAATCACTTCCGAAGGCAAATGTGTCTCAAAGCCAGTGCTCTTCTGAGTCACTGAGTGCCTCGGAGTCAGGTTTAAAGACCTTGATGGTCATGAATCCCTCATGACATAAGTACATGGAAGTGGGGTTGTTCCATGTACACATTCCATAAGTGGAACAAAACCTTATGTTATAATCACCACAAACATTGGTATTTCATTGTTGTCATAACATGCTCTAATTCATAAAATTTCACGTGCTCCCAATTTAAGAGATTTCACATCAAACATTTGATTGCTGTCGTTATTTGAGGAACTATTGAGTATCAGATGCTGTGTTGGAGCAGATGATGACTCTGTGCTGTGATGGATTTCTGTGCATGCTATGTATAAGAGGACTCATTGGCACTATCCTGCTTCCTAGTTCTGTCCATCTCACTGGCTGTTTTGTGTATTTGAGTTTGTGGCCTCTCATCTATCAAAAATAATGCAATCAATAGAAAGTGATAAGAAAAAGACCCTTGATTCCTCTAAAGCCTTTTAATTTACCACCAACTAGACCAACATTACCAAACCTGCATTATGTCATTATAATTCAGCCTTTATATAACTGTGTATTTTGTGCTCTCTGCCAGTAAGGCCTTTGCTGCCTTATTTTTGGTAGATGCTTGTTTTAAATATCTGCGGAATGCTTAGTTTCCTCAGGAAATCTCTTCCCTATCCTTCTTGCTTTTCTCCCAACCAGAAAAAAACCCTCCATTGCTGTAACTAACCTCTTTCTCTGTCTTATTCCTTTAACTGTCAGGCCAAAGCCTGCACAGGAGCATCCCCAATTTGTGCTACTAAATGTTCTGTAAAACTTTGGGATTTTTGTTTTTCTCTCCAAAGTCATGTATGCACATGCTAAGGACTTGGTAGTGCATAGATGATCAAGGTAGAACAGATAACCACCATGTTACCTTTGGAAATAGCCTCTATTTATACAACTTCTGATTTCATTCCAATGTCATATGCAGTTAAAGACTTTATACCACAGGTGGAAGTCTGAAACCGAAACTACATTTTGTGATTTATTTCCACCCTTCTCACCATATCCGTTTCCAGCTTTTGACAGGCCCATTGTAATGCTTTAAGTTATACTGGCAGCAAGGACTCTACGAAGCTTAAAGTCACTATTTGTTTTGATGCTGTTTATTAAATATATCTTCCCTTTTTTCATATCTTTCCCTCTACTCCTGTGGTTTCACTCTGCAGGTAACATCTTTTGCTGCTGAAATATTCATATTTACTTTATGGTCTTCATCTTAATGTAGTCTGTGATTCATTTATCCAATCTCAATTTATTTGTTACAATTCAAACAAGCTGCCCATTCTCAAAACACTCTTACATGTATCTTCTGACTTTTAACCCATGCCTTCCTTTCAGCTTATTTTCTGATCTATCCTAGAAAACCAAAGGCAGCCTCACCTATGTTTGGAAGGATGGCTTTTAGCCAAACGCTTCTTTTTTCTTTCAAGCTTCCTTTCTCTACAATTTCCTAAATCATCATGAAAGAAGAGTAGCTGAGAGCTGACTCAGGGTCTGCCCCCACACTCTGTATAAAAAGAAATATAGCCTTGCAAGTTAAGTAAATCAAGTGGCAACATTTTTCTTTGTAGACACAGATTAAACATAATGAGCTGAATTAGTAAATCCAGAATTGGACCTATCTTGAAGCCAAGACTATCATTTTTGAAACAATAGCGTGTTTGTAAAGCATCATTCTTTAGACCATAAATCAGAATTCCCACACTTACTAGAAAACTGTCAATGCACAGGGTGGTCAGGATAACAAAATAACCTTGATATTTTTAAAAAACAGCATTAGAAAAACTGAACAGTAGGACTCTTGGGTTCCATTCAGATCTACAAATATTATCATCACTGCCTGAACAAACTAAAGTAAGTTACCCTATCTCTACACTTCTCTAATAAGCTGAGAAGTTTGTGTGAAATCATTTCTCTTATCTCTAGTAGTCAATAATGTCTCTCTCAAGTAGCCACGTGTGTTCTTATAAAGGACTTTGGAGGTTTCTTAGTGAACATGTGTTGTCTACTAGAAAGGATGAGTATACAGATAGAGAGAAATTGGGTATATTTCACCAGGCCTGAATAATAGTAAAACAATTATTGAGGGTAGATAAGCAGGATCATAGTTCACATGAACATATGCACACAAAATTTTAGGATTCATAGTTTACAGTCTGTAGTCAATACCTGGTCAAGATATATACATACATACATACACACACACACACACACACACACACACACACACACACACACACACATATATATATATATATATATATATATATATATATATTCTGCAGAAAGCATGGCTGAAATTAACTCAATCAATGTTACACATATATGAAAGCCTAGACCTAGAAATTACATGTTTTCCACACTTGAATGCAGAGTCCTTGAGGTAATTAGCACAATCTTGTGCAGTATCATCTCAAAAAATATGTTGAGGACATTCTATGATGATGTCTATATAGAGCACATTCATCAAAGAAATAGCTGGTCTCTATCAGAAGGGACGATGAGAAATAGGTGTGAGTGACAACTGGCTAAGAGGAAGGATTAAGGGATTATACCTGTAGTATACAGTGACAGAGAAATAAAAAGGTAGGGTAGAACTCTGAAAACAATTGTAGAGAATAGTATAGATAATAAAACTTCAGCAAAGCAAGAAGATCTGGCCTTTCTGGTTTTGTTCCAGACATGTTCCAGTAAAACATACCTAAGAAATAGAATGCACAAGAAGATACCTGTGGTTTCTGGCTCAAGCCCTGGACAAGAGTAAGCCAGATAACCTTCCATCATGAACAGGGAAGAAGCTCAGAAGGCTCTTCACGAAGCTGAAGAGCTGTTGGCAGTTTATGTTTACTGGTAAAGGAAATTTAATTTTCTTCAGCAGTATAGTTACTGGTCGGTAGGTTTCCCGTGTTGTAGTGGATGGATTTCTACATTTATGTACATATAGGTAACACTGACTGGTTAGAGTGAGTTACGAAGAAGAAGAAGATGGAAGGAGAGGGGAGAGCAAAGAGGAAAGGGGATGTAGGAAGTTCCTACCGTGACGATGCAAGGGGACAGGTGAAGTTATCCAAGCAGTTATTGAGAAAGCATAGAGTATAAATATAATCTAAATACATTGTGTTAATGTAGGAAATTAATACAGAATGATAATTTTTTAACGAAAAAAGCCCTGTGAGATCTACCTTGTTTGTCATTGGCTTCCATTGCAGGGCCTAGTGTAGAGGAAGCTTTCATTACTATTTTTGGGGTTCATAAACAATTGACTGAATGAATGATTTGTTTCTAGATAGGAAAAATTCAAATGGAAGCAGGGAATAGACGTATGCTAAGTGAGACTTTGAAATGAGTGGCAGTTCTTAGGTTTAGCTCACACTGAGAGCTCTGTCAACTCTCAAGGTGATCTTGAGAAAACTACTTGACCTTCCTGAGTCTCAGCTTTCTTTGTCATACAGAACAATTATATCTACTTTACAAAAAGCTGCTACAGCAAAACTGATATACGGCACAGAGTAGAATCAGCATAATGTCTTTCTAATGAAATCAATGAATCTCCACCATAAATAGGATTAGAAGAATGTCACAGTGGGAAAGGAAGTGTGACTGGTTTGGAAAGTCTGAATGCCCAGTTGTGTAGTCTAGACTGCATATTATGAGGGGAAAATTTATCATTTGCAAAGACATGAGGAGCATCAGGTAAGCCCTCTAAAAAAGCTATCTTTAATAAACTGTTTAAGGACTAAGGTGAGTATTGGAACTTAGAGCATGAAATCAAGGGAACAGAAATGAATGATCCTCATGAGAGGCACTTGATGTTGCAACTAAGGCAGAAAATGTTATCATATTGAGGAAGCTGAATATGTAGGGATCAATGTGTTGTCAGAGAAATGAGGGTGAGGAAACATCAGTGTGGTGTTCCACATTAAGCATGAGAAACCTAGCCTCTGTGCTGAAGAAAAGATTAAGAAGGAATCTTTAGGCCAAGACATTATAGGCAAGAGCTTTTGAGAGGTTCTCCATCTTTGAGAAGATAATCCTTCTGCATTTGTTCATTGTGCATTGCCTGTCTAATAGAAAACAGTACTTGGAGTTGTTAAGGGCATAGTTAGAGTTTTGTAGGACAATCTTGTGTGCATATGCTTTACCTTCAATGTTTTAAGTGTTGATTTTAAATGATGAATTTCATAAACAGCATAGCATAGGGAGTCATAGGTGAAATTTGCTTGATACATTGGCTATGAGAAAAAGTAACTGTTAGCTAGAACAATGTTGGGTGATCATTGTTGATAGTTAAAAAGATGTCAGGTCTCCTTACCCACTCCTGAGCAGTGTATTTTATTCTCTAATAATGTTTGACTTGGCCATGTCTGTGTGTGTGTGTGTGTGTGTGTGTGTGTGTGTGTCTGCATGGAATAAAATAATAGTGGACTTAAAAATCCAGGACTTTATATATCTTTGAATTGCATTGTCTTTACATAATTGCATTCATGTCTCTTGCATTTATGCCATCATTATTAGAATATCTGCATGAGTAACCAGTTAATCCCAAATGAATGAGAGAAATGTGGATCACAGCTTCTCTTATAACCTTTTGTACTGGGTTGGCTTAATGCTTTTTGTACTCTGATGTTGACACTGGTTCATCAAGAGGGGCTACCCTGACAAGCACACCATCGCATACTCAGGTGGTATCATGTAAATCTTTCTCCCGTGTTAACTGGTAAATAATAGACTAGAGCCTGTGATTGGGCAGTGGAGGGGAAAGGTAAGACTGGAGGTGAGTAGGGAGCAAGTGGAAGGAGAAGAATGTGCAAGAGAGGGAGAGAAGGAGAAAGAGGAGGAGAAGGTGCTATCTATGGTCCAGAGCTGCATGGCCAAGAGAAACCACAAGTAGCAAGGGGAATACCTGGAGAATAAGTTAGTATACTACTAGATCTGCCCAATCCAGAGTAGTTTGTCAGTGTAATATCTGGATCGTGTGTTTTTTATATGGGCTTCTTAGGTTAGGAAATTGTTGGGGTGCAGCCTCAACACAGGATCGGAGTTCTCAACTGGAAGCAGGGATGTCTGGAAGGCGCATAAGAAATAAACACAGACTACCTTTTGGGTACAAGCTGACAGGCAATTTTTAAACTTAAAGATACTCTCTTCTCTTCTCTCTTTCTGTGTGTCTCTCTCTCCCTCTGTCTGTCTGTCTCTGTCTCTCTCTTTCCCTCCCTCTCCCTTTTTCTCCCCCGCCATTCTCTCACTCACTTGCCCAAAGCTTGAGGCTGCACATATTCTACATTCTCTTGTGCACTCCGCTCCGCTTTTCTTCTTTGTACTTTTCCTTTCTCAAACTCCCACATGCATACACATCTTTGTTCGTTCCCCTTTCACTCCCACACACACTCTCCATACACACCTCACACATAGCTCACACACACCATATGCGCTCTCCTTTCATTCTCTCTCTCTCTCTCTCTCTTTCTCTCTCTCTCTCTCTCTCTCTCTCTCTCTCTCTCTCTCTCTCTCTCTCTCTCTCTCTCTCTCTCTCTCTTCCCATACACATCTCATACTCTCTGTTCACATGCTCTTCTCAGGCCCCCCTCTTTAGCTCGCTCACTAGCCTTTCTCTTGCCTCAGTCTTTTATTGATACTCCAAAATCAGGTAGAAAAGAAAAAAAAGTATAATCACCATATAATCATTACCAAATCAAATTCAACAGAATAACCATAACCCACAAAGAATTAAGAATTACAATTTTTCCTCAAAGTTTCCAGCTTCCCCTGTTCCTGGGCCTGTGTTCAAAATAATAATAATTGCAAACGTATCATTATTTAAACTTTAACTTTTGACTTACTATACTTCAGAGCTCAGAGCTCTGACATCAGCTACTTGCATTTTCCTGTGAAACTCTGATAATAAATGATATGAGCAAATCTTCCAGGCAGTGGCCAGAAAGAGTCACATTAACCCTTAACTCAGTAGCTCCTCCAGCTTTCTGTTCTTGTACATTGCACACAATGACTTCTAAGAATCCCAGCATTTTGACTTAGTTTTACTAGTATATAATTTCATACATTCTATACTTTCTGATCTAGGAACCACTCTCAAATGTTGTGCAAAACTTATTTCATAACTTCAATAACTTTTTTCTTTCTTGAGGTCCCAATGTTGGCTCTGATTCAAACTTTCTTTGCAAGTCCAGCATTAATCTAGAGTCACCATTGTGCAGTTATTACATTGTTACATAGATGAGAACATATAGCATGCACCTGGACTAGGACCGTTCTGTGCTCTGCCCCTATGCCTCAATTTCCAATTGTTTAAAAATTATTACATCAAGGAACATCTAGTTTCACAGAATCACCAGAGCAGAAGGAGAAAGAAATAGAAAAGTCAGATGCACACCAAGGCCATCTGAAAAGTAGTCACACACAAATGGAATCTGTACAGCCATTGTCCAGGGCTAAGGTTACAAGAACTGGGAACAACTGTTTTTTACAAAGAGGTGCCATGGGGAACTGAGATGTCTCCATCCTGGCCTACTGCAGGCAGTCTCTTATTTCAGATGTCCCCTGGAGGGATATGTCTCCCGCTTCTTAGGGTTCCAGACATCATTCTTTTTTACAAGGAGCTGCTGAGGGCTTCTGAGCTGTCTCTATCCTGGCCTACTGCCGGCAGTCCCTGTCATGGTATGCTGTCCCCAGCAGGAAATTCCAGCAGCACCCTACAACATAAACATCAATGGAAGCCACATTTAAAATAGTAAGTGTGAAGATGAAAACATGCTATTTTATGATACTGTTCTGGAGAGATTGTTATGTAGCAAAAGGGGAATGACATAATTATACTTAATCAATCTTAATTAATTTTGATTTGTTTGGTATCTCAGTTACCACTTGTGTGGCACTTAATGTCCTGGGTTTGTGATAAAACTTATGAACATGACAAGCGCAGCCTTGTCAAAGAGTTCTAAACCCAGTGAGGAAAGAGATTATTTAAATAAAACCGTAGCTACGTATTGCTAGTGCTCCCACAGAAGGGTATGAGAGGACTTGGAGACCACGGAGTTGTGGGTCTAGGGGAGATTTCTAGTTAAAGCAGGGTCTCTGAAAGAAATCCATCTTAAGTGATGAGGAAGTGACCTTAGACACCATGGGAGGACACATGGGGGAGTGAAATGTGGAAGAGAGCTGGGTGAAAGCAAGAAATAGAACAGTGCATACATTGTCCCAGGGGAAGGAAAGAACACAGACGACACATGGCGGTGGACGTTTTCCAAGGAAGAGAAGGTAACAGGAGGAAGGAAAAGGCTAAAAAGATGGATGGGCCTAGTCATATAAGCACTTGCAAACTTACCTGATAAATTTGAATTCCATTCTGAGAGAGCTAGAGGGAATAAAATTGTTTTAGTAAGCTTCTAAAATATTCATACATTTTTCCCATTCCAACATCATAAATAACTTGGTATATGTAAATAACACATTTTTTAAAAAAATAGAGCAAAATAAAAAATTTTAAATATTCCTTCCATAATCAACACACCCACTCTAACAATGCATGCCAGAAAAATTTCTAATCAACCAGCAGCTAATGTTCTATTTCTTATGAGCACACTCCAAGACTTCTGTGGATAATTTAATGTTGGGGTATGAACATGTGCTTTGCTCAGTTCTTTATTACTTCCTTGAGATGTTGCTATGGGAAACAAAATTCTGCTCTAGAAACTGACATTATTTACAGAAAAGTAGACAATAGGAACAGAAAACAAATCTTCCATAACCTCATATTTTCCTATGACCCCTGCTTTGGAAATCTTCCAGGATACCACCATCCCATGAATTTCTCCACAGGAAGACTATTTGTCTCCCAGGCCAAGGACTTTGCAAACCTTCTTCAATAATATTAGCAATAGTGATGATTTATTAATTATGGAGAATAATCTTTTATTTTTACTTAAAAAGAAATTAGTGAGAAGGTAAATATTGACAGAAAATGATTTTGTATTCATATATTCTGCTCCTGGAACATAGTAGGGGGTATATTTTTCAAATTATTTTATGTTTATGACTGTTTTGCCTGCATGTATAGCTGTGTACCATACATGTACCTGGTACCTGTGGAGGACAGGAGAGTATGTCAAATACCCTGAAAATGGAGTTATAGAGGATGATGATGGGCTTGAATATATTAATGTGGTATTTTAATTTCTTATAGTGATGATAATAATGATGTTGATGATCCTGATAGTAATTATCTAGATCAAGATATCTTTTGGGGGGCAGAGAGAAAAAAATCTTTTTTTTTTTCAGTCAAAGGCAGATAAGAAGAGGGAAGGGAAGAGCAGATGCTAAGCTCTGCACTTGCAGTTCTGAGGAAATGCCAAGTTCTATTAAGGAATGTATCTTAGATGATCCAGTTACTAATCTTTCCTGAAGGTAGACCCCACCCAGTCACCAGATGACCTTCCGGGTTTTCTTCTTGAGCACCAGTGAGTCTTATACCCATTTACTTAGAATTTGAGGGTTAACAGAAAGTGTACCTACTGTGTCTTGGTCATACAAGCCAGTGAAGAAGTTATTATTTAGTCTCACCCTGAATGACATGACTTCTGAAAGGATGCTCCCAGGAAAGCCTTATATTTAATTCTTTTCTTCACTTCTGGTAAGGTCATAGGAAGGAAAGAAGAGTCAATAGTGTAGAAATATCCCAGTCATGTCTAGTCTGTGAGTTTTTTGTAGGTATTTTGTGGGTTCTTTCACAAGAAAGGAAATGAGGAGCTGTCTCTGGTTTTATTTACAGTGTGACCTGTGTGTTCATTCATCCTGTTTAATTCAACTAACAGACATTGCCTCAGCTATAAACAGGAGCATGTGCCTTCCATTAATTCTGAGTAGCTCATGTAAGGAATGTAGGTCAATTCTGGACACCTGTAGTCCTGTGAGGTCTTTTATGACTCTTCCAACCTAATCTTAGAAGAGAACAGGTGGTAAAAAAAAATGCCTATCCTCCAATCTCTATGATTGTCCCTGTTGTGCAATGATTTTGAGTCCATTACTGGGTTAATGATAAGGAACAGAAGGAATAAATGAGAATGGAAAACACCTGCAATGTGAGAGGCATGCTCCTTGTTAATATGAGTGCTCTTCCTTATAAATGAGGTGCCATAAATATACATTGTTATTGTTTGTTCTTCTTATAAAATTACAGTCTACGGAACTATCTGTCACTCCCTCAAGTTCACACTCCCGTGAACCAGGAGTAGAAGAAATCATAATAGGTCTGACTGACTCATAGAGCTGGCTGGATGCAGAGCAGGTCCTTTGGTCTTAGTACTCACGTGGGTAGTTAGGTGGTTCTGGAAAGGTTTAAAGAAATTTCAACAGCACAAATCTGATGTTTAAAAACTGCCATCTTCTATCTGAGAGGAGGACTCCATGCAATATCACCTATTCCTCCCCTGCTGCCACCTACTACCTTCTAGAAAGTTACATGGATAACTCATCGGATCACTGAGAATATTCTCTCCTTGCTGCCTTTCCCTTGTTCCCTGCTCATAGATCTGAGTTTCTGATAATGCATCTATTCTGGTAGAAATTCTGTTAATCACATGTGATATTTAAATTATAATCTGTAGGAGATGATCTCATAAAATGGGTGTGATGAGCATTAATATGCATCTCAAGATCCCAGAGAGCACAGGATAGATTTGGCCATTCATGCCATTTTTATGGTAAGTGAAATCTAGCACCAGCAACAGAACTTATTTCAACAAAGACCCTCCAAAAATATTGACACAGCAACAGAACTTATTTCAACAAAGACCCTCCAAAAATATTGACAAGTCCCAGGGATATGTCAAAGTTAGGGACCTGGGTAAATCCTGTGTGTTTGTTGACTCCAGGACATTCACAATTCAATGTGTGACTAGAGAAGCTTAAATTGCTAGGTTGTGTTGTTAAACAACATGCAAACAGTGGCATGATTCACACTAGCCACAAGCCCACAGCAACACAAGTGTTCAGAGTACAACCATTACAGAAACACACGACTGCATATACAGACTGGAATGCTATTCAGCCTAGAAATGAAAGTGGGCTAACAATGTATGCCAGCGTGACAATGCTTGCTTAAAGTATGTGAGTCCCTGGGCTTGTGTATCAGTCCAAAAAACAATAAAAGGATGAGAGATTGGGGAGGGAGGGAGGGAGGGAGGGAGGGAGGGAGGGAGGGAGGGAAGGAGGGAAACAGAAAGAGACAGGCAGACAGCGAGAGATTCTAACACGTTCTGAGTTCCAATAAGGAAGTGATATGAATGACTGAACTTAGATCCCTATCCCCAAGGTATAGTTTTGAGATTTATAGAAACACATCTGTACAAAACAAGGGTGAGTCCTTCTAGCAAAGATTGAAATTACACACCTATTAGATAGAGAACCCTATATTATCCCCCCGAAGACCCCAGCAAAAAAACATTCTACTTCCTGTAACTGTGAAAATTCAACTACTCTAGGTACCTCACACAAATGGAATAAGAAAATATTTGACTTTTTATGCCATGCTGATTTTACTTTGTGCTGTATCTTTAAGAATCATTCATGGGTTTTATTTGTTTTTATTTTTAACCACATTATGAATGAGGAAAATGAGGTTAAAACAGTGCAGTGACTTACCTAATATCGCACAGATATCAAGAGCAGCATAGCTGGCATCTGAATGCAGGCATCAAAGACAAAACACTTGTTCTAAGATACTGTACTCTAGAGACTTCTCACAGCAGTGGGCCAGCACACAGTATATAGATTGAATATATATATGACTCCCTGGTGTTTCTGGCTTGATAGAAATGGGTTAAGCCATAAATTAAGAGCTTTAAACATTGAACAAGGAAATTAAGGCATATACAGTGCCTATAGAAGCCCAGACAAAATTCTGCAGTCCAAGGAGGTTCTGCTCCTTCTCTCTTGCCTGCTTCTCTCTCTCCACATATGCTCCAATCTCTGATCTTTAAGACTTCTAACCTATCAGTAAAAAAACCTAGTGATGATCCACTTAACATTTGATAATCCTATTATATTTGTTGCTACTCATATGGAAAACATAATTGTTCTGACTTTCCCCCATTTTTTTAGACTTGTCCAGGGCTCTGTCACAGAGGAAAGCCTTTGTCACTTGAGCCTTCCAGATCCCTGCCACCTTCCAGAAAGATTGACCCTCCATCATTGCTTTGCTTGGGTTTATGAAAAACAGCAATGTGGCTGCTTATCAACACAGCATAGTGTGCATAAGGCTCAGAACATCTTAGAACATTTCAGGATGCCAGATATATAGAATCTGTTTTATAACATGTCTCATGTCATCCTTGTAATCATTGTGAGATGGGTGTGATAGGGCCCCATTGGAAATCAGGAAACAAGCAAGTGGAAGTTACATACTTCAGTTAAGAACAAGTAATGCATATGGTAAGGCCTGTCTTTATGACATCACCTTCTGAATGTAAGTTATTATTGTATTTCTTTGAAGAGGACAAACCACAATGCTTAGGCTAAGCCGATATTTGGTCTACATGACTTTGAACTTGGATAGAAAGTTATTGCATTTTAACCCGCCTTTTGCTTTGTAATTTCTCATTCAATATTTGATCATCATATCATACTTTCTGCTGCTCATAAGTTAATATCTGATGACCTATTGCATACAAAGAATTAAAGTTTGGCTTGTTTTTCTTGCTTTTAAGCATTTTATCTAAAGGAATACGGGTAATTCTGCTCATAGATGTTGACTTTAGCTTTTCTTATCTTGCCATTACAAAGCAATAAGGTAATCACACAGTTATTATGGCTCTGAAATCAACTTATAATTTAACTCAAACCGAAGCTTTACCATATGCCATAACCACTTTACCCACATTTGATCATTAAAGGTAATTTTCTTTCCATCTACCATGGTGGAACAAGAGACCTCTTTTTGTTTGGTTGTTGTTGGGTTTTTTTTTTTTTTTTGTTTTTGTTTTTGTTTTTATCATACTTTGATGTATATTGTCAATTGCAAAGACTGCAAAGACAAAGAAGGGAGAAACTAAGCCTGGGAGACTAAGAACTGAGGACATTTACCTCTCCTGAGAGGAATGGGTGGTACCCACAGTAGAGTTTCAGGGAATTGATGTACAAAAGACAGACAACATGGAAACAGCCTGGCTACAGGAGATTCCAGACAACTGAAAATTTATACCCTGAACAAGGGTAAGTGGCATCGTAACAGCTCCTGGGAAGCACAGGTTCAGGAAACAAGTAGGCAAAGTGTGGTGGAAGGCTGTCCAGGCTCTGCTGCAGGACCCTTGGGTTCAGTAAAATCTAATAGCTTAGTCTGAGAGGACTTCTCCAGTACTCTGGGACCCAGCCACTGTTAGGGTGAAGATCACTTCTACTCCTATATACACTTCATATTGACACAGGAGGCAGCCAGGAGAGCAACTGGCTCAGAGAGGTAGTAGGTAGAAAAAGAAATTGTACCAAAATTACTTGCCAGATCTGAGTGGTGGCGGCTGGGCCATTGTTTTATGCTATACTACCCACCTGCCTAATTACACCATCGCTTTGATGGTAAGTCCAGTGACTTTAGACATGTTATGTTGCAACTAGGTAATCTCTTATCTTCCTGCTTTAGAAATGAGGTTCTAATGAAATGACCAAACGACTTTACTTTTTTCTAAAGGTATAATCTGGGGTTAAAGATACAAAACCTCAGTATCTCCTTTGATCTTCTGAACTGACCCAGGAGACTCCCATGCTTGAAACGATTGATCCCACTCATGGGAAAAAAAAAAAAAAAAAAAAAAACAACTGTAGCTTCTGCTGTCAAATATCAACAATATAGCACAGAAGGAAAACCATGGGCACCAAAGACTTGAGTGAAAAGTTCTGTCACTCATTGTGTGTATGACTCTGACAACTGGTCTCTGTGTGCACTTTTCGGTAAGAAATCACAAAGATATTTGTTTTCTCTGGGTAAAGATTACTGAAATGATACCACCTATGAACACTTAGTTTGGACAGTGCTCACCTGTGATGTGACAGCTGGCAGGCCTGTATCTGAACAGCAATACTGAGGATAGAGATACCCTACTGCCCACTGTATCTTTCCCGTGAACTCAGCCACAAGGCTCAGTGGTAAGACAGAGAGGAAGTGGCAGAGTTGGGGCATTAACTGTGCATATGTCTGATCACTAGGATCCCCTTCTTTATCTCTGTGTTCCCATAGTGATGGGCACTAATGCCTTTACCTATGGTCTCAGCAGGATCTGACCTTATTCCATATTCTCCAGTGGAGAAGAGTATGACTTAAACACATCCAGCTTTCTCAGCTTAGCATTTATTCTCCCTTTGACTTGGGCCAATAGTCTCACCCTGTTAAGTGGTTGTCATTGGGACCATGGGTCTCTTAGTGTTCATCAGAATCAGTGGAACAGCTTCTGCTAACCACAGACCAACCACTGAGATTATGATTCAGTATTTCTAGAATGGAATATCTCAGGGCACTAATGATCCTGGACCATAGGACAAGTTAAACACTTCCCTAGGCCAGTTTGTTATATGTGATTTGGAGAGCATGCTTGATGGTTATCTCTGTAACTGTGATCTGCTTAGTATGCCAATGGCATGTTCTTGTTCTGTACACACACACACACACACACACACACACACACACACACACACACACACACACACAAAATGCCACAATCACTCACAGCAGCTGAGTTGCTGATTCAAGCACCCAGGAAAGACTTGTTCCATGAAAAAGCTCCCTTCCCTTTCATCTAGACCCTTACCTTAACATGTTCCTTCCAAAATCAGGAGCCAGCTCCATGACTTGTTTATTACCTCCCTGCTGTGTTGTTTCCTGTGGTAAGGAATAGCTTCATAGCTAAGAGCTATGGAAGTGTATTCTCCCAAAGTTCTGATAAGAAAACTTGCAAACCAAATGTCAGTAGTCAATAGTGTTGTTCTCTCTCTCTCTCTCCTCCCTTCTGGAATTTCCATGCCTTATGTATGAATTTAGGTCATCCTAACCACTTCCCCCAACTTTTCATAGTCACTTTGCTTGATGTTCATGTCCCTTTCTTTTCTTATAAGTATATCAGTCCCTGAAATAGTATACTTCTTCATCCAGTGTGTCCTCACCTTAACAAATATGTCTGAAATAATCCTAATTCTAGACAATGTTATTACCCAGCATTTTAGCTGAATTTAAACCTTGCTGGGGCAATAATCTAATGGCAAATTTTACCTTATTGTCCTTTTGATCGGGAAGGAAGGACTGAACCATCTATGTAGAGTTTAAGGCAGTCAGCTAGTAGTCTACTTCCACACCCTCATAGCCCCATATCCCTTCCTCTGCTGAGCTTCTAAGATCAACAGCTTTGACCTGGATGTCTGAGGTTCTTGATTTCTGTTTTACCTCTGTTTTATCATCTAATCATTCAGGGCAGATCCTAA
Source organism: Micromys minutus (assembly GCF_963924665.1). Taxonomy (NCBI): domain Eukaryota; kingdom Metazoa; phylum Chordata; class Mammalia; order Rodentia; family Muridae; genus Micromys; species Micromys minutus. Next base: position 10,359,798 of record NC_137962.1, on the reverse strand, counting down.
ACTTGATTTTCTTCTTTGCTTTTACTGGGGCTCGCTTGGAAGCAGACATCCTAAATCTGGAACATCAAGAGGGTGACAGTGTACAAAAAAATCTAAATGAAGAGAAATCACATCTTCTTGGAGTATACATTTCTCTAAGAGATTTTGAAGCATATCCAATGTTAATTAAAAGACATACAGTTGTGGCGAAGAAGTAAATGCTCAAGTTCAATGGCTTCTTATGAATAAGTACAGCATACTTCAAATCCACTTAAACTTATAGCAAGCCTCTTACATTTCTTCTTCCCAAGGCTTCTTATACATGATCCTGTTCTTTTGATATGGCCCTGCTTACCCAGCTAGAATCATTTCTCCCTTTTCTACTTACCCAGCACTCTATGCTTTTGCAATCCTGAATTCCCTAAAATGCAAATGCTCTTTCATGCTTCTCTGCTCCTCTAGGCACGCTCCCAGCTCCCTAGTGCCTTAGATTCCCCCCTTTGGTTGACACAGGCCTTCCTCTGAGGTCACCTTTCCCATCGTCTTCCCTGCACTGCTAGAGATACAATCAGATTCCACCACTGATTCTCTTCTGTGGTGGCCTGTGGCTCTGAGCATCTGACCATCCCATCACTCCATATACATTTCCTTTTGCTTTTATCCTATTAACTTTTCTTAACAACTGTGAACACTGTAAAGCATAAAACACACTGCCACACCCTCATTACCTGTCATATGCCCTCATGTGGACCCTTCTTTATATTTCATTTCTCAAGTGAGTCAATGAATCAGTGAAGCTCCATTTTTTACTATACAACTTTCTCTCTTCAATTCCTGCAGCATCTTTAACACATTCTAATGACCATAAATGGCTTAAGACAACATAGAATTTATTCTTCTATTGTTCTGCAGAGAAAATACCCGACATAGGTCTTAATGGGTAAAGACATAATGTGTCAACAAGGTTGTCTCCCTTCTGAAGACTATAGGAATTCCTGGTTAGTACTTTCTATGTTTCTTGATTTATGGCTTTGTGTTTTGAAAGTCAGCTTTTTAGCACCTTCAAGTTTCTCTTCCTGACTTTTCTGACTTCCTCTTCCATTCATAAAAGTCACTGTGATTACATTAGGAACACCTGGATAATACAGGACATGTCACTCATTTTTATTATACCTGCAAAGTCTCTTCAACAATGGAAACAATGAAAACAAATATTTTTGGGTTTGGGGGAATCAACATGTGGCTATATCTTCTAGGGGGAAGCTTTGATCTCCCTCCACTAAGTCATGTAGCCCAGTGTTTCCAGCCAATTACATAAAAGTATCCTCCCTTCCCCTGGGTAAAGAAGCTCCAACAATGTACAAAACTGTCACACTGGCTGTACTTCTGAGACCCACCTGCATCTGACTGTGTGACAACCCCTTTCATAGCCTCTCTAACTGCACAAATGAATGAGACCCTGGAGACACCATTAAGCTGCTCACCAAATGTGCAAGTAAATGAGGTACCAGCTCAAAATAGCTCTTCAGGTAAGAGAGTGAAATGTGTAGAGGCAGGATTCCACTTAGAAGACGTTCTGACAGGGGGATGTGTTCATTAGTATGGCAGCTGTGTGCTCCCAACGAAAGGCCCAGGTGGTATGTGACTTCTCACCTTACTGATTTTTGCTCAGAGCTCAGTGTCTGCTTTGAAAGAGAACATTCTCCTGAGAATGTTCATGGTTATGACTGTATCTTGAACATGGCCTAAAGGCTCATGCATTAAAGGTTTGTTCCCTAGACCGTGGTGCTCATAAGACATGATGGAGCACATAGAAAGATGGAAATTTTAGGAGACAAGTAGACATAAGTTATAATACTAAGGACATTAATTTGAAAGGGGTACTGTAATTTCAATACATACACACATTCTCTCTCTCTCTCTCTCTCTCTCTCTCTCTCTCTCTCTCTCTCTCTCTCTGATTCTTTGCCCCCATGAATTACTAGCCCTCTTGATCTCAAACACCCCCACATGATGATCTGTGCCTCAACATGTCCAAGGTGATTGAGCAATTCTTGCTGTATTTTCCAACTTGTTCTAGACATCAGCAACATGACAGGCACTGACTTTGCAGTTTATGAAGACACTGGGTCTAAGGTCATGTAGGGATGATGAATGCTCACTTAGAGGATGGTAAGCAAAAGTACGGAAGCTAATGGACCTGAGGGGGCAGGGGATAAAAATGCTGAAGTAGCACTAAGGACAGAAATGTTGTTCCAAATTCCAAGGTGGAACATTAGTATAAGTGAAGGACTTTGAAACTGAATTACTTGGTGTGAAATAGTTCAATGTTAAAGTGGAAGGGCAAAGGATGAGAGCATGTACAGACAGGTTTTAAATGACTTTCCCATCCTCATCCATAAGCATATCCTAATTGCAGATCTATAGTGTTATCCCAAAATGCAGACCAAAGCTCTGACCCATGTCATCTTGGAAACAAACCCAGTATTGAAATTGAGACAAGGATGGGACAGCAAGACATGTGGACAAGACTCATATTCTATAGGCTCAGTTCTCACTTCTTTATTCCCTGGACCTTACACAGACTCTCTTGAGACAGAGGGCACTCTTTGTGGTCTTCGCTTTCATCCTGGAGTTGGCTTGTGACAGTATCCTTTCTCAGAGAGATAATAGAAACCATATTGCTAAAACCAAAATAACGAAAACAAAACCCCAACTGTTTATCTTCCATGCAATCTCACAAGACCTTCAAAGCAAGCCTCAGTTGTTCTTCCCTTTCTGTCAGAATTGAACAATGTCTGACTTCTCTATTGCTGGGGCATACTGTCTAGGGCTTCTCTAAACAGGCATGGAATGAATGAATAAGTTTTGTCCTGTCTGGTACATTTTAAAATGTTTTTTCCTCATATATAAAAAGAATCAAGAGATATAATAACAGAAATTGAGGGAATTCAAGAAAATATTCAGATCATACTACAAAAAACTATACTCAACAAAACTGAAAAATCAAGAGGAAATAGACAATTTTCTAGACAGATACTAAGTACCAAAGTAAAATCAGGATCAGATAAACCATCTAAACAGTTCCATAAAAAAAAAAAAAAAAAAAAAGCTCACGACCAAATGTGTTTAGTGCAGAATTTTATCAGACCCTCATAGAAAACCTAGTACCAATACTCTTCAAACTATTCCACCAAAAAGAAATAGAAGGAACACTACTCAATTCATTCTTTGAAGCCACAATTACACTTATACCTAAACCACCCAAAAACCCAACAAAGAGAACTTTAGACCAATTTCCCTCATGAAAGTCTGTTGTGGTAAATATTAAAATTTGGCTTAACCTTTTATCCTATGCTTTACAGGCTCCTGCTTGAAGCCATCTGGCACTGCTGGGATCTCTAACTTGGTGGCCTTACATTGCCTCTATGAACTCTGGCATGGTTCACTCCATAGTCCCTGTTGTTTTTGTCCCAGGTGGATACAACCATTCACTCACCTCCCCTTAGTATGTTATTGCTAAGTCCTAGACACAGACATCCCAACTCTTTGGTGGGCTTTATGCATTCAGCCAGTACACCCTTTGAACTCAATAAAGTAGTTACATCAAAGAACACACCAAACTAAACTACCATAATCCAACAAGTATAATATAATTTGCTAACCTTTATAAGTTAAATGGTCTTATAAAGTTCTATCCCTTATAAAACATTCATAACAATTTTATTTATGAAGAGTTGTACTGAGAGATACATAAACATATACAAGAGATACATGAGAGACAAATGCCTTTATCTTTATTCCTCCTGGAATCTCCCCCTCCTCTCCTTATCTTCTGTTTTCCTAGCCCTTTTCCTGCCTAGCTCTCTACTATCCAATCATATATCACCACAGCATCAACTCACAAACATCGATGCAAAAATCTTCAATAAAATTTTTGCAAACCAAATTCAAGAACTCATCAAAACAATCATTCACAATGAACAATTAGGCTTCATCCCAGGGATGCAGGGATGATTAAATATATAGAAATTCATCAATGTAATCCACTATATAAACAAACTCAAAGGAAAAAACAACCCACTTGATCATATTATTAGATTCGAAGAAAGCATTTGACAAAATCCAACACCCTTTCATGTTAAAAGTCTTAGAAAGAGCAGGAATCCAAGGCCCATGCTTAAACATAATAAAAGCAATATACAGCAAACCAGTCTCTAACATCAAACTTAATGGTGAGAAACTTGAAGCAATCCCACTAAAATCAGGGACTAGACAAGGCTGCCCACTCTCCCCCTACTTAATCAACATAGTACTGGAAGATCTGGTCAGAGCAATTAGACCACAAAAGAAAATTAAAGGGATACAAATCGTAAAGGAAGAAGTCAAGATATCACTATTTGCTAATGATATGGTAGTATACTTAAGTGATCCCAAAAAATCCAACAAAGAAATCCTACAGCCAAACTTCAGCAAAGTGGTTAGATATAAAATTAGCCTTCCTCTACTCAAAGGATAAACAGGTTGAGAAAGAAATTAGGGAATAAACACCCTTCACAACAGTCAGGGATAATATCAAATACCTTGGGGTGATCTTAACCAAGCAAGTGAAAGATCTGTATGACAAGAACTTCAAGTCTCTGAAGAAGGAAACTGAAGATTTCAGAAGATGGAACGATTTCCCATGCTCATGGATTGGAAAGATCAACATTGTGAAAATGGCCATCTTGCCAAAAGCAATCTACAGAGTCTATATAATCCCCATCAAAATTTTAAAAACTCAATTCTTCATAGAGTTAGAAAGAGCAACTTGCAAATTCATTTGGAATAACAAAAATTTCAGGATAGCGAAAACTATTCTCAACAATAAAAGAGCTTCTGGGTGAATCATCATCCCTGACTTCAAGCTGTATTACAGAGCAATAGTGATAAAAACTGCATGGTATTGATAAAGAGAAAGGCTGGTAGATCGATGGAATAGAATTGAAGATCTAAAAATGAACCCACACACCTATGGTCACTAGATCTTTGACAAAGGAACTAAAAACATTCAATGGAAAAAAGACAGCATTTTCAACAAATCGTGCTGGTTCAACTGGCACTCAGCATGCAGAAGAATGAAAATCAATATTTTTTTATCTCCTTGTACAAAGCTCAAGTCCAAGTGGATCAAAGACCTCCACATAAAACCAGGTACACTGAAACTAATAGAACAGAAAGTGGAAAAGAGCCTAGAACACATAGGCTCAAGGGAAAAATTTATGAACACAACACTGATGGTTTATGCTCTAAGATCAAGAATCCACAAATGGGACTTAATAAAACTGCAAAGCTTCTATAAGCAAAGGACAAAAGGCAAAGGACACTGTCAAAAGGACAAAATGGCAGCCAATATATTGGAAAACGTCCTTTACCAATCCTATATCTGCTAGAGTGCTAATATCCAACATATACAAAGAACTCAAAACAATAGACTCCAGAGAATCTAATGATCCTACTATAAATGGGGTATAGAGCTAAACAAATATTTCTCAACTGAGGAATATTGAATGGCTGAGAAGCACCTAAAGAAATGTTCAACACCCTTAGTCATTAGGGAAATACTAATCAAAGAATACTGAGATTCCACCTCACACCACTCAGAATGGCTAAGATCAAAAATCAGGTGACCACCTAGCCCATGCCCCCTCCCCCTGCTTCTGTGAGAGTACCCCCACACCCTCCCACCCCCTCTCTTTTCTCAGCCCTGACATTTCCCTACACTGGGGCATCAAGCTTTGTTAGGACCAAGGGCTTCTCTTCCCATTGATACCAAACCAGGTCATCCTCTGCTACATATGCAGCTGGAGCCATGGAGTCTATCCATTTGTATTCTACGGATAGTGGTTTAGTCCCTGAGAGCTCTGTTTGGTTGATATTGTTGTTTTGGAGTTGCAAACCCCTTCAGCTCCTTCAATCCTTTCTCTAAGTCCTTTATTGGGGGCCCCATTCTCAGTTCAATGGTTGGCTGTGAGCATCTCCCTCTGTATTTGTCATGATCTGGCAGAGCTTCCCAGAGGACAGCTATACCAGCCTCCTGTCAGCATGTATTTCTTTACATCAGCACTTTGTCTGGATTTTATGGCAGTATATGTGCTGGATCTCTAAGTGAGGCAGTCTCTGCTGCAAACTTTGTCTCTGTATTTTCTCCTGTAAATATTTTTGTTTCCCTATCTGAGAAGGATTGAAGCATTTGCACTTTGGACTTCCTTCTTCTTGAGATTCATTTGGTCTGTGAATTGTATCTTGGGTAATCTGAGCTTTTGGGATAATATCCACTTATCAGTGAGTGCATACCATGAGTTTTTTTTTTTTTTTTTTTTTTTTTTTTTGTGATTGGGTTACCTTACTCAGAATGATATTTTCTAGTTCTGTCCATTTGCCTAAGAATTTTATGAAGTCATTGTCTTTAATAGCTGAGTAGTACTCCATTGTGTAAATGTACCATATTTTCTATATTCCTTCCTCTGTTGATGGACATCTAGGTTCTTTCCAGCTTCTGGCTATTATAAATAAGGCTGCTATGAATATGGTGGAGCATGTGTTCTTGTTATATGTTGGAGAGTCTTTTAGGTATATGCCTAGGAATTGGGTCTTCAGGTAATACTATCTTCAGTTTTCTGAGGAACCACCAAACTAAGTTCCAGAGTAGTTATACCAGCTAACAACCCCACCAACAGTGGAGAAGTTCTCCTCTTTCTTCACATCCTCTCCAGCATCTGCTGTCATCTGAGTTTTTTATCTTAGACATTCTGATTGGTTTACCCTGATTCTATTGAGGTTGTTCAGGAGCCCTTTTTTGGAGTTAAAGACAAGAATTTTCATAGGTTCCCAGCTCCTCTTACTTAGTGGATGGTAGATGTCTATTTTGAGATCCTGTTTCTGCTTCCTACAGATGTTTCTGTTAGCTTGCAAAAAAGTCAAGGACTCAGGCAGCTGACAGAATCTTTTGAATTTGCAGTAGGTGGTCCTTGATAACATTGGCCCACCAGGCTGGTATTCTTCATCCTTATTAGCAAGAAGGAACCTCCAGCCCAGGCTCACTTCTAGTTGCAGTTTTACTGTGTGGGGCGGGAAGTTAAGCTTGGCACAATTATATGTCTCTCTGTTTATGCCCATTTAGTGTGAAAGAAAAGCCTCTAATTTTCCAACAATGAAGCCAGTGGCCTCTTGCAATCATTCTCAATTGATTCTTAGGCCATTTGTTTCTCTCTCCTCTCCTCCCTCCTTGATCCTCATCCTGGTTGCTCCAATTCCTTACAGAATAACTGCTTACTCGCCCTGCTTTTGTTCCTTCCCCCTTCTGCAAACCAGCAGGCTCTACCTTATATTTGCCTTTAACAATAAATGAGGAAATGTGTGGGGTCTTAACAAGGTATGTAAGGGACACCTAATAATTGAGACCCTCCATTCTTTCCAGTCTCTCCCTTCTCATCTTTTTCTGCTTGGCCCTGCTGCTCCTTACACTTACACTCTCCTGTTCCCCCATCTCCTTCTCATATATTCATATACACATATATGATATGTCCTGCATCTCTTTCTATTTTATTCATTTCTCTTGTAGAATTCAGCTCTAATGATAACCTAAGGTCCACCTTTGTTAGATATCTCATTGTGATTCCACTGTTATCCACAGCTGAGTTTCCAGGACCCTTGCACTAGTGTACCTGAAAAGGACCTGACTGGGACACTTTGATATTTATGGTTTCAGGACATTGTTGCCTGTTTGCTCTCCAGCAGCCATTTGGCTGCAGAGATAATCACAAAGGGTTTATGTTTCTCTAATCGGGATGTAACTCACCTCTTAATCTAGGGACAAGCAAGTAAGAAATGTGGTTATTGTGCTGGGACTTGTGTCTTCTCCACTTCTTATAGGGCAAAGCCACATAAATCACTCTCCACTGTTCCAGAGCCAGATGCTACCTGTGTTTACCGACTCTCTGAATTATTGGACAATGTGCTAGCATCTTGTTAATCACGGGAGAATCTCTGTCACTTGTTTTGTCTGGAAGCTCTGCTTTCCAAAGAAATAATCATCCAGCTATTTAGTTAAGTATCATGGAGGGGTTACTGGTTAGTTTCTTCCCTCTGCCTGATTTGGGAGGTATCACATTTGTCCTCCAATTGATAACAATGTTCGCTAACATTACCCGAATTTGAGAAGGTAGGGGAGTTTTTCAGAGTGACTTTTCCATTTATATGCCAGAAGAGTTCACTATTTTTTTTCTCTATCCTCTTTTCAAGTCTGTGCATATATCTATTTATATAAATAGGGAGAGTACTGGATATTCCTGTCAGCATCCAAATGCAGGAATCACTATCTTTTCAGTCACAGAACAATTACTGCCATGTCAACTTATAATAAATGTCATCTTGCCTGTCATTAAACATTGGACCTGACACAACCCTGTTTTATTGCATATCCAATCAATATGCACATTAGCTCTGCCAGGTAGGGGGACAGTTGCCACACTGCACATAGGGAGGCAGGACCTTAGAAAGGGGAAGATGTCATTGTAAATATTAGATGTGAATGGCCAATGCGTGGGCTATAGAAACAGAGCAAGCTGTGTTGTGAAACCTCAGGTGAGAAGTTCATCTCCTTGTTCCCCAAGAAGCTCTGTATGTGATTCGTGTGTGTGTGTGTGTGTGTGTGTGTGTGTGTGTGTGTGTGTGTGTATGTATGTATCTGTGTGTGTGTTTGTTTGGAAGTGTGCAGTGATGTGTCTGCCTTGACCCTGCTGACCATACATGTTTGGAGAAATAACAATAAAATAACATAAAAATAATATGTGACATTATAAAATAGTTCAGGGATGTTAGTTATTGTCACAGCCCAAAATTTGCAAGGGTTCTAGGAAATCATTAATGGAGTATTTCCTGCGATCTTAGAGGGTTTCAGGAAATCACTGATGGGGTGTTTTCTGGGATCTGAAAGGGTTCTAAGACACCATTAACAGGTTTTATCAATATATTATTAACACTGTTTCCTATGGTCTAACAGGGTTCTAGACAACCATTCATGAGGTATTTTCTGTGTTTTGAGAGGGTCCCAGCCTCATTTACCATGTTTAGAATCATTTATAAATGCAAGTTGAAAGACCCTATTCTCTTCCGTAGGAAAAGCCTCAGTATGAACAGTCGTTTAAGGTGCTCACGTGTGCAGAGCATATAAGCAACAACAGCAGGATCTGAACAGATTTCCCACTCCAGAGTTCCGTCCTTTCCACTGCACCAAACTTCAATTGTCAAACATGTTTCTTTATAGGAAGTATAAGTGACAACAACATGAAAACAAACATCTCAGCAAGAGATCTCTTCACCAGAAATACAGAGATGCAATGTGTCTGTCTTTCTAGGTCTGGGTCACCTTACTCAGCATGAGTTTTTCCAGTTTCACTCATTTGTCTAGAAACTTTATCCATTCACATATGATCGAGTGTGTGTGTGTGTGTGTGTGTGTGTGTGTGTGTGAGCACCCAGCTCCATTTGTTGTCATGGTAGGTCCTCAGATACTGGGTTTTCTCACATGATTGCTGCTTCCCCCACAGTTGAAAGATGTTCTTGGTGGAACTCGGGAGGTATCATAATCTCATTTCTGTTGCTGTGATAAAACACTCCCCCAACAACAGAATTTTGGGAAGAAAGGGTTTATTTTCGATCACAATGCTGGGTTACAGTCTATCACAGTGGGGAAGTCAAGGCAGCAGGAACTTAAAAAGCTAGTCACATTAGACCCATAGCCACAGCAGAAAGAGCAAAAGCATGTATGTTTGCTCTTCAGCTTAGTCTCCCCACTGCTGTGTAGTATAGGACCCATACTTAGGAAGTTGTATGGCTCACAGTGGGCTAGATCTTTCTACATTAATTAGTATAATCAAGACAACTCCCCAGACATACTCACTGGCCAATCTGATCTTGAGAGCCCCACGCTGAAACTCTCTTCCCAGGTGATTCTAGAATATATCTGATAAACAGCTAATGCTTGCCAACACAGGAGGGAAGGGAAGCCTTCCTCTGGTGGAAGGTGCTTCTGATGGGACTCTGGAGGGTTGGCATCTCATTTTTGCACATGGAGCCCCCAAGCTGTTTTTGATAACTTTCTTCCATCTCTTTCTGCAATGAACTGACAAACATTTTTCTAGTTGTTTTTTTCTTTTTTTTCCTTTTCATAAAGTACCCAAGATAACAAACCTCATGCAAAATTGGCTCTGTAACACATTTCCATGCTAATTAATAGCAGCTTTAATGGGGTGAGGTCTTGGGGAAAATAAATTACATATATTCAGGTGTCTGGATTTTACCACCATTAAACTTTACTACCCTGTTTGTGTCTCTTTATTGCTCTTCTTTTATAAAGACCATAAAAAATAAGTTAGACTACTTCAGCCAGGGGCTGGGAGAGAGCCCTCTTTTCATATTTCTAATAGCTTCGACTAAAATACATTCATGCACTTCCAGCCATCTGCCCGGGAAAGGTTATTTGGAGAGGTCTCACCACCCCTGCCCTGATTCTTATAAGCATCAACTCTATTTCCTAATTCTTTTGCTGGATTAAATTAATGAACTGGCCTGCCCTTTGGGTGATAAATCTGTTGATTGTGACCATTTCTTCCTTCCAGTTTCCAATTAACATGATTGGTATGGAATCCTGCGAGACAGCTTAGACTCCCTCCTTTCATCTTGCAGCTCCGAGCTGAGTCAGCATAAATGTCAGCCTCCGCCTCTCCCTCTTTACTCATTTCTCCACTCTCATGCCCTTTGGAGCGTTTAACAATAGTTCAATATTATTTCCATTTATATGAAAGGAGAAAAAAAGTTCTAAGTTTAAAACCTTCGAGTGCAACTTGTAATCTTCCTGTAAAAACAAAATCCTATTCGGTATGGGTCATTTTCTGCAACATTTGCATACTTTGGGCAACTTCATGTTTGAAGGAGGAAATGGATCCAGCTTCTGATCAGACAATGTCACCAATGGACCATTGTAGAAATGCAAAGAGACACATAGACAGTAAGAGTGATAAAGGTGAGGGAATTGGTTCCAGGGTGTTCATGCAGAGCCAACTGTCTTTAAATTATATTTTGTTCTATTAATCCAAGTCTTCAGAAAGAGGGAGGTCTCAGAAAGCAAAGATTTCATTCTCTCTCCTCCTCTTCCTCCCCCTTCGCTGCCCCTACTCTTTGTCCTCCTCCTTGTCCTCTCCCTCGGCTTCTGCTTCCTTTGCTTCTGCTTCTGTCACCTTCCTACTCTCCTGACTGTCATTATCTCAGCCACCATCTGGTAGGTTGGCTAATGAGAATGATAAATGTATAAGGCTTCTGTGACAATCTCTCCCTCACCACCTGCAGCCCCCACAAAAGAAACAGCCATTGAACAATTATTAGACGTTGTGATAGGAATGCTTAAGTGTAGCTCTTCACCATTGATTGCTTCTGGTAAAATTAGGGGTGGAGGAAAGACGCATTCTCATTTCATTTTTTTAAATCTGGCTATCATGAGTTTCACCAGACTCCAGGGAACATATGGACATTGTACACTGGACTTGATTTTATTTTCTTTTTACTTTCTTTCTTTCCTTCTCTCTCTCTCTCTCTCTCTCTCTCTCTCTCTCTCTCTCTCTCTCTCTCTCTCTCTTGAGGAGGGGAGGCCTAAAGAATGGAAGGGGGGCTGGGAAGACTGGGAAGTGAATGTGATCTGGGACAGTCATGTTAAATTCCCAAATAAACAATAAAAGTACTATGTTGGAGGGGGAAAGAAACTGGAGCTAGAATTTGAATATAAAATGCCTTCCTCCAAAGGCTCATGGTTAGATAGTATGTCATGGGACTCTGGAACTTTGGAGATAGCTGAAGAAAATGACTCACTTAGAGAAAGAGGGTTCTAGTATCTTTGGTTGTTCCCCATCATACTGTCTTCTTCCTGATTGACCATGAGGTGAAGAACGAAACAAATATGGGCTGATGCTTATGAAGTTATAAGTCAAGTATCTCTTTCTCCCTCAGGGACATGGATCAGAGTAACCAAAAGCAACAAAGTTTGGGTAAAATCTTAACCCTGATCTTTATGCCCTTCATACTTTCTGGTAAAAACACTTTTATATCTCAGTTCCAATTCCATCATCTACCATAAGAGGAGAAAGTCCTGTGTATATATATATATATACAATACAGCACAATGACTTCCATTCCAGCAGAAAGCTAGGACACTAAAAGATTCCTTCTTGTCCAGTAATGTGCACATGAGAACTGGAACCTTGGACTCAAAATAGTTGGATTTAGACCTCAGCTTTAATTCCTTCATGGAAATGTCCATTTCTAAAATGATTTAGTTTCTGTTTCAATGTTCTTAATTATAAAATGAAAATAATAATCATGGTATATACAGTATAATTGTGGGTTAAAGGAGAAGGATCACATTAAGGGTTAAATCGGCGATAATCATGTTTAATATTTAAAACAGCAACAGACCTTTATTATTCCATTGATACCTACTGTGTGCCAGGTTCTCTTTTAGAAGGCATAGCCTAAAGGTATATTGGAGAATTTGGAGTTGGCTCACTTATCATACTCAGGGCTTAAGGCTGTACCTAAATCCAGTTGTGGCCCAAGGAATGACATGGAATGCTTCTGGTCTCAGTTTTCTGTGCTGACACAGTATACTCACTGCCACTGCACTTGATCAATGGTAAGACCCATAAGCACAGAAATTGTGTCTGTTTGGGCTCCATCTCCAATGCTTAGAGCAAGCATTGGCGCATGCCAAGAGCTCAATCAATATTTGTTGACTGTCAAATGGAAATGGTGTTTCTACTCAGGATGACTGCAAGTTAGAAAGCACAACAGAAACTCTGTGACAAACACTTAACTCTTCCTTGGAAAGTTACCATGGGACCTTGCAGAGAAAGTAAGATTATTTGTCGGCTAAAATGTGCGGTATGGCATTCATTCAGGTGGAAAAATCAGCACTAGGTATCCAGATAGGAGGGAACATTGAGAATGGTGGCATGGCTAAAGCTTAGGTAACCTGCAGAAGGGGAATCAGGAGACAAAGGGGCCAGCTGGTCACCTGAGAACACAGCTTGACGTCCTATATGTAATTACCAATGCTTTCATTGTTTTAAATAAATATTCTAAGAGTTGATTCTCAAACATCAGTGGTAAGACAAGGCATAGAATTCTTAAGAAATAGGTACAAAAGATTGATATTATTTAAGACATGCGTTCTACCAATGTAAGAAAACCCAAACAGAAAAGTGATCTAAACTAGACTTCTATATTTCTTTCCTAAGGAACAAGAATGTAAGCATGTGGAGTGGTAAAGAGGCCCTTTGGGTTGGGCATCTGGACTGATTTTATATTCTTGATCTACCAGCATCTATTTCAGTGTCTTAAACGGATGTTCCAGCAGCTGCCTATATATATATCCATGTGCACAAGTGGATAAGGAATAATGAAGAGGAGGTTGATACATACTTCAGTTTGCTTCTCACACATTAACTGCAAGGGAAACTGGAAATATAGTCTTGGTCTGGTAAACATATATGTATGCAAGTTTTAACGACTATAAACGAATTAAAGACAATTATCTATGCAGTATTTTTAAATTTTAATTTTTATTTGTTTTTCTCTCATATAATACTTTCCAACTGCAGCTTCTCCTCCTTCCACATGTTCTAGCCCTACTACTTCTTTGCTTCCTTCATCAGCCCACCAGAAAAGAACAGGCTTCTCAGGCATGTTAATCAAATACTCCACAACAAGATACAATAAGTCCAGGTACAGATTATCACATTGAGGTTTGGAGAAGCAACCCAGTAGGAGGAGAAAGATCTGAGAAGCAGGCAAAAGAGTCAGAGATATCTTCACTCTCATTGTCAGGAGAACACCAAGTCAAGAATCACACCATAGGCTGAGGACCTAGTTTAGATCCATGCAGGCTCAGGGATGCTACTTCAGTCTTTGTGAGCCTCCATGAGCCCAAATTAATTGGCTCTACATGCCATGCTCCACCAGTGTCCTCAGCCCCTTCCACTTCCACAGTGCCTTTCCCCTCTTCTGCATGGTTCACTGCACTTTGAACGAAGGGACCCCAGTGAAGACCTCCAACCTAGGCTCATTTTCTGTCTAACATCTGACTGTGGGTCTCTGCATCTGCTCCTACCAGCTGCTGGAGGCCCCTCTCAGATTATGACTAGACTAGGCCCTGACCTATGAATATAGCAGAACATTATTAGGAATAATTTCTTTGAGTGAATATAGAAAAAGGAAACTCTTGGAGCTTCCTGGCTACCTGTCAGGTTAAAATAGTAGGCCCCATTTCAATGAGAGACTCTTCTCAAAAATAAAGATTTAAAAAAAAAATAAGTGGAGAGTGGTTAAGGAAGACCCCGGCATTGGCTTTTGTCTTTCCCCCTGTATCTGTAAATAGATACACAGAGGGAAGGAAGAGAAAGAAGAGGAGCAGGAGAGACAGAGTAGATGGAGAAAGAGGAGCTATAAATTCCAACTAAATGTAGGAGATAACCTGGTATTGTTGTTATGTGGGAGGTGACAGATGACTGCTTCTCTTCAAGTTTGCTATGAAGTGTGACTCTTCTCTTGCAAATGTTAAGTATGACAGCATCTAAGACCCTTACAGCATGAAAATACACAGAAAGCATTCAGTCCAGCACCTCTCAAATTTATTCCACAGCAGGAAGCACAGCTCTTGAAAGCATCCTGAGACTCAGCTTAGTTCCTGGCTCAATAGGCCTGGCCTCATGGCTAAAATTCTGAATGTCTAGCAAGCTGTCAAGAGATGCTGATACCACATCCACACAGACAGCAGTTCTAGTAAGCTAAAACCCACCATTAGAAGGCTAGGGCACATAGAATGTAAAAAAAGGGCTGGTTTGAGAACCTCAGCAAGAACTGAGTCAGTCATACTTTGCCATGCAATCCAGAAATACTTCACGTGTAGTGTCCCCAGCATTCATCACAGGACATCATGTGCCTCCCTTAGGATCAACAAACATCTTCCACAGAATGCATTTCTCTGTAGCAAGCATCCTGCTAGACTGCTGGTCCCTCTACCCCAGCATGCATCTCTCCCAGTCTAAATCTTCTTCCCATCCCACAACATGCGTCTCTCCACAGCATGTTTCTGTCCTCAGCTTGTATCTCCTTACTTCAGGCATCTCTTCCCAGAAAGCATTTCTCCAAGCATGTATATCCCCCACCAGGCATCTCTCCTAAAGCAGTCATCTTCCCCATCGACTGCAATATGTGTCGCCTCCCAGCGCGCCTTTTCCCCCAGGAGACATCTATCCAGTACGCATCTTCCAGAATCCATCAAGAATTGCTTGCATGTGGTGTCAACTATATGGCTCAGTGGATACAGCTGTTTGCCATTCCAGCCTCATGACATGAGTTCCGGCCTCAGAATCTAGGTTAATGTAAAAGAAGAGAACTAACTCTACAAAGTTATTCTCTAAGCTCCAAAGAAATGATGTGGCATCAACACACACACACACACACACACACACACACACACGCACGCACGCACGCACGCACGCACGCACGCACGCATGCATGCATACATGCTTACATGTGCAGACACTTGCACAAATAAATAAAATATTTTTAAATGGTGGCTTTGTTTACCCCAGTCTTTTTGTGCACTTTTAGTAGCATCTGCTTTCACATGGTGTGCACAGCCCTCCCTCACCTCCCTGTGCTGGATGATAAAAGCTTAATTGGCTAATCACCAGCCTAGATGAGGGAGGCCTGAGAGAAGGTTAAGTGGGATCAAGCATACCGTTCTGCCACCATTCAAGAAGAAAATTGACTCGCAACAAAAATGATGGATAGGAGCACCCAGTATCATCTCTGTTCTTTATCACTCAGTTCACTGTCATCTTTGTCCTTCCACACTTGGCTCTGCTCACCTCCCAGGGCAATCTTTTCCCAGCTGTTGCCCGGATCTCTATAAGGTTCACCAAGAATAGCCTGTGAGTTTCCTTCCAAAGCCCCTACAGTGGGGCCTCTTAGCAGATCAAAGTAGACATTGCTGTAAAGGCCCAGGTAATATGTATGAACAAACCGAGGATGGTGTAATTTATTCTGTTTACTGCTTCTAGCATAAGGCCATGGTCCTAGTATGTTAATCAGTATCTGCTAGCATGCAGAATTCATTTACAGAGGTCAAAACAGGAAGTAACTGTAAAGATGTTAGGAAAGCAGGAATCAGATAATGACACAGTTCTAAAGTTAACAGCTCGAGAAAGGTACTACCCCAGGACTGTTTTACACAGCCAAGAGCTAGCACTGTCCATAGAGATCCAGAATCTTTGAAGTTGGCTGTGACAGTTAATCATCATTGTAAAGTGGATTAGAAACCATTTGTATGGAAGCTGAAGCAGGACTCTGGTTTGTCTGTAAGGACATGTCAGAATTACCTCAGAGGCGCAGACTTTCTCTGAATGTGAGTGGTAACATCTCAGAAGATCTAGGATGAGGTTAAATAAAATATGGAGAAGGACAAAGCCAGCTAAGGACCAGCACCCCCTTTCTCTCTGTTTACTGATTCCCTGTGAACCATGATGGACTAAGATGATCTAAAACCATGCTCCCAAATAAAAGCTCTCTTTCTAAAGTTGTTCTGTGGCACATCCTGTTACAGTGACAGAAAAGTGATCAATTCATAGAACCTCATGCCTGGGAATTAGGTACAAATTCCCAGGGTTCTATATAACTACAGGGCATCTCCAGGTAAGATGGCACCAGCCATAAAGGGGAACGTTGAAGTGCAGATAATAGGCTAGGGGTTCAGTAGCACTCTCTAAAAACCTATATTTGCACACTAGCTGCAGCTATGTACCGGTCTTACTCTCCTGTGCGTTCCCAGGCTCGTGGTCGGTGGAACTTAACTCATGAGGTAAAAAAGAGAGGGGTAGCTATTTGGCACTGGTCAACCAATCGGTGTTCTCTTCCCTGGGGAAGTCCACCTGTCTGGTTTCCAGCCTTTCTCTGTTGCTGATAGTTCTTTGTGTGGAACTGAGGCCTTGTGGGCATTCTCTCACGACTGTGGCACGTGCATTAGTGGCATTACAGTTCAGCTCACACTTGGGTCATCATATATGCATGTGGTTACAGCATTTTTCAAGAGGCTACGGACTTGAAAGAGAGTAGGAAGGGAGACATGAAAAGATTTGTTTGAAAGAAGGGTAAGGAAGAACTGTTGTGATTAAATTTCAAAAATAAAACAATGAAAATAAAAACGGGAGAGAGAGGGGTGAAGTTGAGATCAAGTAAGCAGTGTTACGGTCGTAAGTGCTCAGTGACATGTGCTGAGCTGGATCTCCCTTCCCACTTATCCCAGACATTTTGATGATTTGTAAAAAATTGAATCTGTCAGCAATAGTTGAAGATTTATCATCACTAAGAAAATAGTTTTATTGAAAATTATCATTTGCCTAAGAGTGCGTGACAGATACTGCTTTAGTGTCTAACACACTACAATTTACTCACTGACCTATGGGAAGTTTGGGAGGAAGTGGGATTCAACTGTGGGTCTGATGGGGGTCTGTCCATCCCCAGATATCTTCCAAACTGAAATGTACATTTTAAAGAAAAGTACAACTTAAGTGAGGTCTAAGAATTATGAAGACATTTTTAGTTAAAATCCCAGCAAAGTATTTTTTTTTACGAATTTGTTGGTGTCCTTTACAACCTTCAGTATTTTTATGTTCTACATAACAATTCAGAAGGACTTCCTCTGTGGACTGTGAGTTGGGTGTTCTCCTGAAATTATACAGAATATCTGTTCAGCTTCTCATTGCCCTCAGCAAATATTGTCTGAGGGAAGATATCAGTTGTCCAAGGAGATGTCTGAATCAGAAAATAACAAATGTTAAATGCTGAAGAAGCCAGAAGGAACATGTGTTAACCCATCCTAGCATCAGGCACAGGGCTAGGTTCTGTGCGTCGGTCAACCTAGATTGTTCCATAACCCTCTGAGGAGAAAAGAATACAGGCTCCAGAAGGACAGAAGACATTTCCCAGGCCACCCACCTGGCAAAAGCAGGATTTCACTGCTTCTAAAGGCAAGTGAGGAAACAACAGGTCAATAAAGATGGACACCCTTCCTACTGCTCACAGTATTGTTGATACCTTCCTTTCTTCTTCCAAGATTCCTACCTTCCAGTCCTAGGTTCCTCTGATCTTTCTCCAGAGACTTTCAATGAATTAAAAGTTCTTTTATACCCACCAGCTAAAATAACAACTGGCCTGGTAAGACATACCCCATAATATAATGATAGCATGAACTTACCACTTTGTGATTGGATTTGATCACTGTTCCACAATATGAAAGCCCTACTTATTATCACTAGGATCAAGAGCCTTGACACAGCAGATCATAAATCTTACAGAAGAATCTACTACTATTATTCTGCTAAATGGATATAGCATTAAATAGACTCTTAACTACTTATTGTTATAAACAAAAGGAAGTGAACAGGTGACCCATGGTTCTTCTATAAATGTGTTTGAGCATTCTTATGTACAAATGTATTGGATATTCTCTTTGAACTTCTTTCTAAGGCAGATACTATTAACAAGATGCTCACATCCATACGAACCTTTATCTTCTCCTCTACCATATGCCCTGTGAGCTGAAAGCACAAGGCTAGCTTCTCTTGTAGTTATAAGCTCAGCAAACTCAGCCCTAAGCACATGCCCATTAAAGGCTTGGTGAAAGACTTTGCCTCTTTATTAAAGGGGATTTTTCTTCTCTCTCTGTTTTCTCCATTTCTCCTTCAACATTCCTAAGTGTGATGTCTGTAGCTAATGATTATTTTTCTGACCATAACTGGAAATTCAAGACGTTTTCATAATTCTGTTATTATGAAGCAGGTTAATGAACAACAATCCCACAGTAAGTCCCTCTTGCTGTTGATGAAAGAAGCAAAAGAAAAAGAAAAAAGAAAGAAGGAATAAAGGAAGAAAAGAAAAAAGGAAGGAACAAGAGAAAAAAGAAGGAAAAGAAAGAAGAAAGAAAGAAAGAAACAAGCTTTTCTACATGAACCACAGTAAGACAAATTTGCTCTTACTTGTAGATAAATTCAATCCAGTTTGAAATAATAATTCCTCATTATTTCCACATCTAGTACAAACCATGATTCTTTAGGGTCTCTTCAAGGAAATAGAAGAAGAATAAAGAATGTGATGTTTAACAAATTATTGGTATCAGGAGCCATCTAGGGAAGGCTAAGGCTAGAAGATGACTTGCCTACAATTGGCCCACTGTTTTTGCATGGCCTACAATAGGTAAACTCTGAGAAGCAAGGTCACAAGAGACTTCATCTCAGTAATGCTTCTTGCAGCTGATATGCTTTTTCCTGTCATTATTACATAGTCTAATGATTCCCAGGCATTAGCCTACCCTATTGGGAAGATTTTTATGCAGAACAACAAAGAAATATCATCATGTAGTAATGTTGTGTAGACAAATAGATGAATTCATATTTCCTGATAATGATTTCATAGAATTCCTGATTTGACTCAGATAATTTTAGGAAGAAAGTTTTAAGAGATAGTTTTAGTTGTTTTGCCAGAAAAATATAATGAAGGTAGACTCAAGAATCAAATGTGTCCCTCCTCACAGAATAGTAGGTAAAGCCTACATAATAAGGGATACATGAGCTTTTACAATTACACTGAAAAGTCAAATAGGTTTGGAACAAATTTCTGATCAAGGAAATATATTCATTCTTGTTCAGATCCAAGGATGAAGCCACAGGTGTGCACTGTAATAGAGGAAAGCCATGTAAAACTGTTGCTTTGAAACACTGTTTTGAACTTAATTATCTTCTGTAACTCCCCTTTTGTTAATTTTACCTATGAACTAATTTTCTAAGAAAAAACTTTTGTCAAAGAAAAGTATAAGAAGGCCAGAAAAAAAAGGAATAAAGTGTGGCATCTGGGCTTTGCCCCATCCACCCACCAAATGCATACATGCATAAGTGAATATATGTACATACGCATCAACACTTGTGGAGTCGATGAGACAGGTGGTTTGGCTCAACCAGAATATTTGTGTGTATGAATCTATGTGTGCTTGTGCATATTGCCTATTTGAAAGAAATTCTTTCTTTTTTTATTCCTTTCTTCCTGCTTCACTAAGAGTTAAATAACCCAAGCTGCTCACCTGGACAGCTAGAGGTCCTTGAGTGGGAGAGAAAGAAACTAGTGCTTCTTAAAGCACAAATAGTAAGAAATTTATGGAGTGAGAAATTGGTACTTCTTAAAGCACAAATAGTAAAAATAAAGCACTTATTGAGGCACAAAAACTATAATTATGAGGCCAGGGACCATCAGTCTCGGGCCCTCATCTGATGCTGTGGCAGGTGCTAAAGTCTGAAGCAGGCTGCCCCAGATAGGAGCAAAGGAAATGGGAAGAGTGAGAGCAGACACAAAGATTAATGAACGTGAGGATGCAGAAGATGCAAACACACTTGTGAACACACGCATATACATAAGTGTTCATTGAAGTGAAAAGGTAAGGGTTTTTGGAAAGTCAGTTGGGCTGGATGGCATTTTGGTGGGGCAAACACTTGAAGTAGTGCTCTCCCGAAGTGGACACAGGTGAAAGACTAAGGCAGACTCATGAAGGAATGTTTGCTGAAGGAGACACAGGAGAGAGGATTCTCTGCTAAAGCAAGGGCTTGAAAGGACTCATGATGAAGGATTCTTCACTAACAACATGCACACATTAATCTGCCTCACATTGCATAGTTGAGCTGCATTTGTCAGGACTCCATAGTGAGAAACACACCAAAAAAAAAAAAAAAAAAAACCTTCTGGTGGCATGCTGCAGTTTCTTGCCTCTTCTGAGGACTCACTGATTGGCAGAGTGATGTCAGCTGAGAGAGACACACTCACTGAAGGAAGACCCATGGAGGACACGCGGTGTTCAGAAGGTATGAGTAGTAGTCATGGTCAGTGATGGGGACTGAGCTGAGCTTGTGTACAGAGCTAGATGTGCAATGCTTTTTGGCCTTAGATCTTTGCTGTTCTTCGATTCCTTGAGAAACCTACAGCTGAGACCTTCCCCTGGCCTTTCTCCTGGTCCCTCCTGCTGATTCGAGCCAAAGCTGAGGCCTGGCTCTCCCTGCTAGGAAGTGTCACCACTGCTGACTCATGTCTGCTATCTTGACTCTACTGAACTGGACTGCTGATGTATCTGTGAAGGACTTGTGAATGGATCAAGCTAAAGAAAACAAAGAAACAAAACCCCCTTTTTAAACAGGCCTACTTCCCCTATCCCCCTCCCCACCCCAATATTCTTTCTTTCCCATTACTTCTGGAGAGTGGTGGGCTAAAAAAAAAAGTTAAAGAGTTTAAGAGCCATCATTAAATATGGTTTGAAATAATTAAAGTTAAAATTCATCTACCTATATATCTTTTTACAAATATGTATGCAGGCATAAACACACATAGATAAACATCTGTACCTCATAGTCCTGCAAACAGACATACAGGTCATCCTAAGTAAAAAATCCATAAAGGAGGCTCACACTGTGGGAACACCATTGAACAAATCCTGCAAGTCATTTAGGAACATCACCTCTTTTCTTTTTCATATAGATTTATTTTTATTTTTATGTACATGGGTGTTTGCCTGAATATATGAAAGTGTACCATGTCTGTGCATCACTCAAGGAAGACACAAAGAAGAGGATTGTAATTCCCTGAAGCTGGAGTTACAGAAGCTTTGGAGATGCTGTGTAGATTCTGGGAACCAAACCTGCATCCTCTCCAAGAACAGCAAGTACTTTTAACCATTCAGCCATATCTCCAAACCTGTGTTTTTATTCTCTTAAGCACAAACACAGACCAAACTTTTCTTGAGATAATAAAGAAAATGGCATAACATTGTGCTTCATTCATGCATTTTAATATATATATATATATATACATATATATACAAAATTATTCATAAGCAGCTTATTGAAACAAATAAACAAGAGATGTTAAATGCAAATCCATAAAACATTCTCTTTTATTAGGGACAGCAGTGCAGACGTGATCTTGATGATTTTCTGAGACTGCTTTTGCTCGAAGTCTTAAGCCTCTCAGCCATGAAATACTTTATTCAGGTTTGGTCAGGAATGTTTTTTAGGAATGCAAATGAAGAAGTTTATTCAATTTGAAAAGAGATGTGATTTTACTCATAACTTCATTCTTACTGAAAAAAAAAATGGTTTAAAGGGTTTAAAAAGTTTAAGGGGTATATATCCCAGAAGAAGATACATTAATCTGCAGAGAAAAGGCTGTATTGTGCCTCTGACACATCTAGGCAATGAAGAAAAAGGCAGATGGGTGGAGTGAATGCTGACCATAAGAAGCACCTGTGAGTCTCAATCAGGTGGAGTCAAACACGTTAGGAAGACTAACAGTTACATAAGCATTCTATAGTAATCAGGAGGAGAGGTGTCCTCTTCCTGACATGACATGAGAAGTAGGTGACAGTCCTCTGAATTCCTACACATCCATTTCCCACAGGGTTCCCTGAGTATTGATGAGTTCTAGACACGTGATGGAAATGGCAGCAAGCTGAGCTTTGTTGCCCCTGTTCACCTTGAGCTTATGTAGCTCATAGCCCTACTTGCTAAGTGTCTGCTGGGGCTCTGGATAGAGAAGCCAACTTCATGGAAGTTGCTTTGGATTTCCAGGATTTTATGCAGAAAATCCTTCATCCTAAGAAAAGCCTCAGTTGGAGACAAACTGGAAAGTTGGTCAGTCCAGTTCTGTTCACCTCCAGTTACAAGCACGTGAACCACAGAGCCTAGGCTCAGGGCTGTGTTGCAAAAGCTTCACCTATATAGAAAACCTATAACTCAACCCTTTCTTCTCGAGGCTCAGAGACATTGTAAATGAGGTGAATGACTGATAATAAGAGTCAGAGGTTGGGAAGGACAGAGGTTTTCTAGACATGACAGGGCTGATGCACTCATAAACTCAAAGTAGCTATGGATGCCTGTGCAAGACTAAGCCAGTCGGCACTCCAGCATGGAGGTAGATGGTGCTCATTGGCTGCAATTCAAGTTGAGTACCTACCGACACTCGATGACTATGGGAAAAAGAAAACTGTTCTCTTCAGGGGTATGACTCCTTATAGGTTGAATATATTCCAGTGGAGGGCCCCATATCCATGTGTACACAGGAAGCACCAGTTGGATTTGATGGGTTACTGGAAAATAAAAGAAGATATGAAGTTTGGAGTATAGGAAGCTGACCTGAGAAGAGTTAGGAGAGAAGAGTGGAAAGGTAAATATGATCAAAATACATAGTATATCATTTCTTTTTCTAGTTTTATAATGTATAAATTAATATCTAGCATTCCAGATATGAAAAAGTGCAATTTCTGAGACTAGATTACTTTTATTCACATAATTTCTAATTCCATATATTTTCCTGAAAATAACTTTATTTTGCTTTATTTCTGAAAAAATTATGCATTTCTCTGTTCACAGGTCTAAGCTTATTGAAATTTTTTTACCATTGTGAATAATATCGCAACAACCATGACGTAAAACTGTCTCCATGTGGTAGAGCTCAGAGTCCTTTGGTCATATTATAGCTCTGATTTTAGGATTGGAAAATTTTCATGATACTTTCTATAGCGACTGCACCAGTTTATAATCCTACCACCAGTGAATTGTTTTGCTTTTCCAATATTCTCACCAGAAGTTGTGCCAATTTTTGTGTTGATTTAACCATTCTGAATTATGTGATATGGAATCTCCAAACAGTTTTCAATGTTCATTTTCATTGTGGCTAAAAAGTTAAATAACATTTTTAAATGTTTACTGTTGATTTGTATTTCTTATTTTGAGAATTAAATACATAGTTTTCAATAGAAAAAGTTTTCTAAAAGAAAAATATATCTTTGAGAATGGTCAAATGCAAGACTGAATGTGAGTTTTAAATGTCTCATCAGAAATTTAAGTGAATGAATGAATTCTCTTCAGGAAATGAAAAGATTCATACAAGAAATAATTCTAGTAGAGAGAGGAAAGATATTTTAGGAACACCAGAGAAACATCCCTACCAATAACACCATGAATTTTGCCCCTGAAGAGCCAAATTGTCCCAGTAGATAAAGGATAGCTAGGAGAGAAGAAACAGAGAGGCCTTTTTGCTCTTCACGAAGCCAACAGGTATTCTCCTTTAAAAAAAAAAACAATACTTAAGAGGTATGAAGCTCAGGCTGTAAATCTGGGCACAGAAATGCCAATGAACTCATAAAAAAGGATAAACACAGCAGATCCATTTTTAAATAAGATAGATATTTATGCTTTCGTGAAATATCTTCAGGACCTTATCAATTAAAGGCCAACATCTGGCAGGGGGTGTAGAACATAGGGAATCCTCTGGAAAGTCAAATCACTGAAAAGGAGGCAAGTCTAGTTGGGAAACCTGGGATATTCAGATTCCAAGAATGGACCACATGCTATAACAGCAGTGTTCAGCTCCAAGATCTCTCTTACAAGGCAATCTCAACTTGGAGCATTATCTTCTCCTTCTAGAAAAGGCAATTTATTCTTACTTCTAAATCTGTTTGTGTTGCCATACTAAGAAGACTTTAGGCTTCAATGAAGCAAGTGCCCCAAGGGCTTCAGGAAGACTAGCAATGGCTCTTGCTGGTTTGAGGTCTCTTGATATGTGCCTCACACTTGCAGGTGATTAACCTGATCCAGGATTAATCACTCTTCCACTGAACTACTCAGAAATACCTCTGGAACTGAATAATCCCTAGAAATTTTTTTATGCAAGAATGACTTCTTATTTTCTCTGGTCCCAAATATCTTATATGGAGTCTCTCTGCTGGTTGGCTGGAGTTGCTGTTGCATAATATTACAGATCCGTGGCTTAACCCAGAAAAACTAGGTTTCCTTGGGACTAAATCATAGTAAGCTGGACATTGACAAGCCTACATGGCTAGTGTCAAAAATCTTTCTATAAGGCACAAATTGATGTCCTGTCTTGATTTGGGGATGGGGGCAGGTAGGAAGACTAGAGGAGAGAAGAGAGGAAATAAATTTATAATTTTTATGAGTACTTTTCTTATTTTATGTTTTCTGTATGTATATATGTTTATGTTTATATTGCACATGTGTGCAATGCTACATTGTAGAGGTCAGATGATAATCTTGGATGTCAGTCCTCACTTTCCACCCTTTCCACCCTTTTTGAGACAGGATCCCTTTGTTGTTCCTTCACCACTGAATACACCATGCTATCAGCCCTTCAAACCTCTAGAAGCTCTTTTGGCTCCACCTTTAATCTCCCGACAAAAGCAGTAGCATCACAGATGTATGCCACTGCTGCATTCAGCTTTACGTGGGTTCTGAGGATCCAACCTCAAGCCCCCACACTTGTACAACAATCACTTTACCAACTGAGCTATCTTCCTAGCTCCATATCCTCATTTATTACAGGACCACATTCATAGCAGGATGAGTATGACCTTATTTCTTACCTCTTAAAAGTCTCTACCTTAAAGTGTTGTCATATAAGCTTCAACTGGTGAATCTAGAGATGAAAGGTCATAATTCAAACTACCAGAGCTTTAAGTTTGCTTTCCATCCAAGGACTTCACTGATCCATTTTGTCTTCCAATAGCAACAAGGAGCTACAAAGGAATAACTGTGTCATCCTTGTCCACATCTCTGTCACTAAATCTTGAGAGAAGAGTGAATCTCCTGTGCAGCTGAGTCCACCCTCATGGTGACTCCTGAAAACCTTGGACCAAAGCAATATTAAAGTCATTTTGAATTGTCTTCCCTTTTGTTAAACTCCTGGAGCATAAAAGACTGTGCAATTATTCAAATTGATCCTTAATAGTTTTCTAATCCATAAGGCTGTGGTTTAAAGAAAAGATACTATCTAAAGAGTCCTATAAATTATTTTCATTTTAAGATACTCTAGGTAGTACACACATTGTTTATGTTTTGCATTTTGATTTCATTACTCAGTCTTCTAGAAACCACTGTAACAGGCATTTTGCACAAAGCACTACAGCAATTCCACTTATTTGAAATTTTAAAGACCACATTGAACTACTGGGAAGTATACTTAATATTATATTGTTAAAAGTCAATTGTGAAAAAACTTGTACTTTACCTAAACAAATTTGCATTGGTTGAAAAGATTCAGTTCAACATTCATGAGTTGGTTAACATAATTATAATGTACCACCATTAACAGGGTGAAGGAAAAAGACAAGATCATTCCAATCTATGCAGAGGATATATTTTATAAATCTTGGTGTTCATTTATGATCAAAGAACTCAACAGCCTATGGATAGAAGAAGGTCACCTCAACATAATAAAAGCCACACAGGAGAAATCATAGCCAGCATTGAGCTCAGAGTTGAAAGATTGGAATTGTTTTATATTTGTGGCAGTTTGAATGAGGATGGCTGCCATAGGCTCATAAATTTGAATATTTGTTCCACAGTTGATGATTGTATTTGCAAAAGATTGAGAGGTGTGGCATGGTGGAAGGATGTGAGTTACTGGAGACAGTCTCCCCCACCCCTCTCTCAATCCCTTCCCCCCTAGTAGTTGTGTCTCCAGATGTGAGCTCTAAGACACTGCATCAGTATCAGGCCTACCTTCTTGCTTCCATGCTCCCTGCTGTGATGGCCACAGACTCTAAACCGAAACGGTGATTCCCCCAATAAATCCTTTCTTTAAAAGTATTGGTCATAGTATTTGATCACAGTAATAAAAATATAACAAAGACACTAGTGATCAGGAATATGGTTAAGTTGTCCTGGTTTGTTATTGCAGTTCAGAACATTGCTTAAAGTCCGACTTAGAGTAATTGGAAATAATAGGTAAACACAAGACAGAAATTAAAAGTTTCCAAAGTAGGAAGAGATAAATTACCTTTATATATTGCTGAGAGCACATTATCTGAAGAGCACTCAAAGCACTATGTATATGGAAGAGAGGGAGGGAGAGAAGAGAGAGATAAAGAGAGGGAGACAGAAAGACAGACAGACTCAGAGAGAGAGAGAGAGAGAGAGAGAGAGAGAGAGAGAGAGAGAGAGAGAATAAAATCAGCAAAAATTTATAATGTCAAGTAAAAGATACAAAGCAATTATTTGTAGGCACTAAACATAAACAGCATACAGAAAGAAAATTAAGAAAACAGTTATATTTTAAATAGCACCAAATAGAAGACATACTCAGTAATATTTTAATCAAAGAGATAAAATTCTTCTTACATGCTGAAAAGGCTAATGTTGGAAGGAGACATTAAAGGCAACTGCAGATAAAATAATGTACCATGAGCATAGGTTAGAAAACTTAACATCATTATGAGATCAATAATGCCCAGAGCAATCTTAAGATTCACTAAAATTGCTATCAAAAGCTCTGACTCTGTACTGAAATTACAAATAAATGCATTCCAGAATTCAGATGATACCTAAACTGGCAAAAACAATCTTAAAAGGAGCACAGATGAAAGTTTCATATTTCTTTATGTAAGGTTCCTAGAAACTCCCTATAGATCTGTCAAAGTATAAAGGGTCAATCAGTAAGGAGCACAGATTTCAAAATCCAGAAACTACACAGTGCACATAGTGTATTGTTCTTAGAGTGACCACGGATTTGATAAAACTCATTTCTATTGACAACTGGTAGTGAGAAACAGCTGCCCATAAGCAAAATAATGTATGTGGGCTCTTCTTTTATTCAACATACAGAATTCCTTTTGTTTTAGCATTGTGCATGCTTTGTTTGTATGTATGTGTGATGAGGAAATGGTATACACTCAAGACATATATAATCAGGTGTTGTTAAATACGTGGAACTCGAGTTAAAGATGTTTGTGAGACACCATGGGTTCTGGGAATCAAATTCGAGTCTTTTCCAAGGCCAGTATGTGCCCTTAATCTTTGAGCCAACTCTTCCATATTAATTTAAAACATTTTTAAAAATCAAAACATGGGAACTACAACTAAGAAATTCTTAGGAGAACAAAAAGGTAACTTTTTATGACATAGGATTTGAGAAATATTTTTTAAATAAGGGACTAAAAGCACAGACAACAAAAAAAAGATTCTTTAACTTCATTTAAATTAAAATATTACTATGCATTAAAGGGCATATACAGAGTAGTAAAACATTAAGAATGAGGTAAAACTATTTGGGAATTGTACCTAATACAGGATTAAAATTCAGAGTCTATAAAGAATACTCATAACTCAACAACAACACAGATATACACCAAGAATCTATTCTAAATATAGACAAATGACTTGGACAGACATTTCTATGAAGATATGCAGATTATCAATAAGATATGAAACCATATTCAAAAGCATTAATAATTAAATAATTGAAAGCCATAATAAAGTGTGTTCTTCCCACTGGTGGGAGTAATGCAAAGAAAGAAAACAGAAAAGAGAAAGCAAAACAAAAGTGTTGGTGAGGCTGTGCACTGCCAGTTGGTGTGCAAAGTGGGAAAACAATATGGCCAACCTCTAAATCCAAATAGGATTACATATGATCCAGAGCCTTCTTAGATCTGTATCAAGAGATATGAAGTAAGGGACAGAACTCTTGGATGTCATATTGTACTAGTCTCAAGACCCAAGCAGTAGAAATAAGTATTTACCCACAGAAGAACCGATAAAAATAATGAGAAATATGTGTAAAATTAAAT
Organism: Micromys minutus; assembly: GCF_963924665.1. Taxonomy (NCBI): domain Eukaryota; kingdom Metazoa; phylum Chordata; class Mammalia; order Rodentia; family Muridae; genus Micromys; species Micromys minutus. The sequence goes on along the minus strand of NC_137962.1, from coordinate 10,331,054 downwards.
ATTATTCAACCTTTTAAAAGGTAAGAAATTCTAATATCGACTACAGTATAGATGAACTTGGGGGACTAAGTCTAATAAATTAATTCCAGAAAGACAACTGGTGACTCATTCCATTGGTCTGAGATGTACAGAGAAACCAAAGAAAGCAGAGGGGAGACAAAGTGTGAAGGATTGTTACTGGGCTGAGGAAAAGGCCACAGAAGAAGTTGCATGATAGGTGGAGAATTTCAAATTACAGACCTGACAAAAGTGAAGGGGCTGCATCACAGTGACTAGCACACAAAAATGTTCAGACACCTTTTGTCACTGAACTGCACATATAGAATCAATCACAATGGTAAATTTTGTTATTTGTATTTTACCACAATAAAAGTACTATAAAAATAAGACATGAGTCTCTTCGTAAAACTGCCTGATGAATCTTTTATTTGTTTATTCATTTATATTTATTTTTGTCAAAAAAGAAGCATTTTTTACATGACTGTTGAGGAGATTTTTAACCTTCAGCTCATGCCTTTTCAAAGCTTAACTGGGCCATGGCTCTAAGAAATGGTTTCATTTCTTCAGCCTCTTGCTTTAGGAGCTCTATCCCATTTCTTGAATGTACATTATTTGAAAAAGGAGGGCACAGCAGCTTTATGTGTTTTTATCTCTCGATGTGGTGAGCAGAGGTGAAGTGGAATTAATCAAGCCATTGTTTAATTTCCAGCCCTTTCTACAGCCTCTTTGATTACAGGCTTCAAATGCACATCTACTTAGTAACTAGGATGGGGTAAGAGCCGCTCAAGCTCAGGAATGGCAGGTTCACCTTGAGTGCGATTGGGATCTCTTTGTCCTGATGTGTGACTCTTGGTGGCTCTCACCTCATTCTGAGTTGCTCAGCACAAAGGCCTCTGCATGCTGGGAGTTCAATCTGCTCACTACAGGGGCTGGGCTTCCTGAAGAGCAGCAGGGCTTTGTGTCAACCTCTTTCTCCCGAGATTCTAGGCATTCAAAGGTGTAGGCACGAGTGGAGTGGTGGGATCTGGGGTCTAATGCCACCAGGCCAGGTCAGAGGCCACCACCTAGCTGACAGTGGCACATAGAAACCTCTTCAGTTTTGGACCAAACTTCATCTACCCTTACTCTGGAAGCTGAAGGAGCTTTTGTCTCCTTTGCTGTGCAGTGGGGCTGGGGTAGGCTGGAAGGATTGCTTTATGTCTGACTGTAATCATGATGCCCGGGACACTTAATCTTCTCTGTCTTACTCCCGTTTATCATGAGGATCTGGGTGGGAAACTTGAGTTCTACTTGGATCTTCATATGAGCTGCTCTGTGTTTCCACATCTTCTTCATACTTTGCAAATCCTTAGGGACGCCTTACTCTGCTACTCAGATGTCATTTTTCCACCAGGCAGGTCACCACACTGCGTTCTCTACAGAGATAAACAACACTGACTCTCTCTCTCTGTCACCTACACTCATTTTCTTGTGCGTGGAGTGTTTGTGTCCAGCACCTCTTTATGGAATTGAATTGTTTCCTGTTCCTCTCTCTTTTTCTTCTAGTTATGACACTTTAGAGTTGGTGTGTGTGTCTGGGTACTCGTGTGCATATGTGTGTGTGTGTGTGTGTCTGTGTACTTGTGTGTGTCTGTGTACTCCTGTGTGTGTGTGTGTGTGTCTGTGTACTCGTATGTGTGTGTGTACTCATGTGTGTTTGTGTACTCATGTGTGTCTGTGTACTCATGTGTGTGTGTACTTGTGTGTGTGTACTCATGTGTGTGTCTGTATACTCGTGTTTGTCTGTGTACTTGTGTGTGTGTGTGTGTGAGTGTCTGTATACTCCGTGTGTGTTTCTGTGTACTCATGTGTGTGTGTGTCTGTGTACTCGTGTGTGTGTGTGTGTGTGTATGTGAGTGTCTGTGTACTCATGTGTGTGTGTCTGTGTACTCGTGTGTGTGTGTGTGTGTGTGTGTATGTGTGTCTGTGTACTCGTGTGCGTGTTGGGCATGACAGTCATCACTTTAAGCTTTGTATGCTGGCCTTTTAACAACTACTTCTGAAGTTTCAAAAACCATAACAGACACTGCAAGGACAATGATTAATACTGGCAAAAAATACTCCTGACAAAACTTTGTTGAAAAGTACCAAGTGGACCAGGTTTGATTTCATTGAGTTGGTGTAGATGCAGGTATAATAAACATTAAAAAATGACTTGTATCAAGCTGATTTCATTTGTGATGAATACACTAGACAATGAAATTTAAGGCTCCTCTGTTGCAGTAAATATTAAAATATATTAAAAAGGTTTATCTCTTTATCGGCCCTGAGGTCTCACTCCTCAGGCCCGATCCTGATACAGAGCAGCATGCACCGCTGGTGCCCGGTCCATGCCACCAGCCCAGCTTGACCACACAACTCCCTTTCCTTGGTGCTCTACTACTGCCTGTTCTCCACCTCTGTCCTGGGGTATTTCTGTACCCCAAAATCCCACAAACACAACTCTATAGCCCAATAGCTTTTCATATAGGTTTGTATATTCAACTCTCAATCCATAAACCCTCTACATAACAAGATTACATCAAATAGACAAAGATATAAACGGCCCTTCTATATGAGATACTAGACCTACAAAATCCTTAATTTTCATAGCTATTTAACACCAATCAACATCACCTGGGTCTAGCTGGTCCCTGGAAACCTGCATCTTGCCACGAGCTCTCCTTGTCCTCATCCTCTGACCTCCTCAGACCTCTCCTCTTTCCCTTGCCCCACCCAGTCACTGGCTTTCCTTTATTTTACTAATTAAAATGGGAAGGTTCAGATGAAGTCTCCTCTTGAGTAAGTGACTGGGCAGCCCTTCTTGGGGATGTGGAATTAACATTAAATACAAATAGCTTTAGGACAATCTACACCCCTCATTCTGTATGTCATCCCCAGAAACCTAATGCTCTGTTTTTTTACTTGGGCCAAAACAGCAAATCTATGTGACAGTGGAAAACGGGTGTTATTTATGCAATCAGAGGATGGTAATGAGTTGGATTTTACTATTAACTGGGGGATTCTGGCCTTGTCATATCACCCTTCTCAGCTTCTGGTCTCTTCGTTAATTTAATGGGTGGCCCGCCTATACTGGAAAACTACAGTGAAGGCCAGAATGTTATCCCCACCTTCTGGGGCTTTATGAGCTGACATGCTAGTTTGTTCTACTAGCTTTATGTTGTTATGATAAATGCCACATCCAAAAGCAACCTAGGGAGCAAAGAGTTTATTTGTCTAACACTCCAGCATCACAGTCCATCACTGAGGGATGTATGAGCAATAACCTGGAACAGGAACTGAAGCATGGACTATAGAAAATGTCTGCTTACTGGATTGCTCCCTAAGGCTTGCTGAGCTTGCCTTCTTATAAAGCCCAATAGCACCTACCTAGGGTTGGCATTGCCCACAGAGGGATGATTTCCTTCCACATCAGTCATTGATTAAGAAATTTACTACAGATATCTTTATGGACCAACTTAATAGAGGTATTTTTCTCAGTTGAGATTACCTCTCCCCATAGGATATCAGTTGGTGTCAAGGTGACAAAAATCTAACCAGTAAAATATCTGAAGTATGTAATATATCTTCTGTGGTGTTATATTGCTGTGTTGTTCTATGGTGTGCTGTATTGTGCTGTTATGTTGTACTGAGCTGTGATATGCTGTATTATGTTGCTGTGGCATGATGTTGTGCTGTGTTATGTAAAGGTCTGTTTTCAGTCACTGAATTTTAAGCCCTTTCACTATATTTTTCTACCAAAATACTGTAATGAGATATTTTCTTCCTTCCTTTTATCCTTTCTTTTGCTCTATCTTTTGACTTCAGTTTCATGCACCAAATTTCAGCAATCTATTTTATTCAATACAAGTTATGTTTTCCATTCAAACCTTTACACTTTACAAAGTTTGGGTGATATACAAGGACTGACCCTTGACAAAGCCTAGCACTTACACAATTTGGGGATCTTCTTCAAATAAGGGGTTATAAAACCTTAAATACAGAAATTTGATCCTATAGCCATGGAGGTCAAGGTTAATCTTCTTTATAATATTATACAACAGTTGGTTTGTTCTGCTCCACAGCCGCATTGGCTGTCTCTATATTCCTGCACAAAACACTCTGCCTGAGCCCAGCAACACTATGTATTGCCTTCAGTAAGTTAGATGGAATTCCTCCCTAAGTTTGTAAACAGCCCTTTTGGCTTTTCTGCCAAATACATTTTAAAAAATATAGCCCTTGGAATTTGAGGGTGTGGGGAGCTATGAATATACAACTTGAATAAAAAATAAAATCTGTTTGGGGGGAGACTGCCCTATGTGCTATCTAAACATCTTCCTCGAAGGATTTTTCACTCTTATCAGGAAGCATGACACTAAGGAAAACAATGACAGTGGGGTTAGTGGAGAATAGGTTAGGTTGAGTGAATGCAAGAATTGTGTGGCCAATGGGAGCCTGCTGTTAATGACATCAAGGTTCTTCTCAACCCCTGTGTTGTCCCCAGTGCTCACCAACACATTTCAGTTGTCCCTATGGTAAGTCAGTCAGCAGAGGCCTGGCTGCCATAAGCATTGACAACAATGTTTCTAGTCACTGCAGTCACAGGGAGGTTACCATGCTTTCAATGTCCAAGTACAACTATTGTGTTATCATTTGTGTGTCTCACTGTGTTTCAGACACTGCAGTGGGTGCTTGATCAAAATGACATCATCTCCATAAACAGATAGACTGATTAAGATTTTTAAGATAAGTTTTCAAACTTTATCTAAGATTCAGGTCTGTCTGAGCTAAAAGCTCACACAAGAAGCTGCTCTTTTTTTTCTGCCTTCCCCAGAGACAAGAAATAATAATAATAAAATAACCCAAAAAATCCACAGACATAAAAGAGAACTTTGTGCTGACTTTCTCTGAAGTCTCCTAGCTATGCCCCTTCCTGTGCATTTGAGCCCTTCACATCTTCTCTCAGCCTGGCCTTAATCTTGCTAGGATAGCATCATTGTAGATTCTAGAAATAGAATAGAAAGCAACAGCAACAGCAAAAGTCAGAACCAGACTAGAAGCACCAATGGTATTCTCCAGAACATCCTAAATGTTTTAAAAGTTCAATTTGCTCATTTTGTATGATTCTATCAGTCTTGTGAAGAAACTAAGACATTAAAATACTGGTCTTACATCAGTTCTTCTTCATTAGTTGAAACCTCCCAGAGTTTATGTGGTTCCCTTTCCTATCCATTGTCATAGGACTTTGTTTTTTTTTCTGAAGCAAAATTAGAGTTTATTAAGAAAAAAATCATAATATATACCAAAGCATCAACATTAAGAGAGTAGAAAGACAGACAGGAACAGACACATGCAGAGAGAAGAAAGTTATTTAAGAACAGCACACGCCCAAACACAAAACACAGCTTCCCAAGAGAGTATAATAATGTGTCTAGATGCGATTTGGGTAGTTTTGAAGGTATTCTTTACAAAGTCTTAAAATATCAAGCAACAATATTTTTACATCTTGTTTTTATATAAGGTTTTTCTCGAAAATGGGATTATAGGGTGATTTATGTTGTAAAATGGTCACTATTAATTTTCAACTTGACAAGATCCAGAATCAACACAGGCAACAAGCCTCCAGCACACCTGTTATTTGGATGAACGTGGTGTCTGGGCCTGGGAAGGAATATCTTTACTTAGGTTAATTGAGGTGAGCAGACCCATACTACAGACACTGTTCTTTGGGTTTGTGCCCTGGGCTGAGTGGAAAGGCCTATCAGATTGTGAAGCAATGTGACTAGCTGCTTCGAGCTCCTGATGCCTTGACTACCCACTTTGAGGGGCTGGGCTTTAAAGTGTTAACCAGAAGTAACCTTCTTTTTTTATGTTGCTTTTGCCAGCATAATTATCACAGCAAGAGGGAAACTAATATACATCCCAGAGTTAGTGTTTATAGAAAGGGTGGTTAGATTTAGGACCTGAGTCAGAGGAATTTTAGTATCCACAAGGGCAGGAAGTCAGGATGTATATTTTGACTGTAAACATGGTTTTTAATTGTAATTGTCAGCAAGCAGTGATAAGAAGCAGCTTCCCTACCTTTTTGCCATGAACTCATGTTTTTTCTATCTTTTGCACCCTAGTTAACCTAGGAAACTTCAATTCCATTTACATTAAGACTCGATGATGACCAACATTTATTTATTTTTTTTTTTTGAACTTCCTACTCTGAAAGAAGGAACAATCTATTTTGAAGTGAAAAGCCTCAAACTGAATCATTCAAGGAGGACATGAAAAAAAAAAAATCCAAGCTTGAGGATTTGATAAATCTTTACACATGGGCTTTTGAAACATCAAACCCCATAAACAATAAAGATTAGTGATAATTTTTGAGACTAATCCTAGTATAGAAGGATTTTATTCTATTATAAGTTACTTGAGAACCATTGTATTAAAAATCATAAAAACTCATGGTAGCATCTGAGGAAAACCACAGAAGACTGTAACACACATTGATCAGTTATTCATATGTAGTAATACAACATTCTGTTTCAATAATGATACAGGTCCCCCCTTTATGCTCAGGTCAAAGCATCTGATGCCATCTGGTTTGGGTGGATGTCCCCCATCTTAGCATTAACTCTTAAGAGTGAGATCCCTGAACTGCAATAAAATAAAAGCTGAAACAAAAGTCCAATACTTATTATGTAGTTAAAATATAAGAGCATACAGAAGAAATTTCCTGCTTACCTGACTTTACTTAATTTAGGTGATAGTTTTGTTGTGATTCCTAGGAACACACATAGACTGGTTATTCTCTTGATTAAGAAACTTCATGTCTGACTCTCTCATATTCCTCCTCAGTGACTAACACAAAACCTAAAACATAGCAGCACTGGTTAAAGTCATAAAACTCTAGACTAATAAAAACACGAAGGTCATTTGTACATAGCATGTACACATTTCCATTTTGAAAACTGTTATTATGACAGCTGGTCAAGCCTAGCCTTTCAAGAACAGAACTGTGTCTTTTTGACACACCATAAGAACCACACCATCCAAGAACAGCTGCTACTTGGTCTGAATATTGGAAGTATAATGATTTGAAGTGGTGTCTTTCTTCCACTTAATGACCCTCTAAACATTAAAGAAATTGGAATTGGCAGGGTCTTTGGGGCTACTTTTCTTTAACATACTGGGGCTTCCAAATGGTGGCTTTATGCTGCCAGCAAGTATAATATTAAAGATTAATAGGCAATAAAACAGAGACAGGTGGCCAACCATAAGTTGTCACAAGCAGTACATGGAAAACAATTTCCAGTTTTCGTCGCTGGATAAGACAGTGATTGGCCGTAATGGCACCTTGGTTTCACAGACTGGCTTCCTCAGAGAATCGAAGGTCCTGGAGCATAAGGCTTCTGATCTTACTAATAAGTGTCAGTGATGACACACTGGTGATGAGAAACCCCTGCAAACCCTTCTGAGCTCAGCATATCAGTCCCCCACTGTTTATGGTCAACAGTATTTGAATGAGTCCATTAATCTCACAAATTGAGCAAGTGTCAAGTCCAACACACCGCTAGTGTTTCAGTGTTGTGAAAGGCTTTTTGCAGCTGACACAGTATGCAGTTTTTCCCCAAAATAATCATGCTATCTCCTAGTGGATGACAAGCATCCTCTTCCAGTAAAGCCCAGTCATCTCCCCCAGTGGATCTCAAACACATCTTCCTAACAAAACCCATATATCTCCTTCCAGGAGAGCCAGGTATCTCTCCTAGTGGAACCCAGGCATCTTCACCCAGTATAGTCTAGACATATACTCCAATGACTCTCAATGCTACCTAGGCATCTTTCCTCTCTGTAGCCCAGACATTGTCCCCTAGTGGATCTCACTCAATGTCCATCCGTTCAGCCCAGGCATCTTTCTGCATTGGAGCCCAAATGTCTTCTCTCTGTGGAGCCCAGGTGTTTCCCTCCAGGAGACTCAATGTTCCTAGCATCTTGCAGATATGGCATTTTAGTTGTCCTCATGTAAGAATCAAGCAGTCCTACCACATTGGGAAGGAATGAGTATTTTGAAAGGATACTCATGGGTGACTCTTATGCCCACATACCTGGAATATATGAAAGGGAATACCACATTTTGCCCTCTGATTCAATGATCATCTTTAAATGTAAGAGCAATTTGATTTAATTTGCATAATTGTGAAGAATATTTGGAATATTGTATGGAAAGTGCTTTAGTATATAGCTAGTGTTAAAAAAAGATTTAATTCTTACTTGTATAAAGTCAAGTGCTCTTCTTGTTTCTTTTAGCTATGGGCAGAGTTTCTGGGAATAGGATAAAGTAATAAAGAAGTGAGGGAAGAAAAGTCAACATTGTTAAATCATCTGCGTCATCTTTTAGTAGCAGAAACTGAAAAATAGAAAATCTAGACGTAGTCAACAAGAATCTGAAAATGTTGGGTTTAAGACAGGTAAATGGACATTTTTTTTTAATCAAAAGACTTCCAGGGTGTTCATGAAATTCATGGTCTGTGGTTGTTTCTTACTTTGTGGAAAGTCTAAGTCTTAGGCTTATGGGGTTGTTGACTCAACCATAGTATTATGGTTTAAATTTGAAATGCTTCTCACCCCAGTTTGTGTTTTGGGTGCTTGGACTCCTGAGAGTGTCACTATTTTGGAAAAGTCCTAGAAACCTTGGGAAGTGAGGCCTAGATGGAGAAAGTGGGTCACTGGGCAGCTCAGTCATGGCTGGTGACAAGAGGAATGGTTAAAAGCCTCTTGGTACATAACGGAGGTTTAGAAAAAAAGAATCTGCTAAACTGGTCCTGTAGGAAGCTCAGTGGGTAAGAGTGCTTGAGCATAGGCTGGAAACCTGAGTTCAGTGCCAGGTGCCTACAAGAGAGAAGCAGAGAACTTTCTCTCAAAAGTTGTTTGGGATATAAATAAATAAATATAAAATTTTAAAAAGCTGTTGTCTGACTTTCATATATGTACCTGCACTCACACACATATACAGCACACACATACACCACACTCACATGCTATACACTGATCCCCTATACACATATACACAATAACACACATATTCACATGCACACACACCACACAAATATTCACATGCCCACTCATACACATAATACATACATACACACACTCATGCGCATGCATACACAAACATGTACATACACTAATAATTTGAGAAATTTCTTAAACTTGGTTCATATTATTTGAAATGAACCCACTCTCCCAAGCTATTCTTTATTCTATCATTCTAGGGACCAAGAGTAAACATGTGGTATGAACTCGTCTTACCAATGTGATCAAAAACTAACAATATAGCTTACTATTAAATACATTATCATTTATCTCTTCGTGTTATGCTATGTTAATGCATTAGTGCAGACATAATGCCCAATTTATTGTCATGTTAAATAAAATGAATTGTTGAAAAGTCCTAGATTTTTTTTTTTTTTTTGAAGACTGTGTATCTCAGAAATGACATGAAGTATGGAGGGGGCTAGATTTAAGCAGTATTGGTTTCTTTCTGGACTGATATTTTAATAACATCTTTCAGTGCCTGGATGCTTGAAAGAGCATTGCAGAGGTCACTTTGATACATTATCTAGGTTCCTTTGGGCTGCAGCTTTCTCCAGATCTCAAATGTATGATCACTGAATATTCTTCCTATCAAAAATCCCAGAAAAGTACGTGTAGTTTTGCAATAAAATGACATCTGATGTGGCCCATATAGGGAAAAATATCTCTGGTTCTCCAGTGCAGCACCTAGTAGCAGCTTTAGTCAAAGGGAAATGTAGAAGACTCCATGGACCAGTGTAGTCTGAATGTGATAAGTATGGTCCTCAGGAATACATGGGCTCTTTCCAGGCATAAGGATGAAAAATGGAATTGCAGTTGTATATGCCCTTCCATATACTTTAGTTGGCACTCAGTATAAATTGGAATCTGTTGTTCATCCATTTGTGTCCCCCCTCAAATGTGACACCCTCTAGTTTTCATTAATTGTTTCAAATATTCATTACAATTCCCAGTTGGCTCTGCATCTAGAGCCCAGAAATGATATCATAGGGATCTTAGGACAGTGAGACAGATAAGTTGCTACTGTCAGTTTCGTCTTTTTAGACATGGTCTAGTTCTCCAACCTGTCAAATCACACACATGAAGGCTGATCATGAAACAAGAGATGTGCAGATCAGTCAAATAGGCAGAACTTCCTGAGATTCATCTTCTAGCAATTTAGGGTTTGATTTTTAGATTCAGGTCACACTAGATGTGAAGAGTTTCTTTCTCTTTTTTTTTCAAAGAAAATTTTAAAAATTAATCAGGGTCTAATTTGAAATGTTCTAAATTTTAAAATCAGAAGTGAACAATGAAAGCTAATATTCTGGTCATTTCTGTTGTCTCATATGCAAAGTGAATGATAAGATTGAGTATCTTCACTGCTAGGACGGAGGATGAATAATAGAACCACCAATCCCTCTCAAATCATGTCTTAAACATGACAAAAGTTGAAGAGAGAGACAAGCAAAGGAAGGTGAATGTATACGCTGAAGACACATTGAGAGATGCTCACTGATGGTGAAAGTCAAAGCTTTGTACCCTATGCATGTCATTTATTAGCTCCTTAATACGTGTTTGTTAGTTTGGTTGTTTTAATACATGGGTTATCCTTTTTCTAGCAGTACTAAGAGGAAAACTTATAGCTCTGAGTGCCTCAAAAAAAAAAAAAAAAAAAAAAAAAAAAAAAAAAAAAAACAGACAGAGCATACACTAGCAGCTTGACAGCACACCTAAAAGTTCTAGAACAAAAAAGAAATAAATATACCTAAGAGGAGTAGACAGCAAGAAAAAAAATCAAAATCAGGGCTGAAATCAATCACGTAAAAACAAACAGAACTATACCAACAATCAACAAAACTAGGAGTTGGTTCTTTGAAAAAATCAACAGCATAGATAAACCCTTAGCCAGACTAACTAGAGGACACAAAGACAGAAATGAAAATTAACAAAATCAGAAATGAAAAGGGAGACATAACAACAGAAACTGAGGACATTTTAAAAAATCATAAAATTCTACTACAAAAGCCTATACTCAACAAAAGTGAAAAATCTTGATGAAATGGACAATTGTCTAGACAGATATCAGGTACCAACATTAAATTGGGATCAGATAGGCCATATAAACAGTCCCACAGCTCCTAAAGAAATAGAAGCAGTAATCAAAAGTCTCCCAACCAAAAAAGAAAAAAGAAAAATAGATCAGGACCAGATGGGTTTAGTACAGAATTCTATCAGACCTTCATAAAAGACCTAATACCAATACTCTCCAAACTATTCCTCAAAATAGAAACAGAAGGACACTACCCAGTTAATTCTTTGAAGCCACAATCACACTTATACCTAAACCACACAAAGAACCTACAACTTCAACCAATTTCCCTCAAGAACTTCGATGTAAATATACGCAATAAAATTCTTCAAACCAAATCCAAAAACACATCAAAATGGTCATTCACTAGAATCAAGTAGGTTTCATTCCAGGAATACCAGGATGGTTTAATATACAAAAATCCATCAACATAATCCACTATATAAACAAACTAAAAAAAACCCCCACATTATCATCTCATTAGATTCGAAGAAAGCATTTGACAAAATTCAACACCCCTTCATGTTTAAAGTCTTGGAAAGATCAGGAATTCAAGGCCCATACCTAAACATAGTAAAAGCAATATTCAGCAAACCAATAGCCAACATCAAACTAAATGGAGAGAAACTTGAAGCAATTCCACTAAAATCAGGGACTAGACAAGGCTGCCCACTCTCCCCCTACCTATTCGACCTAGTACTGGTAGTCCTGGCCAGAGCAATTAGACAGCAAGAGGAAGTCAAAAATAATTTTTCTAAGCTACAAACTTTACATCTTATGATCAATATCTACTTTTATAATCAAGAATTTGTTTTTCAAAAGGTCAATTTATATTAATCAATTCTGTTGGCAATTGATTGATGAGTCATACGCAGTCACCCAAAGCAGTTACAGAGACAAGTATCTTGTATTTGGTACTAACTGCACAAACTTCCAGGAGACAGAACTGTTTTTGTGAATCTTTAGTCAGTAGGCTAGGATGCAAACTTGTACTTCATACTTGGAAAGAAGAACAACTTGGTGGATGTAGCCAGATGTATAAAACGTTTCATTGGCTAATTAGTTTAAACAAAGTTAAAGTGCACACACAAAATAACTATTTTGGACATTTGGAATACAATCAAGTATCAACTTGTAACACAAATATCATTTCCAGGCTATGCCTTTAATTCCAGAACTTAGGAGGAATAAGCAGGTGGTTTTCTGAGTTTGTTTGAGGCCAGCCTGGTCCAAAAGAGTGAGTTCCTGGACAGCCAAGGTCCCTGCCTTAAAAGGCCAAGTGTGTGTGTGTGTGTGTGTGTGTGTGTGATATGATGATATATGTCTGTGTGTATAGAGATATGTCATAAAGAAAGACATTTGATTGAGAGGTGGTACCTAGAACTTACCAGAAGGAAGAACATATTTCCCCTCTGCAGGGCAGTCAAGGTTGGTCTTCTCTAATCCTTTCCCTGGTGATGTCCTTCCACACAGCTGTTAGGATAGACTCTGCTCTCTCCCACGATCCTCCAGGCTGTGAATGCAGCTGGTCTACCAGATGCTTCCCAGTCTTGGGGGTTTCTCAACCCATCCTGCCCAGCTCACGTTTCTCCAAGCAGTTTCTCAGCAAGCTCTCCTCAGTCACTGTGGTGGACATACCATCTGTTTTAAGATATCACCCTCATTGTTCTAACCAGAATAAATTTTAGCATTTGACAAGTGTATGCATATGTGTACATGCACACAGATATGTGCTATATATGAATGTGTAAAGACATGTCTATAATTTCTAATCAACTCTCCTTTATTATTTCTATTGTCAGAGTTCTCATTGTCTCCTGACTCTCAGATGCTTTTGGCCTAGTTTCTCAAGACAGAAATTTGAGCAGAGAAAAATCTTATTTAGAAAAAATGATATCAAAGTTCTTCGATAATTTCAAAGAAAGGTTACATAATTTAGAGGAAACACAGTTGTGGGAAATGAAATAGGGAAAAGGACTAGAAAATATTTCTGAGCTAGAGATAAGGCAGACACAATACAATGATCAGAATGTAAATGTTTCTTTATATGGTTCAAAGTGTTTTTCTATTCTAGGCAGGCTGAACTTTCTTCTCAAAGTTTGTGTTTGCCTTGCACACTATAAATACAACTTCCTTTGTGCTTTAAAATTTAAATTTATTGTTTATCCTGAGCCAGTCACTTCTGCCCATGAAGATATAGAACATTGCAAAGTTGGTAAGCACATCTGCTTCTAAAGCAATGGCTCTCAACATTCTTAATACTCTGACCCTTTAATACCGTTCTTCAGATTGTGGTGACCCCCAACCATAAAATAATTTCCATTTCTTCTTCATAACCATAATTTTGCTATTGATAAGGATTGTTATGTAAAGACATCTATTTTTTTGTACCAGGATCATTGACCTTAAAAGGGGTTGTGACCCACAGGTTGAGAACCTGTGTTGTAAAGTGGTTCAAACCTCTGTTATATGAGTGGCTCAAAATTAATAGATCCAAAGTTACAAACTATGAGTCTCAAAGCTGAAGAATCAACAAATTTCTTAGCAGAAGAGAAACTTTTACATTAGCCTTTTGCTGTTAAATTGAGCGCCCTTGTCAAAGTATCAGATTGCTTAACAAACTAAATGTTCTTCAAAACATTCATGAATATTTAACATACATCGATTTTAGCTGGTGTGAGCTGATGCTTCTGTGATGTTCAAATCCAATCTCGAAGTTTTAAAAACTACTTGGTTCTGAAAGAAGAGCCAAATGCAATTAATTGGAGGAGCGTTTATAAGAGTAATAAGTACCATGTTTAAAGGAAACAAACATATTCACCAATCCTTCACAGGTAAAAATAAACCTCATAAAAATAGATGAAGAATCAGCTGATCAGGTACCCCACACTAACGTCAGTTAAGAGGAATAGAGCAGAAGGATAGAAAAATAGTTTGTGGCGGCTGCTGGAAGTGGATACTCTACAAGGATGTCTATGGAGTATCAGCAAGTCTATTGATTTTTCGAGAACTAACAAGAGTTAATGGACCAGAAAATGTGTCTTCATTTTCCTCATTCTGAGAACAATAGACTGTATGATAATAGAAGCACTTCTCAAATGCAGTATGAAAACTCATGGGTGAGCCTCATCTGACGCAGTTAGGAGAACATATGGTATTTATGGAAATTCCTCCCTTTGAATGCTCATCATTACAGAGTTCAGCTGCTTCCATGGGATACAAGCAAGTCTCCAATAAATAAAAAAAGTGATAAACCAATCTGCCCACACAGTTTTGCACAGCAGTGTTAGCAACAACAGCCATTGTGAGAAGGACATCTCTGCCGACAACATCTGGAGTACATAGCATGTGATGGAATTTAATTCAAGTTCAATACTTCCAAATAATTTGTTTGGAGAGAATAACAGAGTTCATCAGATATAATGACATTTATGGGTGCACAGAATATATGGATACTTCAGAATATAATTCTAGAAAAGTGGCAACTTTATACTATAACCATGTCCTCTTTTCAACTCTGAAGAGCCTGCCTCTTCTGTGAACTTATCATCAGATAGACACGGCCTGGTAAGAAAATCATCACTGGGACACAAACAACATTCTGAAAAAAATATGATTCTGAAAAATTTCTGCTCCCTACATTCAGATAAAATGAACCTGGAAAACTGTGAGCAAACTCCATAGTTATGGAGTATAGAGAATATGAATGGAAACCTAGGGTCCTGCAAAGGCTCAGACACTGAAGCATGAATCTGCAGAGAAACCCAATGATCTGCTTGTCCTACAGTAGCCTTATAGAAGCTGACAGTGGATGCTGATTCTTCATTCTCGCTGAGCCCAGGGGGTTACAATCAGTCTGAGATAGACACCAGGGCCCTGTTCTCCTCTTCAAGGACCAAATCTCAGGTACTGACAGCTGAACCTGACCCCGTGGACTGCGTGATCCACAGTGGCAATCCACTAAGGAGCTCGCACAGGCCCGAGGAAAAAAGTGCAGACAGATGCTCTGGAAGGGTATCTACTGGCCAAACAAATGTTGAGAAGTTGGGAGACATAAGTGTGAGAACAGAATGACAGAATCTAAGATTGCTCTCAGCACAAAACAAAACATTAGAGCAGCAGATGCAGTTGACGCCCATATGCAGGTAGTTTCCTTACAGAATAGCTGGGAGCAGTGAGTGTTGAACCGTTATGCCTGGTTGTTAAGTGTTAAGTTCCTGGTATTGTATGGACATGCAGAACCTTTATCAATCTGACAGTATTCTCATTGCATGTTTCTGTTTAAAAGCACCTTATTATAGAGTATATATTATGGATTCACTGATGTTGAGTGAATGACCAAAGAAGTACAGTCAATTTATGAACAAAGCTAACGGAGCACTATGGACAGTGATGGCAATTAAGCACTGCGATCAGGGCTATTCTAAACAGTGACACACACACACACACACACACACACACACACACAGCATAAAATCAAGAAAAGATCACAGTGCTAATTTAGTCATAAAGAAGACATTTATTTACAGAGGAATACAGAAACAAGATGGCTGAATATAGTGTTCTTCCATATCATCTGAATGGGAGTGTGCCTCAAAAGAATAAAATTTTCTTTATTCTGCATATATGGGCTTTCCTTAAAAAAGACTTACAAATAACCCCTAGGAAACAGAAAAATCAGAAATACAGAATTTATGAATAAAGAGACTGAAGTTTCTGTTAGGAATATTTTGGTAAATGAAGAAAACTGATAGCTGGAGGAGAATGTGTATTTCTTCTGAAGAATCTGAATGACCAAGCAGAAGAAAGATCTTACCCAAGCAGAAATGGTGAAGAAGTTCAAAATGAGGATGGGGTTAACTTGCATATTAACAGAAGAATGAGAGATGCAAAGGGGATAACAATAGAACAGTTAGTACATCAAGAAACAATGTATTCATTCTAAAGCCTGAAGTTCTATGCATGACTGACAATAGAATAAATTTTCATATGCCAAGTCAGGATTCTGGCAGTGTTCTTTGTATTTTTAACCTCAGAGACAATGAGAAAATGTTCCAAGTTCCCACATGGAAAGGGAAACATAAAAATAATAACATAAAACTGGAAGAGGGCTTTTCACTTACAAGTTACAGAGGAGGCTTTGTCTGACTGCTCTGAGAAAGAACTCTTACCCAGCCACAAGGAAGGAGATTCAGTTGTTGGTAGGAAGGAAAGATGCCAATAGATATATGTAGGTTCAGGGGGCATAATATTCACACACCTCAGCTGGAGGAAATGCTGAAGTAGAAACTCTAATGAAATAACGAGTCAATCAAGAGGAAGAGCTCAAGGCAGAAGAGAGAGAAAATGAAGTAAGGGGCAAATAAAGATGAGAGAAGAGAGAAAACCATGTAATTCCCTAAGTCGTGGAAGAAGAGCACAAATGCCAAGAACATTCTGAAGTGAGAGTTACATGCTACAACGAGGAATGCATAAGTCAGCAAGGACGAATTCCTTCTGAGAAACTCCAAAGCCTGAAATATACCAGAGAGCTCTAATAAAATGCCTCTTACTCTTAAGTTAAAAGAAGTCGGTAGGGAACTACATTACAGGGCCTTGATGAGCAGAAGTAACTGATGGCTTATTTCAATATTTCAGTAGAGAGAGAGAGGCATTTTTAAGTTTCAAGAATAAAACTTGGTGCTGGTGACGATGGTGACAGCATGAATCCCGAAACATCAGGAGGCACAGGAACAGCACCAGCGCAACACAAATGGGAGGAGACTCTGAAACTGAAGGAAAAATTTAAATGGTTAAAATAATAAGTAGTTACTCTGAAGTGAAGCACGCCCTCCTGTAAGGAGGTTTTCGAAGACTCCGGGAGGTAAGAGAATCCTAGAAACTGGGAGTGCTCAGGAAATTGTACAATTCAAAGTGTCACAAGGTCCAGGAGGTTCCTTCTACTGTTTCATAAGCCATGAACAATTGTTGGGAGATGAACCTAGTGAACAGTAACACATATTAGATCTATGCTTAAGAGTCTTTTCTGGGACCCAAAATCTCAGAATCTTTGAAAGCACTGGACAATAATGAGGAGAGAAAGATAAAATTTACAAATGTGGACTGATTGGTGCCAAGCTAGGATTCGTGGGGGAGGAAAAAAATAAAACAGAAATCCAGATACTGTGCTACTGCGCCTCTGAATGTCATTAAAGTGTAGCAATGATTGGCCGAAGACTGAGTAAAAGATCAGGACAAGTAAAAACAATTAGAATGTTTCCATCCATGAGGATATCACAAAACTGGAAGCTCACAGAATGCCAACAGTTAGAAGCTTAAAAGTTACGAGTCTCAAGAGACCCCTCAGACACACACACAGACAGACAGACACATTTAATATGCAAAATATAAGAACTAGGACATAACCTCTTTCTGAAGGAACTGCCTACAAATTGAGGCAGAAAGTCTGGATAGGCACCTTGCCTGAATCATCACCCTTTGGGGTATGGGCCCTTTGATAACGAATCTGCTTTTGAGGAATCTGTGCTCATACAAGTAGCTCTTCACCCCTGTGCTTATGAGTGACCGCCACGATCGACTTCGATTGAATTGTTTCCTTGGCCATCGGTGTTCTATGATAAATCCATGTTTCTCCTTGTCTCCCAATGGTGCTTGTTTCTGTGCTGTACGTGAAAGACAGAATCCACAGTAATATTGTTCAATACTAAGAAAAGTGGCTCTCTCCCCAGAAAACAGGAAACAGGAACAAAGCATGAAGTTGCAAAAAAAAAAAAAAAAAAAAAAAAGAATGTTCAAACACACACGTTCAAGTTAACAAATTAAACTATGATTTAAAAAAAATTAATAAACCACTGGATATGTAAGTTTTATGTTATAAACAGAACCTATCAATTCAAATAATTTGAATGGCTTAACCATATAAAATTATAAATGAATAATATATGTAATTCTACATCAAATAAATAGATATGTAATAAATTTTCAGAAATTAAGGTCTCATGCACAAAATAAAAACCACCAAAAAGTTCGGAAATAAGCAGAAAATATAAATCGACAAAATACCCCTCAAAGGATCAGAAATACTGTTCAACATAAACTGTAAAGTCCCTCAAAATTAGTGTATTTCACGGCTGGGTTTTTTTTGTAGTCTGTACAGAGAATGCATTTTCAAGGATCTTCAAAAACATCTGATGTCTTAATAAACATAAAACACTCAACAATAGAGAACTCTCAAGCCAGTATACCCAGGATTGCTGTGAACACAACCCAACACTGAATTATAAACTTACTTAAAGCATTTTAGCTTTTTGCCATTTTTAAATTGTAATTGTATAGTTCTTAGGCAGGAACTTTGTAAATGACATCATAGTACAATGTCAAAGGGCTAGACACACCTGGAACCCAACAAACTCCAGCAGACTATACAGCAACAGTAACTATTAAAACTACACATCACTCTTATATAGGACCTGTTGTGCAAATTTTACAATGTTAACTAATAAGCTACAACCTGGAATTATTCACTCCAAATGCGCTCTACTAAGGAATCTCATGATGCAGCAATAATGGAAGTCTTCATCCAAAATAAAGATTCTGCACAGACTGTACCAGATGCCTTTACAAGGCATATACATATCAGTACTTGCTTTCTCCTATAGCCATGTTTGGTTATTGCACTGATAAATATCATAGAATTGTGAAAGTGAAAAGCCCAGGTTATGAGAAGTGAAGTAAAGAACCCACCATTTCAAAATGGAGGGGCCGGGACCCTGCATGAACCCTGCCTAGAAGTCTGACTTCTAGCACTTGTGTAGGTAGAGTAAGAGAGAGAAAGGATAAGTCATATGAACAGCTGCTGGAGAGGATTCGACACACTTTTATAGCTACTGTGGCTTTAAGTAAAATACTGTATTTTGCAACGATTCACTCTGTAAATCCATTCCTTCTCAGAGAATGTTTAACATGATGAAACTGTGAAGGCATTGCTCTGAAATCATGCACAAGATAGGAGGCCGATTAATCCCATCAATACTCAACACTTTGAGTTCTCACAAATGCAGTGTGACATAAAGTGACACAGTAATTTAAAACACTGTAAAGGAATCCTCCGAGACAATGCCTCAGCAGCTCTAAACTCACTCTGACACATGGCTGCTTTTCCCGCTTCCTCCAGCATCAGCACCACGGGGATCCTGACACACTGCCTTTGCTCTAATGCCACTTCTCACTCCAGCAATCATGGTCTGCCTTTGCACATCTTTGCACTGAAATACTCGGATCCTGGACGGTAGCAGAGATCTCTGATCCTACCACTGGAGATGGATCCAAGAGGGTTCTGGATTTGAAGCCAGCCTAGGGCTATGAAGAAAACAAAGCTGTGTATTATTAGGTGATCCTGTGGATTTGCTTTCTCTCCAATCTCCTTCGACTTATTTATCCTTGCTACATGTCAGACTGGCTTTTGTTCCTACTACTCAGTCCCAGAGGATTCATACAATAACAGACAACCTCGATGCTGGTGAATCCCCTCTCTATCATGGTTGGCACATATGAGTGACCTGGCCACAAGTGATCTCCTTTCTAAGATACAGGACTCATCTCTATAGCAGCCTGGAGTGTTCACTGCTCACATTTGAGACTCTTATCGGGAATTTCACAAAGAATCTCACCCAAGATAATATCCTCTTCTCTAGAGGTTATCTAGTGACTGGTAGAAGTTGATTGTGAAGGTTAGGGTTTTTGTGTCAACCCAGGAGGTCTTTGAAAAGCTAGGAATATCCTCTGTTCTCATTCAGGTGTGACTTTTCTCTCCATCTGCATTCCTTCCTTGCCAATTTCATTCCCTGTGTGGCTTAAAAGATTATATGGATGCTGAGAACCTCTGTCTATCTTCTGTAGCCCCAATTGCTCATTCCACAGCCTCCCCATCTCAGTTAATAAAAAGTCCATATTTTTTTTTTTTAGTTTCTCAAGCACAAATCTGATTTCTAATCAGTTTGGACACCTCTATGTTTTTCAGACTCACTTTCCATCCAACAAGAAATCGCTTGGCCCCACCACTAAGACACGATCCAGATTCTGGTTTCTTTTCCCCCTTACTCTGCTCAAGGCTACACACTTGCAAATCTTTACTTTTATTTTTTTAACAGAGCAGTCAGAGTCTTTCCAAATATAAGTTATAATATTATAATGATATACATTATACATTATGTAATAATATATATTATAATTATATACATTATAATTATATACATTATAATGGGCAGGCACATATGGCACTGGCAACAGCAGGCATTTAGCTGTAAACAACACCTCCCTGGTGTCACCTTTGCAATCAGTTTTCTGAATGTTTCCCTCCCAGAGAAGAGCACACTGACTGGTTTTCTGTTCTAGTCCATGTAACAAGAATCCTGTGGTCACAGTAGGTCTCCAAGATGGTCCAGTGCTGGTATGCACGGTAAATCTGTGCCAAGATGTATAGTGAAACCAGGCAGGAAGGCAAGAAGAGGTGAAGTAAAGGAAGGAGTGGGCTTCTACA
This sequence comes from Micromys minutus, assembly GCF_963924665.1. Taxonomy (NCBI): domain Eukaryota; kingdom Metazoa; phylum Chordata; class Mammalia; order Rodentia; family Muridae; genus Micromys; species Micromys minutus. Next base: position 10,310,343 of record NC_137962.1, on the reverse strand, counting down.
TTTTTTATCAGAATAGAAGCATTTTAACTAGTTAAGATCTACTGAGCACAAGCATTTCGTTTTTGAGTTCCTGTTGCTCCAACTCTTCTCATGTAATTCATATTGCTGTTTTTTAAAAAAAGTTTTCCAAATATAAAAATATTCTTCCCATTACAATATTCTTATCTGCCTCAGCCTCCTGTTCTTTCTGTCCTTTTTGTTCTAAGTCCCCGAGCACATCCCTTACAAAGAACCACTAGGTTCACCATGTTCTCTCCTGTTCCTCTTCTGTTCCTAGTCTATCCACCATCCCAACATTCCTACCAGCCTGACAGAGACACTCTATCCAGTCCTGTTCTCCAGTCTGTAAATATTCTTTACAGTGCCCACTCACCCTGGCAGTCTATCTGTTCCAGAAAAGCAAACACCTTGGTCGGTTCAAACACTCAGCATGTAAGAACCTAGAGAAGCCTTGCTCCCAAAGCAACAGGGACTCTGCCAACAACATAGGTGCTTCATGGAGAACGAGGCTAGACTCAGGTTATATGATGGGGAAATCATGGAACAAATAGGGACAAATGGGTGGGTGACAGAAAGGCAGGGTAAAGAAAGGAGTATAGGAGAAAATAACTAACACTGAATGTTTTTGAAAAAGCTATGGGGAAACCTACTAATGTAGAAGCTTCCTAAAATATAGACATATAATAAAAGTTTAAATATAATTACCACATAACAGAGAAACAATGCCTCAAACAAACACCACAGACTAGCAAATAAAACGTCTAGTACTGGGTATGTGTTACCTCTTTTGAAAGTATTGGTAAAAGAGGTTCCATAAACTGCCCCTGTAGACACTACAGGATTGTTATTTATTACTATCCATAACATAATACAAGAATTGCTGAAGACATCATATACTTGAATCACAGGATATAGGAAAATCAAGCTGAAGTTGACTTATAAGCTTCATTTTTACAGTCTACCTTCACATTGCTGGAATATGCTATACATACTGCCCAGAGAAAATAAGTCATAAACAGGTGATCTAGCCATGATCCCTGTGATCTATAATAACAACTGTCCTAGTAATATCTACTTAATGCTACAATAGTGACATGAATGTTACAGGAGTAACTACCACATTCTGCTTGGATTTAAAGTTCTTCCCATAAAACCAAACTCATGTTGGCATGTTTAACTGGGTCCAGAACCCATGGCTGCTAGTCTCAGAGAGAACCCAATACCATGATTCTGCTAAACTGAATAGTAATGAACTGCACCCTAAGTTCTATTCTTTACACCAATAAATCAGTGACCCTCTCCACTCTCATTAGAGAAGCCTCTTTTGTAGTGTATACCAATAACAGAGACCCACAACTGGTCAGAATGCAGAGAATAAGAAACTACGGAGTGTTCTGCCTTAAATGGAACATTGAATTTTCACCCTTTCCCTCCAAGGATCAGAGATCAACGTAGAAAATGGGGCAGATAAAGCACAAGATCCAGGTGTAGCAAACATTTGCAGTGATACAGTATTCATCAGACATGACAGGCCCATAGTACCCATGAACTCTCCACAGCTATGACTGCATGCACAAGACTTGAACAAGAGCAAGCCAACCAAAAGTCCACATGGATGGGGCACCCATGAAATCCCTTGTTAGGAGCTATTTCAATCGATGGGGGAAGAAGAAGCACTGTTCCTTAGGAATGCAGCCCCCAAGAGCTATTTACTCTAGTCGGTGTCCCAGGCACATATAGGTAGCATTAAATGGACTCTTTGTTTGTCTGTTTGTCTGTTTGTCTGTTTCAAGGGCATTTGAAGTTGAAAGGGAAAAGTTGGGGAAGATAGCAGAAAAATTGGAAGAAAGAAAAAGGAAATAGATTTAATAAAAAGAAACTATACATGTATACGTTTTTAAACAAAAACATATCAAATACTAATATGTGGATATCCTTTTTACTGAATTAATTAATTCAGTAAATATTTATAATGACCAATCACCATTCAATGACCATAATCTGTTCGTTTTCTTGAGGGAAACAAGTCTACTTTCTCTCACATTATAGCTAAAAATTAGCATGTACACAAGAAAAAGCTTACTGGGCCATTGTTCACTGTTGCAGAACATATTATAATGAACAGCAGGATACTATCCAGACTGTAGGAAATGGGAAACTAAATAAAGGCTATTATGTGTCTCTGATTATACAGTGTTCAGACATAATGGTGAGGTTTATTTCGAGACTTGGTGAGTGAGAGTAGGTCCCCTGCTTTGAACTAGGGCACGTGAGAGCAATATGTCAAAAGTGTTTAAAATTTCACTTCACCTGGAAAAGGCACATGCAGACATTTCTGAATGTCCTAGGACACTCCCTAAATGTTCACCAGAAAGTTATAACTTGAAGCTTTTAATGGCATTGTCTTTCTGTTTGCCTTTTCTTCTCTGATCTCTTGCTGAAGGCCACTGTTTAATCATTATACCATGGGGTGGCGGGGGGAGGGTGTTTACTTTCACAACTAAGTCTGATCCAAGGTAGCTGTCTCCTGATACCTCAGATACCAACATACTCCCCAGAGATGAGGAAGGTCCAAAAGTTCTAAGGACCCAATATCTTTTGTACTTCTTTAACAAGAGGGGAAGCAATTCTTCTCATGAACATCCCTAATGATAATTCAAGACAGATTTAGCTGCAATGTCTGTCTCTCTTAAGTTCAAACCTAAGAGGATAAGACTGTCCTGAAAACTTGGAAGTCCTTCTGCTATATCCCTTCAGCTCTCGCTATCTGTTTTCTCTCCCACTGGGTTCCTTTTGCCAGCAAACGATGGGCGCTCACCAATATATCTCCAGGTTTTCTCCATACTTGTTTCTCAGGAAACACCTTTGGCCTTGCCAGAAGTCAAGTCTCCTAAAACACATGTGAAAATATACTGTGAATTAGACTCAGAAATCCTTTTAGGAAAAGCAAAACATCTTAAGGTATTTTGTACAATTATGTTTAATACCTTAGATAGATTAAGCATGGATGATGTATTTTAGCAAAATTTCAATTTTCTCATTTTTCTAATAGTGAACATAAATTAGGTTAGTAATAGGAAAAGAACAACAAAAAGTGTCTCAAAGATAAAAAAGCAGTGTCAAGTAGGATTCATTTGAACATCTATTTCTTCTCTAATTTGACGCCATTTAGCTGGAAGCTTCATATCCATTAGGTGAGATCTTCCTCCCTTCATGCCAACTATATGTGACAAGGGGCATTGTTATTAGGCCTGCAAAGCCACAGATCCAGTGACCATGAGACTTGTGCAGAACCATTGGACAACTTATTCTGAGGTACTTGAATTGCTAGCAACCAAAACTAATTCTTCATTAACAGCAACTGTGTATCTAATGACAAAGTCCTCAGTCCTTAAAAAACTCATATCTGAACTACTATGGGATGCAGGCTCTTCTAAATCAATTATTTTGAACTTTAAGATAAAAGGAATATAACTGTGTCTCATCTTTGGTCAATAATTCCACATCTTTATATCCCATCCCTTAGAAGTTTCCAGATCAGCTGTCAGACGTTCAGAACTTTCCCTTAGAGCAGCCCATGATGCAGTAGAAGCGTGTGATACGAGCAAACACGGGTTCAAAGGCAGGCTTCTCAAGCAGCTACTTATTCAACTTCAAGCAAATGAATGGCCGGCTTTAGAGCTCTGTTTTTCTCTTGCTGCTAAGAAAACATCAAGAACTCTGTCCTGGAAAATTCCCCTTCCTGCTATTCTGCTGTTTCTGCCTGAACTACCAACAGGTATTTGTTTAATGTGTCTGTTTGACACAATATTTCATTGCATAAAACAAAATGGAACTCTGACTACCCCACTAAATATTATGTCATTTGGGATAGCATTACTAAGTTAAAACCTGCATTATGTGCATATTTTCAGTTCTGTTTCTCCAATGGCATGTCATATAATAACAATAATAATAACAATAACAATAATAATAATAATAATAATAATAATAATAATAATAATAATAATAATAATATCATCTAACATATGATAGGAGAGAACTAGGGTACCTTTCATGGTTCAAAATAACAAATTTAAATGAGCCTGCATCCCACATGGAAATTGGCAAAGTCAGTAGAGCCGTGGACAGCATTCTGTAAGCATTATTCTGGCTCTGGACTTCTGTTCCCTCATCTTTGGGGGTTGTTGTGAGGGTCAAATGAGAAAACACTCATGTGAGAGCTCCACACAGTAAGCACCCAAGTAGTGCTCCATTGCATAATAAAAACATCATGGCAACTAGGTGGTAACTAAGTTGAGAATTTATTTTAAATCTTGGTTTCATTTTCTTTTTGCTTATTCATCTTATTTACTGTCTCCCCACTCCATGCATTTCTGGCTATTGGAGGTTGAATGGAAGTGTTTTTAGGTGCATAAAATAGCCGAGTGGGGAGTGAGTGTGTGTGTGTGTGTGTGTGTGTGTGTGTGTGTACCATTACTGTCCACATAGAAAGGATGATGAGGCGAGGCTGCACTAGACATTTCTATGGTGAAAGGGGGCAGGAGAAGAGGACTATGCTTATACAAACAGTTTAGCCATCCCTCAGAGAAGCTCTGAAGGATTGTAATAGCCATGTGGCAGCCTCTTGAGAATCCGAGGTACCAGTCAAGAGCAAATGGGTCAATAGTCATGCTTGGGGCTGGGGAGATGGCTCAGTGGATAAAGCATTAAGTGAGCAAATGTGGGGACTGGAGTTCAGATCCCTAGAAGTTAAGTAAGTGCGGGATGGCCATGGCAGGTTGCCTGTGACTCTAGGGCTATTCCAGGAGGCAGAGGTGATAATCACTGGAGCAAGCTAAGTCTAGACTAGCTGGATGGGTGATCTCAGAGACCCTGCCTCAGAGAATAAGGCCTCCACATGTACTTTTTATGGAGGGGCCACCAGACACAACCACTCAGACATAATTTATAGCCAACTGAAAATCTTTGTTGCAGCTGGCTGGGACTACACTCAGGTACGTAGAACTGAAGTTCAGTGCCAATTGCTTAGGGTAAAGGTGTTTTTTAAAGACAAAAAATCACATACTGGTATTTTACTCAGCAGTCTTAGAGGGAGGTTATCTGCAAGCAATCACTTTAACAGAAACTAAGATATGTAGTGAGCTGGAGCGGGATGTGGAGAGCATTTTTGGCACCTCTGAACAGTTGATGGCGGAGTCATATTAATATTAATATTATCACAGGACATCTTGGGGCTGGCCAAGGCAGGAACCTGGCTTCTGTGCTATGCCCTGTAAGGGCTAGTATCAAGCACATTGTCATCTGTAACTCTAGGCAGAGTCCCTGGGATGAGGCTATAAGGAAGTGCATCCACATCTGAAGTTCAGGGCAGGGCTTCTAAGAATGTGGACATTTGAAGCCCCAGGCAGGGCGGATTTCAGAATGTAGGCTCAGCAGTATCCATTTTTGTCTCTGACCTTTTCACCTGACCTCCAGTAAGATGTTTGCAGGATCTTTGGTTGTTATCTCTCTTGATCCCTGTCTCAGAACTGATGTTACCTTTTTGCATGTACGGCTCTGAGAGAACCTGTTAGTTGTCTGAGCTGGCCTCGGACAGGGGAGGTTCTACACAAGCAGGCATTTCAACGGAAGCTAGCATAAGTCAGCCGGGGCATCTTGACCTCAGATTCCTGGAGTTGAATAATTTTCCACAGACATCTACATCAAGAGGATCAAATTCTAGGAAAACCTAAAGTAACCTCAGCAAAAATATAAGATGGAGGAAACTCTGCACTGTCTTGATCTGTCACACAGTTACACATATATACATATCTGCAGGCAAAATTGTGTCTAAACTCATGATAACACCTATACATACACATGAAAAAGTAAATGAATAAAGGCATTTGTCCTGGAGCTGTATCCCCAGAAAACAGTGAGACTTGAATGGTAAAACATAATCAAACCTGACCTGTCCCCATGCTAGTGGAAGACATTTGCATGCAGATGTGAGTACACTCCTTGCCCAGATAGTAAAAGAAAAGATGATTATGAGAAAGAAGCAAGGAGATAGGACAGTGTCCTGACTAAATGACCAGAATACCATCCTCAGTTCTGAGCATCTATGGAAGATGAGCATTGTGTGGAGACATAGTAGAATTTTAAAAAGAGTCCAAAAGCATATGACAGGACAAACATCGAAAATATAGCCAGTCAACATGAAGGAAATGGTGCAGGAACTTCTCTGAAATTTAAATTATCTTAGTAGCTGCTATGGTGAGAACACTATATTTGTTTCAGCTTTACCCAGATGCAGGTTGAGGATGAGTGGATAGAATTATGGGGGAGGAAATCTGCCTCAGTTATCGGAGGGTGTTTTATTTAATTTCATAGTTACATGGGAATGAGTTGTGCTGATTCAAAGGGTCTGAGCTGACGTAATGACTCCATACTCCCTTCATGAACAGAAGGACCGAGATCCCACACCTGTGTAAAAGCTGAGCATTTCCGTGTGTATTTCTAATTCTAGCACAGGAAGGCAGTGATGGGAGGATCACTGGGGCTTAGTGGCCAGCTAGCTTAGACAGTCACCTAGCACTACATTGGGGATCCTAAAACCTCGGCATCAAAAGAGAAAAAAAGGGTGGAAGGTAACAGAGGAAGACCTACACACCCACCCCCCCAAAACACACACATATATTTCACACACATACACTTATGATGAGTCCCATCAGTGGTATTCAAACATAACTCACATTGAGGTGCTAAGGAGTGAAGATTAAAAAACTGCTTGAAGATAAGATCTGTAAATTCTCTTTTATTTCTTAGTATTTATGACTCTACAAAAACTACTCCATGGCAAATGATCTCCACAGCGAGCCTGAGTCCAGGGGTGAAGTTTTGTTGTCCAGTGCGTTGGGAACCTTTGCTGCACTAACTTTATGAATGTTATTCTTAGCTATTGAGAAAAATAAAAGATGTATTAGTAAACATGGAAAGGGACAAATTTAGATAATGAATATGACATCTGAGGACCTTAGAGAATGGTATTACCAGCTGGGACCCTTCCTGCCTACAGGACTCACCCTTTCCTGGCAGCTACAATTACTGCCCTTGATTTTCCATCACGAACGGAAACGTTTCCCCACTTGTTATACAAAGCAACTTTTCATTTTAGCAGCTGGCAGTTATTTCTAGCCAATACCTCGTCAATGTGGAATGTGGAGACGGGCAGAGACTGGACTTACTTTCCTTTTGATTTATCAATACTTAGGAAAGCCTTACTTCCCAATAAAGATACTTGTACTTATCACAGCTTCATGAACAAATGCCTTATTCATGAATAAATGGAAATATGCCCACTGCTGCACATTTGTGTGTAGGTATTTGTGAATGTGCAACTGTGGCAAAGGTTTACTGCGATTCTTAATGGAATGAGAAACTATTTGCAAAAGACCAAAAGGTTATCACTAACTGAACTTGAACTGACAGCTACTGACATGTGGGGAGATTTATTTTGCAGGTAGGAAATAATCTGTTAATGAGTTTGTGAATGGATCACGGGAGCACTGGGCAGACAACAGATTAGTGAAAAGGTAAACCAGCTGAAACATTCAGAGGAAGAACCAAGAGATTTAAGTGCTTGGAACAGGCTCTTGTTGCCGAGCCAAGCACAGAGGCATGGGGGTGAACCCAGAGCAGAGCTGGTGATCCTATGGATAAAGATAGAGAACCCTTTGCCCTTCCCAGAATCAGAGACAGAAAAAGATGTCTTGAATATGGGACCAGGAGGAGCTTCTCCTATAATGAGGGACGTGAGGTGGAGCAGGCGGGGCAGGCACAGTGTCCAGAAGGGTCACCCATATTCCAAAGAAACCAGATTCAACTCCTGATGATCCTGCCCTTTGAAATGATCTTAAAGAAGCTGAGTCTGTATCAAAGACCTTACATACCACTTGACCTTGGCTCAGTACAACATCTCAACTACAGGGATGAAATGTGGGTCATGTACCAAAATTACCCTTAACTATCTTTATCCTCCATTAAGAGCCATTTATAATCAACCTCTGGATCTGACCTTACATCCTCCAGGCTTGGAGGATCTACATCTCTAAAACTCTTGAGCTTGACATACCTGCCTGCCCTGTCCTTCAGCTCTCTAGCTAACAATTCGATAAAGATAACATTTAAATAGCATAAACATCTCTGCCTCATTGGAGCCTGCCTCCTCGTAATCCTAACTATGCAGTTTGTAAACATTGATTCCTGACTTTCTTCCCAAAGGTTTTTTTTTTTTTTTTTTTTTTTGTCACAGATATTGTCGAGGAACTTGTCCTCGAATCTCTAATTCTGAGCCATGGTCACTGGTGTCTGGCTTAGAATAAATGATTTTCAGATAGTGGAGATAGTCTATAAAAGCCAGCCTTGCATTTGCAAAGTCTTTCTTTTCAGAAGAAACCAAATAAGTAGAATCTCCCCAAGTCCATTACCAGCAGATATTTGTAAGCATGAAGGTTGTGTGAACAGATGTCATGGGGAAGCAAGCTTGGAAGCCCTGCATTTGGGAAGCTTGTGTGGGAAGATCACAAGTTCAAACCAGTCCCAGGGAGGAATCCTGTGCTTTGCAGTATGATTGTCCCTAAGGTCCAAAACAAAACAGAGCCAATTTGGATAGCAAAACCTGAAGTATTTAAGCATTTACTGTCCAGAATCCACAGCAAATATCAAATGTCCTGCATCTTTCTAAAACAAAGGATTCCTAAGCACTTGAGCTGAAATGATAGGTACTACCTTTCATTTGAGATGAAAATGTATAACAGTGTCTCCATAGCAGAGCAGATGTCATGGGAGAGACCTGGTACCATATCCACTCTAAACTTAACGTTTCTGGACCTTGGGGCTGCAGAGATGGCTAACCTATTAAGAGTGTAACCTATCCTTGCAGAGGACTAGGATTTGGTTCCTAGCACCCATGTCAGACTTGACCTCTTTTAACCTCCATGGACATCTGCACATACATATGTATTCACACACATATACATATTTCAAAAAACAATAAATATATTTTAGAAAATTCTTGTGCCCATCCTTGTGTATCTGACTAAACCAAAAAGTGGCAGGCTCAAATGCCAGTGTTTGTTGATGTATACCAGAAGGTATCAATGGACAGACCAATAGAATGGTGCTGTATTTGGTAATCACCTGTCTTCTTTCTTTGAGGTTTTCTAGACATGGAGCAGAGGCATCATGAAAGATTTCATATGCTGTCTACTGCAATGCAACACTCTACAATTAGTTACTACATTGTAACTAATTGAAAGAATATGATAGGAGAGTTTGTGTACTTTCAGCACAAAGAATTTTCTAAATATTTTTGTCATATGCTTGATTGAATCTAGGGATGTAGAACATCTAAACAGAGCTAACTACAATTATTCACTAGTTAAAATCATGTATCTTTTTCTTTGGAATGTAAACTGCATAAAATAAGAAACATAACTGTAGTATCCTCTACCGTCCAAGCATAGGACATGAGACAGTTGCGACCTCAATGAGTAAATATGAGAAGATAGTCATTAAAGACTCCAACTAATACATGGAATTTAGGCAGCTCCATATTTTTACCACAGCAGTCTCTGGGTGAGAATTTGATTTGCTTCCGAGGTTTCAGTAGGATGTGGGAACCAAACCAGTGAGGTGGGAAACAACTTGATCAGGCTTGACTCTCATGGAAGTTCTTTTAGGAAATAGAGACACATTCTTAGGACATCGCTTTGAAGAGTGTATTACCATCAGAGGCCCTGGATGCTAAAAAGTGACTCACACCCTTTGCCTTTGAGGAAAAGGACATTGAAATTATTTCAGCACTAAAGGCCATTATATTGATCTGCTTGTTCCTTTATTAAAATGTCTGAGACTGAGTAGCATAGAGAACATAGATAACATACACTGTATACATTTATCTTTCGATGTTTTAGAGGTTGGGAATCAAAGTGAAAGTTCCAGTGGGTTCTATATCTGCCACGGCCCAATCTCTGCTTCCAATCGGGCCATGTCCTAGATTCTCTTGTACATTCTCCAGTGGGAGCTTAGATAACTTTTTCCGGTCTTCTAAGAGGGCACTGAACTCATCAACAAGAGTGGGGCCCTTCCTGCCTAATCCTTGTCCAAAGCCCCACCCCCAGTTCTGATGTACTACAGATTCAATTGCAACATTACTACCACAGAGGACACAAACACTCAGGGCTGTCCTAGTTAATCTGAAAGTAAGGTGTGTTTTTCTGAGGAACTTGGGAGCAGTGCCCAGGGTACACCCTACATGTCACTTGGCCTGAACCACAGAAGAAATGAAACTGGCATAGGAGTTGCTCAGGAGAACCAGAAGCTGGACAGAAGGGCCTCATTCAGTGGAATACGCATGGGCGGAACAATAAAATAGCCTTTTGTCTTCTCACATAGGGGGCAGGGCAGGGACCTTCCCAGACACTGTCTATGCTTAGGTGTCTTGGCTTTATCTCTTGACTCCACTTGTTTCTGAAAGGTTACACCCACTGAACTTAGAGAAGCATTCACTCTCCTTCACCCCACCAAATAACAGGGCAAGTAGGGTCTTGAATCATCTGACTGTCCCAGTGTAGTAAATAGAATTTCTAAGACAAGCACACATACATAGATATGCAGGTGTATACAAGGAATACAATATTCTCCATCTTGCCTTCCACTTTCCCCAGACTGCATCTAACCTTCAGCTTCACCTCCACTTACCTTCCTTCATACCAAACCCTGTACCACAGAGGATTAGATTTCCTAGAGAAATCCGGAAGCTCTTGAATGCTACTTTCTCCCCCAGTAGAAAGTCACTGTCTGAGGTCCAGAGGCAGTGGCAGAAGTCAAATGCAGGTTAATATCAAAAGGAGTGACAGAAACAGGAACTGTAATACGAATGATCTCACTTTATCTGTCCTCACAAAAAAAATAGCTCTTTCTTCAAGGGCACTGAGGGACAGGAAATTATATATTAAAGAGACACGGAGTGACAACTGTGTCCCATGTCTTCATTCAAACTAGACATGTAAGAGCCAGAGGGATTGAGGATACCACAAGATAAACCACAGAATCAACTAACCAGAGCTCATAGGGTCTCATGGGGACGGAACTGACAACCATGGAGCCTGCAAAGATCTGACCTATCTCTGCATATCTGTTATATCTGTGTAGTTTGGCGCTGTAGTGGGACTCGTAATAGTGGCAGCAGAGGCTACCTGTGACTCTTGATCCTGCTTTTGTGACCCTTTCCTCCTACTGGATTCAACCTTAATATGAGCGGAGGTGCCTAGCCTTATGGTAACTTGATATGCCTCTAACTTGGTTTGGTTGGTATCCCTGAAAGGCCTGTTCTTTTATGAAGGGAAACAGAGGAGGAGTAGATGGGGGGGGGGGAGAGGATGCTGAGGAAAAAGACTGAGAGGAGATGAGGGAGGGAAAACTGTGTTTAGGATGTAATGAACAAGAGAAGAGTACATTTTTAAAAAAAAATATGCATTTCTTTTATAAAAGGTAAATTATTTGCAATTTTGGCTGCAGTAGCTCCCTGTTCTCCTTGAGACTCTGGAAATAGCCCCTTCCTATTTATGTATCCCTGAGAGAATCACGTTAGCTGATGAAGCCTGTTTCTTACCTGTAAAATAAGAATGAAAATGATTACCTTGTAAGGTTGGATAGATAAGACATGGTGCTGTAGATCATAATACTTGGGAAAACAGCACATTTAATATGAATGTTGTATATCACTGAGTTAGAGACTGCAGTTCTTCCCTTTGCCATACCACATGCCAACCTGTCCGAGATATGGAGCAAAGGAATGCTATAGAACAGGAAAGGCATCTTCACCACATTCAGACAACCAAATGACAACTCGAAAGCCAAACTTGGCACTGAGCTGGTAGAATTTTCTTCCTGTGATGTAAATACCAAAGAAAAGGGGAGCAAGCAAGATATGGAGTAAGCAAAAAGAAATTTTTATAGGAAGAGATGTAGACACAGCTCAAATTATTTGAGGTTACAATTAGTCCACAGGGAATAAATAATGTTTTTGGCATCAGCTTTAGGGATCTTGGACTGAGACATTCATGGCTAGCTATAACAGTTACTCTGATTATCAACTGGATTGATTTTGGAATCATCGAGGAGATTTGTACCTAGTGTGTTTGTGAGGAAATCACAGAGAAGACTAGCAAAGGAAAGGCCCGTGCCAAAAGTAGATGACATCATCCCAGTAGGCTAGTATTCCCAAGAGAGGTCTTTCTCTGCTGCTTGACCCAATATGATGCTACTACTCAATCCCACCATACCATTCCTGAGAATAAATGAGAGAAATAGACTCTCCCTTTCTTAAAAATCTCCAAAAGTATTTTCCCATAGACAATGATCATAACAACACACTGACTTCACAACCCCCTCGAAGCTGAGAAAGTACTGCAGTGCCCCAAGTCAAGGATGATTCAGAGATCATTCTCAATGGTAAGTCACTTGCCCAAGCTTCCTCCCTATGCATGTTTCACCCCTAAAAGCAGCACTGAGCAGTAGGGTTTATAGTCTTAGGCACATGTTGGATAGGCTTCCCCTACTCCCACTTCAACATGCGAAGCAAATGGGTGAGAGAGAGTCTCCTTGGGTAAGCAGCTGAAAACCTCTGCGCGTATATGGTCCCAAAGCAGAGGTTTTTCTACTGCTGTCACTCTGACCAGTGCATTCTCACATGTTTCCTGTAGCACACACATGTGTGTGGCTTGGAAGGGAAGGTGGAAGCAGAAGCATCTTTCTAGGACTCTCCTGAGGAAGGAGATGCATGGGAAGAAATTCTCTTTCTCCCGCTCTCAGTTAAGACTTAATCAGGATGAGCAACAGCTCCTGGTTTAATTGTTTTTCATAAGACTTATGAGGTTGTGCTATTTCTCCATCTGTGAATTAGGCATAAGACTGGGATCTAACATTGCTGTGAGAGTGGAGCATGGTATAGCTCACGCAGGAAGCACTCAGAGAACACTCACAATTAGCTTACTAGTGTAAGTATGGCTTGTTTCCTGACCTAGCATAGACTAACTCACAGTAGCTTAGAGTACCATTCCAAAGATCAAGAGGGTTGAGTGAGGCAGTTAACCAGGAAGAATTCACAACAAATGGTATTTTGGGCCAGGGTGGAGGTAGATTGCTCTTCTTCCAATCATCCCTCTTTATTTTGAGAGAGGGAAACTAAGAGCAGGAATAGGTAAGAATGTCAACTGTCAAGGTCAAAATGTTAGATGTGGAAATAAACTCCACATCCCTGTCTAGCTCAGGCACCTGAGTAAGCCATTGTTCCCCAAGCTCTGCATTCAACAGAAGAACCTGCGAAGTGGAAGCCTCACCAATGAGAGTCTTTTATTCTAGCACAGGATACTGCTGGAAGTGGATGCAAACCAACTCATCAAGAACTGCCTACTGCCCTGAGAATTAGTCACACTCCTTATTTCCTGGACTTCCTGGCAAACACTTAATGTGTTCTGTACTTTGAGAACATTTCATTTCATTCCATTTTTACTGCAGTGTTTCCTGTTTCTCTCTGAAGCCCTGAGCGACTTTGATCTTCGAGATAACATCCCAGTGCCACTGTTTACACTGGGCACCCACTGCTGCTGGGAGGGTCACCAGACGCTTCCAACTCTCAGAGCACAGAAGCCTTATAAAACACTCTGGTGGAAAGTTTTCTCTCTTCAAGACGACTGAAGCATTGAGAAATAATGATGTCTGTATGCCCAAAGCTGTGTAACTTGTAGGTAGTGCAGCATCAAGGGTCAAGTCCAGATTCAACCATCTCCAAAGACAACTTTTGATATTGCATAAAAACTCACTACAGGGCATTGTTTGCTTCGTTGTTGTTTGGTTTGTTGGCTGTCATTTTTGGTTTTGTTCTTAAGAGATGAATAAAGTCTAGATACCAGAAGAAAATAAGTGCTTGAGGAGCCTACTTTATGGAAGAAATTGTACAACCTATGTGCAATTTCTAAGTAACTCCTCAATTCCGGTATCTGGAATGTGCTCGGAGGCTAGGATGTTATCTGTAGCCTGGGTCTTTCACATTTTTAATATTATGTATTAAAGTGCTCAATCTCTTGCAAGTAAGTTAATCAAGACAGTGCATTGACCTCAGCAATCACAAAATTTTGAATTGTGTGCCTTGAAATTATTTACCACATGACTTGAAGACACCCTTCACCATTGGCCATGTAGAATTTTGCCCACTAGTGGTGGTTGATTGAAGCACCTATGGTTGAAGCACAAGTTTATATAGAAGCATGGGCACAGGTTATTGGAAAAGCACGGTCCTTTACCTAGGTGGACTAAGTTACTCCTCCGGGCTCAGTGTCTACCACTGAGAAGACAACCTTACAGTTCTTATGGTCTTAGTTCATGAATGGACCAAACACTTTTTATGAGAAGCAAACTAATGGAAATACATTTTATTCATTTTGGTGAAGCAGGCATTTATCCTCTATGTAATTGATAACCTGTTAGATATTTGAACTTGCTTTGCCAGTGTGATGGCTCATTTTAGTCTCTGCTTGACATAATCTAGAGTCACCTGGGAAGAGAGCCTAAGTGAGGACTCATTAAGATTAAATTTGCCTTTGGACAAATCTATGGAGGATGGTCTTAATTGAATTAACGGGGAGAGAGATCTATCCCAAATGTAGACAGGACAGTTTTGTGGACTGAATTCAGTGGACAAAGCCAGCTGAGTACTATCATTGTGGCAGGAACTTGAAGGAGAATGTCCCATCCATGTAGTCATACACTCATTTTCTCTGTTCTTTCGACTATATGTTTGTGACTGTCTGTTTTAATTTCTTCATAGGGGTGGATTGTAACCTGGACCCATGAAATATAAAGAAAAGCTATATTCTCTCAAGTTGCTTTTGCTAGGATTCTTTATCACAGCAACAGAACAGAAAGCAGGACAGCAACATCCTGCTGATTCTTAGGTTAGACACTGAATGAGTGAATGTCTAACATCATAAACCAAGGAGCAGAGCCATCAAAGCAAGGGAGGCTATAGAAACATGCCCATGGGATACCCTGCTCCAAAGTAAGCATGTGGCCTTATACAGCAGAGAGGCCTATTCAGGCCTCAGCCTTTGAAGTCACACATGCTCATTTAGTGCTATTTCTCCCATAACAAATATATAGATGGGAACCAAGGTACAAAAGCAGTGGTACTGTGATTCCAATTTTCCCTAAATCCTGTTTTACAAGGTATGATTGTTTGCATATGCTTGACCCAGGGAGTAGCACTAGTAGAAAGTGTGGCCTTGTTGGAGAAAGTGTGTCTCTCTGGGGATGGGCTTGGAGACACTTCTTCTAGCTGCCTGAAGATGTTTAGTCTGTTCCTGGCTTCCTTTGGATGAAGATGTATAACTCTCAGCTCTTCTTCCACCATGCCTGCCTGGATGTTGCCATGCTTCTGCCTTGATACTGGACTGAATCTCTGAACCTGTAAGCCAGCCTCAATTAAATGTTTTTATTTATAAGACTTGCCTTGGTCATGGTGTCTGTTCACATAAATTAAATGCTAAGACACAAGGTTTGGGCTTACATGCTCCCTTGAAGAAGTTTCTGTGTTTCTTTCAATGAAAATTTCACTAAGGAGAAAGAACTATGAAGATTAAGAACTTTCATGGAGTTTATTTACTACAGAAGAGTACTAGGAAATGGTGACAGAGCACAGAAAGATCACAAGGATAATGACAAACTCTAGTTTCTACAGTGCTAGTGTTTTCATTACTTCTAAGTCCAAGGAAATGAAAGGTTTCAGAGAATAATCTCTGTAGAATTATGTTTTGAGAGGTACCACTATTCTCTGTCCAGGGACTTGGCCTAGCAGAAGACAGAATTGGAGGACAATGAACTTTACTAAGAACATCCCCCTCCTCAATACCCTCCTGGTGTCCTCCAGTGGCCAAACTCTGCATGAATTTAAGTCTACCCTATCCTTTGAATGGAATCCAATAGGGGGATGAAGAATGGAACATAGCCATTTTCTATGTGGTATCTAGAGGCAAATGGAGATGGAAGCATTTATAAAGACTCACTAAGTGCTAACCAGCTGTGACCATTTAATATAGTTCTTCATATTAAATGTGGTCACCCCCAACCACAACATTATTTTTATTGTCGATTCCCATCTGTGATTTTGCTACTGTTTGAATTGTGATGAATATATTTTTGTAGATAGAGGTTGGCTAAAGGAATTGCAACATACAAATTGAGAACCACTGCTATAAAACAGAGTTAGGATGACTTAATGAAAAATCTATGTAAGTGGAAGGTTTATCACATCTGTGACTTGGGACATTATTATATTACCCATAATTAACCAATAAAAGTAATGCTATTCTCATAATTGGGCATGCTTCACATTTATCTATTTGTGTGTTTGTGTGTGGGTAAATGTGTGCCATGTCACCGATGTTTGGTGAGAAGAAAACTTGAGGAACCTGTTCTCTCCTTCCATCATGTGGATTCCAGAGCTTGAACTCAGGTCTCTAGGCTTGGTATTGTATGAACAATTATCCAAGCTATCAAACCAGTTCCTTTTTAAATGGGAATTTAATTCTTCAATTTACCTAAATATAAATTTAAGAAAGTAGGAAAAATATTACTTGCTTTTATGTTTTTTTTTTCTCTTCCTCTCCTTTCTTTTCAGACAAAATCCTACTATGTAGACAAGACTAGCCTCAAACTCTGGATCTTCCTGCCTTAGCCATCTTAGTGTTAGACCTACAGGTATGTTCCACCAACCCCAGCTGGAAGACCTTCTTTAAAAAAATGAAGGTGCTGTCAGGGTGGGCCAGGGTAGAGTAGACAGACACACAGAGGAACCAGAGTGAAGTCCAGAGATAGAGCAAGCCATAGAAGACACTTTGTTAGGACAGAGGTGACCCTGAATGATGAACACTCTTCTCAGAAGACAACATTGTGACAAATGAAACACATAAGGGAAAAATGACCCCTACTTTTTTCCTTACACAAAAATCAGTTCCATGAGGTTTATAATATAAATGGAATAACTTTAAAATAAAACTTCTAAGTAGCTCAAATGGATCATAGATCTTAATGTAAAATGAAAAGGTTCAAGATTTCTAGAAGAATTTATAGAAAGAACCTATTTGACCTTGGCTTTGGTGATGAAATTTTAGGTAAACACCAAAAGCTGTTTTCAAATGGGAAAATTAGTCTTTCAGGTTACAATGAAAAGAAACATGAACTTGAATTCACTAAAAGAAGAAGCTTCTACTCCCTGAAAGAATTTAGTAAGAAATAAGAAATCAGACATTTTTCAAATTGTACCTCTCTACCCCATTGTTACTGCAACTATCAGTTCTCATCAGAAAGATGTCTTTTTACAATGCATGGAAGTTCATACAAAGAGTCTCAGATTGCTGGCTAGATTTTCAGTACCACACATAATTTCCTTCCTGTTAAGGGGACTTTATGTCACATTACCCAGCTGTTGGCTATTACCAATGTGTGAGTGTCACTTCCTGCACTCTTGCTATGCTGGTAGTTGTCCCAGTTCATAGGTGTTGCCGCTGGGTAGGACTGTGTAATTGCTTCTCAGCCTTGGCGGCTTGCATAGGATCTTCTTGATCCATAGAGGCTAGAAGGAAAGAAAGGGACTTTTGGGCAAGGGCAAGCTCTGATTCTTACAGTCTTGTGTTCTAAGTGTGTAGTAATTTCTGTAATAGTGGCCCCTGAGAAGCAACTGAGGGCTACACTAGCAATCTCTACTGTCTGGAGAGCCGTTTGGGCTACCTTTAAAGGGAGGATTACCATGCCTGGTACTGCAGCTCTAATTAATCTCTGGTTCTTGTTGAGAGCATCATCAGCCCAGGGGCTTAACTTGTGTGTGTGTGTGTGTGTGTGTGTGTGTGTGTGTGCATATGTATGAATGTATACAGGTTAAAGTATGTGTGTATATGTATACAAATGTGCTTATATGATGTTAGGTAAATATGAGATGATATGAGGGTTCATCAAACTATCTTGGTGTCATCTATGCCCTCCTTCTGCATTATTGACCTTCTCTCTCTTCTCCAGTTGAAGTACCCTCCTCATTCCATTTCCCACTTCATACCACTTGCATCCCGCTATTCCCCCTCTTACGTACCCCTTTATATGTTTCCTTTATACGTTTCTGGTTTCTCCGTGTTGTATACTCACATCTGAGGATTTGGAGCTAGGAACAGCAAATGAGAGAACATGAAGCATTTGTCTTTATAAGTCTGGGATACATCGCTCAAAATACTCCTTTAGTGGGGCAGAAATATTGTAAAAAGGCCGAATAGCAGGAGGTCTCCTTTGAAATAGTCCTCCCTAGAATGGTTGCACAAATAAGACCAGAATGATGACAGGTCAATGGATTTGTTAACAGAGAACAGAGAATATTTCCCAAAGGTCCTACCCTTAGAGGAAGAACTACAGGTAACTATTTAATGAGACCCTTGCTGGTTGTCCAGAGTGGTCAGTTATGAATCATATACAAACAACACAACACAAGCACACAAATACAAACAGAAGCAAGTTATTCACTTGTGCATACACACATGCACATGTGTGTGCATATGCATGCTTGCGCATGTGCATTCCTGTGTTCGTATAACAAATATAATCTTTTTGAAGATCATTGGCTTAAGGAGAGCTCACAAGAAAAATTTGAAGATAGGTAGCTGAGAGGGGTTGAAAGGAGGGAAGTAGTAAAAAGAGATTTATTCTAGTTCAATGTAAAGAATATTATTTTTCATTAATTTATTTATTCATTTTAGATCAAAGCCCTGCTTCTCCTAGTCCCACTCTCCCTCTCTGCCCCATCTTCCCCTCCCAGTCTTCTCAGAGGAGGGGATGCGCCACCATGGGTGCTAACCTGGCTTGGCACATCGAGTCATAGTAGGACTAGGCTCACCCTCTCTCACTGAGGCCAGTCAAGGAGCCCAGCTGGGAGTAGGAGATCCAAAGGTAGACAATAGAGAAGATTTTTTAAAAAGAGATTCACAATTGGCCTTAGTGAAGAGGACAAATGGCATACTCACCCATAAACAGAACCTCTATTTCCCATGCTGTATGTCCAGGACTTGGGGCACTTCGGGGGGTGGGTGGGGTGGAGGAGAGTAAAAGATTTTAAGAGCCAGAGGTTGGGGAAAACCAAAATGAACCACATCTTCTAAACGTGCTATGACTGGTAGACTCATGAACTCAACATTGTGGTTTACTAGAACATACCTGTACCAGATCAACCCAGATAGAAAACACCCTGTACCAGACCACACTCCAGTTTAGATGAGGGGGTATTGACAGTTGGTTGTTCCTGGGAGTGGAAGAATCAGTTTTCTTCAAGGCTGTGATCTCTGATAGGTTGACGATAATCCACTGAATGGCCTCACACTTTTGAGTATATGAGCAGGAGAAATTAGACTCTGCGGGTTATAAGAAAAGAAAAGAAAAAAAGACAAAAGAAGAGAAGAGGGGAGGAAGGAGAGGAAATAAAAGAAGAGGAGAGGAGGTCATAAATTTGGGCAGAACACATGAGGGGATTCATGAGAAGTTGGAGAGTGATTGTGAATAAAATACATTATAGTCATGTATGAAATTTTCAAAGAACAAATTAAAGCATTAATATAAACCGTATACACTTTGGTGAATCATTGAAAAGCACCACACATTGAAGAAGGTGCTAAAGGAACAAAATGCATAAAATGTAAAGGAGTCATATACAATGACAAGAAAACAAATAACCCAGTGTAAAGCAAGCAAGCTAAATTTTTCAAAAGATTCCATACTAAGGAAGATCACAGATGGTAGAGAAGGGTGTGAGAGGTGGTTCCTCATGGCTTATCACAGTCATGTAATTGAAACAATAATGTTATTTCAAAGCCATTAATGCAACTAGAAATTACAAAAATGCAAGTTCTAGAAAGGATGTGGAATGACAAGAAATCCTAAGCACTTCTCTGTGTCTTAAGAGTTAATGTTGCTGTGATTAAACACCATGACCAAAAGCAATCTAGGGCAAAAAGGGTTTATTTTGCCTACACTTCCATTTCACAGTTCCTAATCAAAGGAAGTCAAGGCAGAAACCTGGCAGCAGGAGCTGATACAGATGTCATGGAGGGGTACTACTAACTGATTTGCTCCTCATGGCTTGCTTAGCCTGCTTTCTTATAGAACTTAGGACCATTAGGCCAAGGATGGCACCACTGACAATGGGCTGAGTCCTCCCACATTAATTACTAATTGAGAAAATGCCTTACAGGCTTGCCTACAACCTGATCATATGGAAGTATTTGGTTGATTGAGTTCCTTCCTCTCAGATGACCTTAGTTTGTGTCAAGTTCATATAAAACTATCCACACATTCTGGGAAAGCAATGGGGTATGGGCACTTTGGCAAACAGGTTGTCAGTGTATTACAAAGTTTAAGTAAAGTACTGCCATGTGCCATAAAAATTGGAGTATTAATATTTATGCTATGAATTTAAAAACGCATGTCCACACAAAATGCCACATATAATGGTTAGTAGAAGTTTAGTGAACTATTGATAAAAACTGATAATGAACTAGAAGTTGTCAGTCAGGAAAATGAATGACCAAACTGTGTCACACAGAAAAGTTCCTTCTTTCTGTACTTAAGGTTTCTGTGAAATTTTCTTTTATATTACTAGTAAAATGAATCAGTCAGTAGAGATGCTTGCTGCCAAGCCTGATGACCTGAGTTCAATCCTTGGGATCCACATGATAGATGTTGAAAACTGATTCCTACAGATAGGTGATGTAGGTGTCACAACACATACTTTTCTTTGACATGCATCAGCTTATGTGAACATACATACATACACACATAAAAATAATTAATTTTAAAAATGACAAATGTAATTTTAAGATATTTTACCAACTCTAACTCTGGCTCAAAGGAAAACTTTATTCAGCAGTTGAAGTTTTAGATGGTTCATATTGATTATCAATGTTTTGGGACAAAGATCAAGAAAGTATATCTTCAAATGTGTTTGTGAGGTTTATTTCTCCAGAAGGTTAGATCATGCAGATTCTGACCTACTGACTGTTCCTGTTTGAAGCTGATATTGAGGTCAAGGCTACCAATGGGTACTGGTTTGTTCCTTCTGAATGGGTCTCACTAAAAACAAACAAATGAAACATAACAAAAGATAGCCAGATTCATTGTATCTCCAGTATCCAACCCTAATGCAGCTACTAGACCTGAAAAATGACAATGGAAACAACAGTATGGGAGGTTAAAACAATGGAGAGAAGTGGTTAAGGGACAGAAGAATGGCTCAATGGCCAGCGTCCATGCAATCCTTGTGGAGGACAAGAGTCCCCAGCACCCAGGTCAGATGGTTTCAACTGTCTGAACCAACAGCTCCTGGGTCTATGCCCTCTTCTGGCCTCTGAGGTATTCCATGCATGCATATACCCACAAATAAAAATTAAAAATGAGTGAATAAAAAGAGAAGTGATTAATAAATTGAATCTAGATAGCACGGGGGGAAAACAGAAAACCTCGTCAGTGTGTGCAGAGCCTCCCCAGCTTGTCTTTGTTATCAAAATAAGCATGCTGCAGAAGCCCAAGCATGAACTGAGAAACAGTCACAGAGCTTCACTGTAAAGAAGAAAATCCACAACAAACTACTGTGGCTGAGGCAAATGTTGAAGTGTAGTGATCTAATGGATATGACTCACCAAGTCTAAGAACCCACTTAAAACATAGATTTTAATAATGACAAACCAAAGTCCTATCCAGGAGAGCGGGGGCAGAGGAGCAGAGTCGAAACCATGGTGAAAATGGTAACCTCTCCTTACGAATGATAACCTCCGGTGAAGAAGAAGAAAAAAAAGAAGACATAGAATGAAGAGAGGTACTACAATAAATGCTGTTCATGAGGTAGTACAGAGTACACAGTACACACACACACACACACACACACACACACACACACCACATTAGTGGACAATACAACTGGGAAAATAAAAGCAGTAAGGAAAACATGATCCATTGTCAATGAACATGAGACTATATTCAATACTATCAGCTGCCAGGGAAATGCAAATTAAAGTCATTGACCAGAATGGCTAAATTTTAAATGACTGAAAATATCAATAATATGTAATGAGGAAATTCATTGTTCTACTAGTAGATTTATAAATTGATAAAATATTAAATTTTTCTTTTTTGAGGTTATAATAAAATTATATCATTTTCCCTTTTTCCCCCCTTCAAACCCTCTCATGTACTCCCTGATCTTCTCTCTTTAAAATTCATAGTCTCTTTTCTTTAATTGCTCTTGAACATAACAACAGCTTTCTCTAGTTGCCTGTTGGAATGTGCTTTTGAAAATGTATAGGTACCACCTGCTGAAGCCCCATTTGTACCTACTCATATACCTGATGCTATAGCAATCTGAGGATTATTCCAAACTCTACCCAGCTGTGCTCATGTACATAAGCATCAATGACATAGACAGACAATGATCAGAGCAAAAGCCACTGTCGCAGGCTGAGGACTATGAGGATTCCAGGGTACAAAGTATAGGGAATCTCACTCTCAAGATCATTATGTGCCACATCTAAAGTGAGTTACTAAACTGTCTGATTTAATCCCACATCAATGATTTGAGGCAGTTCTGAGCCAGGGAGGACTGACTACTGAAGAGTTTCAAAGCTCCACTCCCCTGTCTCTGGACAGAAGAGAGTTCTAGCTGACATTTATGCTTACCTTGAGTTGCTTTGTTTTCTGAACTCACATTTCACATCAGCTTCACTCTGGGCCCAGAATTTTCCCCATCTGCATTCCCTTCCCTTCTGTGGCTTTTTGGAAAAATACCATTTTGTGAGTCACTTATATAAAAAGTGTTGACTGAAATTCTGCTTCTAAGAAACAACCCACAAGAAGTCTCAAGGTGGCAGTAAGAACTGGGCTTGTAACTGTGGAGCAGTGAGAGGGAAAAAGAGGGCTTATGGGATTTCATGATTGCCCTGTTTCTGAATTTTGGTAGAAGATACGATACTCCACACTGCACTCCAATAGTGGCCAAGCTCAATGAGAAAAAAATTACTCAAAAAGATTTCGATAAAAGAGACTGTTACTAGTCATTCTGTAGGGAGCCTTGGATGGTTTCCCCCTCAGCGTGGCACCCTGTTTGCAGCAGGCAGGGACAGAACCCCTAATGTTCTTATTAGAGCTCTTATATGTTGCCTTGATAATTTAATGTTTGCACCTTAGTTGATAAAGTTATCTTCCCCAGTTACTTCAATCAAATCGAAAATCAAATGAAGTTTACAGAACAGGAGAATTGTGCTCGAAACAATGGTACCTTTGTAAAAGAAAAAAGGTGAGACAACCAGAAGGACAAGAAGAAACATCTGAGAGCTGTGTGGACACTTGTGCAGTCTCAGTATCCACAGCCAGGAAGTCTCTCCACTTTGAAGGCAGAAATGTCAAGTGCCTAGGAGAGAATGGGAGGAGGGGCTTGACATTTCCCCTGCCTTTAAGTCATTACAATTTTGTTTCAGTACTGTGACTAATATCCCTCTCTCCACACTGATGCCTCAGCTGAAAGAGCATGGCCTTTAGGCTTAAATAGAGTGTGTTTGCTTCTGGACACAGGTTGTCTTGCTGTGTGCCGATGGGCTTTCTCCACAATGAGGCCTGTGCTCAGTCCTCTGAGAGATATTTCCATTTGAACCACACAGCCTAACAAGTGGTGGGCTATGGCATTTACACACACACACACACACACACACACACACACACACACACACACACGTCATTATGGCTTGTTTTGTATTGTTTTTTAATTCATCACCCTCCCTCTGTATTTCTTTCTTTCCCCCAAATAATCCTCTCTTTTGCTTTAATGACACACACAATACATTACTCTGTGTTGTTATCTCCAAGTAACTGCCACAAAACTGTACATAATGATAAAACGGGAATCCCAGCCCCCAGAGGACTCACTGTGTCAATGAATCTCACAATTCTAGACAGCTGTGGGCTTTGTCTAGCAGGCAGCCTGCCAGTCTCTTTTCCTCTGCCTTGCCTGTCGGACAGGGCTTCTGCTTCTTCCTCCCATGAAGTTTGTTTGACAGGAACTGTTCCAACTTGGCTTCTTTTTTTCCTAATACTCACCTCATGCATGGGTCAGTTGTCTGTCACTGTCATTGGGAATTCCTGACACCTTTCTTGTCTTGAATATGGGTCCTATTCTGACACTGAATCTTAAAAAGACCACAGGGAGGCAGTGCCCACTCCTCCATCTCACCCACAAGCCTAGAACTTAGTTTTAATAGAAGGCTATAGATAATATAATAATTTCCCCTGTATTGAAAGGAAAGATGGCATCGCAGGGGGTCAGGAGTTAAGTCAATGATGATCTCAGTCTGGTAACAGATGAGCGAATGGTGGAAACTCTTAAAGATAGACTCGAAGACTTCCACACAGGCCACTTTAACAAGATACATTTGTATAGGTCCTGAATGAAGAGAACAAGTCTGAGGAAAACTGCAGATGAGGTGAGGAGAATTGACAATGCTCACGGACCAGCCAGAAGATTAGGTTGATATGGAAACATCAGTTGAAATGGTCCAGTTCAAAAAGGGTTATAGACGTGCACAGGACATGATGGTTCCAGCTGCTGTTCAACTTCCTGGGTCTTAAGATGAAATAATAATACAGTGTCAGGAGAGGCCATGACATGGCATCTAATAGAGTGTCATCAGAGTATTTTAAATATCACTGCACTATATGAAGTTATGAGGCTGAAAGGACAAGGGCATCAGAGCTGTTAAGATTCTTTCTGTTATAGACAGAAAGATGATATTTGGGCTGGAGATGTAACCTATTCTTCAAGTGCTGGCTAGCATGCAGTAGACGCTAGATTCAATGCCCAGTATGGAAAGGCAAAACAACACATGATGAGAAAGAAAGAATTAATGAATTAATTACAGGGATGGCCACAAGTAGAATAATTTGAGCAGTAGCTTAGAATAGAGTCAGAGATTTGTTGGTGAATGAGATTTTAGGGTTTGAATAAATATGTGGAAAGGGGAAAATGATCTTTACAGTTTTGTCTTAAGTGACAGGATAGTACCATAAAACAGTGCCTGTCTGTTATGCCAGGAGGTAGTGCTATATGACCAAAGTCAGGGAGGCTCATCGAACAATAATATCACCTCACACAGTGGGTGTGGAGAGTCAGGATGGTCATATACATAAATTCATTCAGGTCCTCACCAGGTAGTGGTAAACTTTATGTCCCTCATTGTTTAATTTGACACTGTGATCTTCCTGCCCAGTGATCGATGACTGTAACCCACCCCAGGCCTAAGTCCTACAACCGTGTCCTAAAAAAAATAATGAAGCCCTCCCACTTCCAGCTGTCCAGTGCTACATGCTGCAGAATGAGCATATTTCTGGAGTCGTATCCCTCGGGGCTCTACATTTCACAACCAGAAGGAAGGACATAGTGATGAACTTCCCTGGAGTCAGTGGCACACTCTTATGAAATCACATGTTTGTGGTATGGAGCTATCATTCTTCTCTTCCCTGCTCACATGTTTTTATTAAGTAGCATATTAGTATTTTTTGTCTTAAATCTAGGACCTTCCTGTGACTTACAGTCTAAGCATTCAGTACTTTTTAATCCTCTATTTCTGTGCTCTAAGCGGTAAGCCACCATGTAAAAGAACTTGGACTTGACAGCTAATTATGCTACCATGCAAGAAAATAGCCCAGCATGTGCCAGATGTTTATCTACTTTCCTGAGGTCCAGAATGTGGGAGTGAAGCCATGTTAAATGTTCTAAGACCCGCATAAATCCTACAATTGCACCCTCAAAAAAAAAAAAAAAAAAAAAAAAAAAAACAGGAAACGAAATGTTCTCACTTCCAGAAGCTAAGTACCGCAAGTAGATTTGCTTGAATCTTGTACTCATCTTAGGTCTAGTACATGTTCCCAAAGGAAAGCAGCGAGGTAATTATCCAGAAACTGATTACAGAATGAAGTACAACATGAAAATAAAGACTTTCTTAATTTAAAAACAATTAAAAAGTGTTACAAATTGTATAAAATGTAGCATCTTTGTCTCCCTCTTTCTCAATTTGCGAGGATTTTGAATTTTAATATTTCATGTTCGTTTTACAGAAAACTACAATTTTAAATTATTGACTAGGCATTTATTGTATCTACCAGCTGCTTTACTCATTGCTATGACCAACTATCTGACAAGATAGAGCTTATGAGTAGAAGGGTTTATTTTGGCTCATGCTTTCACAGGTACCTGTCCATCCAGGCAGGGAGGGATGGCAGAGAAGAGTAGCTTATGTTGTGACAGTAGGGGGTGTATATGGAAAGACAGGAAGAGATAATGACGGTATGAGTTGGTGAGTTTCCCTCTTCTTGACATTCCACCTTCCTTTTGTTTTGATTCCACCTGAACCCCAATGTATTGGATAGTGCTGCCCCTATACAGAGTGGGTTTGGTCCCCATCAATTATTGTCTACCTGTAGGTTATCTCTGTGAAGTGTTCCATAAATACATCTGGAAGAATACTCTTAGATATCTCTAAACATAGTCAAATTAATATTATCCATTACATGCGACAACTACCTATGGAACCGAGAGAACCTAGACAGCCAGCAGATTAATAATAAAACATGAACTGATGGATATAAACTAAGCACCAGAGGTGGGGTATCAGTCACTGTGCCTGGTAGTGGTTGCTAAGGACACTCCATCATCACCCTTTGCCCTTTTATGAAAAGCACTGCCAAATGCAGTTATCTGGGTCTATGCCATCATTGTTTACTGGGTGTATGGGTGGAAAAGCTTTGTCATAGTTCTTGGACCTCTGGGATGCTAGGAACCACACCTAAGGAATTCCTTTCAAATAATCAAGCTTCAGACACTGTGGAGGTTTGGTCTGTTGCTATGTATGTATTATAATGCTAAATTCTGTCAAGGGGTAATGTGTAATGGATTATCTGTAGAGAGGTTTGCCAAAAATGTCTGTCCATTTTCTGTACACAGTTCTTCTCCCACCACTATCGTCTTACTGAGCCTGCGCTCACTGATGCAACAGTGACACAGTGGCATACTGGGGTTCAGGTTTTAAGAGACTGCCAGTTCACTCTCTTGGAGGCTCCTTGTACCTCCTAGGCTCTGAGCCTCCTCAGCAGAGTGTGTCCACATACTCACAGCAGTAGACGGAAGTTGGGTCCAGACAGACACTAATGATGAGATGAAATAAATTAATTGCTTTAAACTACAAACTTTCCAGGTTCTCTGTTAAGCAGCAATTGGTAAGGAAAACACATTGTAACAAAGGTAGACTCTCGTGGACAGCCTCAGTGTGAGTGGATGGAGCCAGAAAGCAGAAGGGTAAGCCTAAAGAATATAAGGATTTAAACTAAGCACCAGAGGTGCTGTATAAGTCACTGTGCCCCGTAGTGGTTACCCCTTGACAGAATTTAGCATTATAATACATACATAGCAACGGACCAATCCTCCACAGTGTCTGAAGCTTGATTATTTGAAAGGAATTCCTTAGGTGTGGTTCCTAGCATCCCAGAGGTCCAAGAACTATAACAAAGCTTTTCCACCCATACACCCAGTAAACAATGATGGCGTAGACCCAGATAACTGCATTTGGCAGTGCTTTTCATAAAAGGGAAGTAGAAGATAACACACCACTACACTCTATCTCTTAGCCTCCCTATGTGTTCCTGGGTAGTTCTTCTCCATAAATCTCAAATGTTTCTTCTTCTTTTATATTAGTGGAAGGGGTCCATTGTGTACCCACAGAGACTATGGGAAATGCTTCTGGTTCCCTCCCTCAGTTTACACCTACATTTCCCAGCTGGACAACCCCTCCCCCAGTTCTCAGGAGGAGTTTTCTTCTGTGCTCTATTAACTTACAGAATCCATAATAAATTCGTTGTGATATACAATAGACAGAACAGAACAAAGCTGAGGTGCCTCCTCCTTTGTACAGAGAGAGAGAGGTTGGCTTGTGGGGTCTGTGTGACTTGTGAGGCTTGCACACCTGGCTTTCCTGAGGCCGGTACCCTTGTGCTTGGTTTTCTGCACAGGTCGGGGAGTTTCCTCCTCAGTCCACTTGCCTGGCCATTCTGTTATGGAAAGTGATGCTTTTTTTCCCCTATTAACCAATTTGAAGAGGCCCTGGGAAGGCTGTGCCTAAAGTCCCACCCCAGCCATCACTTGGCAACTTCTTTGCGTCGTCCCAGTGTCTGTAGACTTGGTAACCAGGGACAAACATCTGCCAAGGCTAGTTTTTCGTGCCCTCAGTTCTGGAGTCTCAGGCACCAGCTAGTTGATTTGACTTCCAGAAAAGTTACTGGTTAGCGCTATGATCAAATAGCGCTTGGCATTGTTGTTCTTTATTATAGCGTCTCAGAACTCTCACCCTTCCTAAACTCTTCAGCTCCACGATGTCCACAATGGGCAGGGAGATGCCAGTTCAGAAGACACAGAGCCCATCAAGGTTGCCATTTGTGCATCCAGCGGATTTCTCGGGAATAAGATGACAAGTCCAGTGGGGACCCAGAGAAAATCCATCTACGGACACACCAGGCTCAACAGCTTTGCTGATGGTGTCAGTCCCTGTGTTGCTGCCTTTATTGTGCCTGTTCTCATGAGATAAATCATGCTCCATTGATCCATCTGCAAGAATAATAAAATAGATTCTTCTGTATGCCCCAAGCCTATAAAGTTTTTGAGACAGGGCATCACTGCATGGCCCTTACTATCCTGGAACTTGTTATGTAGACCAAGCTGAACTAAATCTCACAGTGATCCACCTGCCTCTGCCTTCTGAGCACTGGGATTAAAGGTGTGCCAAAAAAAAAAAACCTGCCTTCAGCTTCTTCTAGCTGAAGGAAGGCTTTTTCTAAGCTATATGAACTGGATACCCTTGGGCACCCTCTACACAGATGCCTTCTTACCCTTAATCCTGTAACAGACACTTAGAAGCTACTTTTGCTAAACTGAATTAATTTTTCACTTGGGCTCATAAGTTAACTAAACACTGTGACTGCTTGGAGCTTCTGACTTGAAATTCCTGGTTGAAATTGCATAGGCTCTCTTATCTCTAAGGATCACTGAAGAGGGTCTCTCTGCCCTGTCTACCTCACCCTCATTCAAGGCTGAAGGAACCAAAACAAGTCATTGTCTCAAGCCCCAGTCACCTTGGACTCCAGGAACAGCATATCCTTCAGGATAGACCATCCACAAAATGAGTAACAATTATCTGTGATGAGAAGACGGTGCCCTGGAGCAGATCAGCTTGTAGGACCGAGGTTATTCCCCTTGAGCAATGGTATCCTTTACAAATTAACAATTTATCAGCTCATCCTAGAGCAGCCATAGCTGAGACATTAGAATGCACTACATCTTGGCTGGGGCTGCATAATTACATATGCCCTTACTCTCTCTTCCAATTCATTCCTTATTTGAATATAAAGCTCATCTCACTACCCATGATGAGCTCAGGATTTTTTTTCCTTCCTCTCTTTCCAGAACATTAATTGTATCTCCTTTCTCTGCTTTTCATCATTAAATTTCTTTTATTAGTATATTGGGATGGGTGTTCAAATCCACCTTGTTGAGGCTGTCCTGGCTGGGTCTACTCTCTAAAGCTCCTATTACATCTAACCATATTTGTAGATGAATGGGTCCTCTCCAGACTTCTGCTTTAAAGGCAACTGTTGTCTGTGGCTATTTCCAGCACCAGGGAATTCCTTGGTGGAGACCATCTATTTCTTCTTCTCAGAGCCTGGGACAAATTCCAAAGTCAACAGTAGTAATGTCAAGTTGCCTGTACCGGCCATGGTGAGGTCAGCACAACCAGCCTCACCCTTCCTTGGTTGGGCTTCTAACTTGAGCGGCCCCGAAGAACCTGTGGCTATTTCCCTAGTGCTTTTCTATTTGTTTGTTTTGTTTTTGTTTTTACTCCTATATATTTAATGTTGAAAAGGTAAGATATAAAGAAGAGGGTTAAGTCACAGGAACCTGAGAGCAGCTTTCTTGATATGTCAATGGGTTTTTTGACCAGAGTAACTTGAAAATTAACCAAGCCTCTGGACAGAAAGGGAGTAGACAAGAACCTGGGCTTTGGATGAGGAGTCTATAACCCTATCTTGTGTTTTCCCAGTTTTTTCCCCAACATTCCTTTTGTATCTGAGGCTGTTCCTTTGTGAACTGGACATGTGTACTCTCCTGCTCATCTCCAATGCAGAGAAGATCTACCTGCATCTCAAGCCTCCAGTCTTCTGTGCTGATGGGCTCAGTAGATGCTGGCACAAAGCCAGAAAGGACATGAAAGCAACTTGCCTTATGAGCCTTCCGTGGTAGAAAGTTCCATCAGTCTGTATGGACTGTGAACGGAAGACAATAGCTCTTAGCTGTTAGAACTCATTTTTAACTTGTGCCTTATATGAACTTTACAGCTATGGAAGGATTTCTTAATCATCACATTTCTTGCTTTTACTCGTTGTTTCAATGTTCTCCTCAATTAAAGGTGAATACTTCCCAGATTGGTTACTCAGGGGTTTTGCTGTTTAGTCAGACCAGATAAGGAATGTCCCAACGTAAGGATAAGAGCAAAGAGAAGATGTATAGTCAGAGAGGCAAGGAAAGGAGAGTGAATAAGGAGCTGAGAAGGGGAAGGGTCAGCGGACCTTATAACAGATGCTCCAGGGTTAGGCATGGGAGAAACTCTGGAAGAAAGGGGACTCAAAGAGAGGAGATTGTGAAAGGCTGAATTTTGTGCATGTCAAGTCAGATGTCTTGCATGTTCTCAGAGATACCAGAGAAGCCTGACGACATGTGGTAGTTGTCCTGTGCTTCCTCGGCTGACATCACACAGTTACCTGCCCACACTATGACACCAGTTAGACTCAGTTCACACACAAAAATATAAGTAGTCTCCCCCTGTCTCTCTCTGGAAAAAAAACAAGACCTAAAAAGTAAAATTTTATTTGTTTACTGAAAATGTTAAAGGAAATGTCATTATGTCAGAGCCATCAATTTTCACTCAATCAGAGTGAAAAAGAGAAAAACAGGTCCATGCCATACAATTTTTGGAAGATAGATAGATAGATTAAAAATAATTTCTTTCTCTCATACAATACATTCTGACAATAGTTTTCCAATTGTAGCCTTTCCCCTTATAGTAGTCTTAATAGCATGCCCTGAAGCTAGCTCGTCATTCATCCCTTGTGTTCATATGGCTGCAGCCTGAGTCTGAAGGTTGCCAAGGGAACACATATTAATTGCTTGCTCTCCAACTAGTGCCTCTTAGGAAGTGGGTGAATGTTTTGGGACTAGGGCATTGTGGGAAGCCTTCATGTCCTTGAAAAATCTTGTAGGGTCTCAATCTCATTCTCTCCTTTGATTCTGCTGCTTTGTTCCACCGACACTTCCGCCGTGATATGAGAGTCCTCAAGGCTCACAGTGATATCCCATTGAACCTGGACTGACGTGTCTGAGACCATAAGCTCCATGAGTCCAAATGAACCTTTCTCTTTACAGGTTGATCTTCTTATACTTCAACCACAGGAAACTGTCTAGCTCATGCACTTTGCCCCATCCTACTTAAGTCCCAACATCAAAGAAAAAAGGACATGGAGGGAGCTGGGTTCTTTAATGACTGTCAATGCATGGTTCACACAAAACAAGTGGATCCATAGGTAGTGAAACTCCTATTGCCTGAATTGTGTTTAATCGGTCAATGAATGCATTTCTTACAACACACATGCTCTTACAAGGGGGGAAAGAGCCAGACAGGGTCAACACAAAATCACAGCTGATCAATAATACCCATTTCACATTATGGCAGGATACAGGTATTCATAAGCACAAGAAAACATGGCTCTTTGTCCATCATGGGGTGGTGGCGGTAACTTGTCTCATGATTGGGATTCAAGTCCAACTATTTCTTGAGCTCATGCTTGTTGGAGAAAACCAAAGCTGGGTGGCTAGCCTGACACAATCATTTCTTCACTCAGAAGCAGGCCTTTAACATGACTCACCTCTGATCCCATTGCTCAGAGTTTTCCACACCAAGTTCTGCTCAGTCTCACAACTGTTAAGAAGGTGAGAGCCATCCTCACCCATGGATTACATATCAAAAACTGAGGGCCACATGTGTAAACACAGCATCCAAATCTCCTGACTTAAGATTCAAACTCAGGCCACCAAGTACCGATTCTCTACTTTATTTGATTCCCGGGCTGTGCTAAAAAAATCAAGTAACTGCCCTTCATTGAGATCTGTGAGTAGACACATACAAAATGGACACATGCACTCCTGTTTTCTGGCCTCACACTCCCAGACAAATCTATGTAAATTGCTAATATTATTGGCACTCTCAGAGGTTTTTATATTCCTTATGAGCCAAGGACCAGACCTTATTCAGCTTCTTACCATAGAGCCTAACATGGTTCCTGCGTGTCATTTGGAAAACACAGTTAATTAAATAAGGAAAGTTAGATTTGGTACAATGAGCCAGAAAAGCTAAACATAAAATCTAGACTCTAGCCCAGAGAAACTACAATAGGGCAACCCAGGACCTTCTGAATGACTAAATTTCTTTGGTCTTTTGTAATTTCCCTTGTATACATGTTAATATAAATAAATTATGAATACAGTAACAGAGTTATTATATCATGCATTTTATGTGTGTCACACTTTTGTCTCACAAGCAAAATGCATCTATCCCAAGGTAGCTCCATCTGCTAAGGTCTAGAAGCATTGCCTTTGACATGGCTCCTGGGGTTCTGTCAGGTCTGAAGCACATCTCCCATGCTGGGAAAGGTATGCTGAAGAAAAGAACTATTAATTATGCTCTGAAGCAGAGTAAGACTGCATATCTTATTAATAGCTAAGATAAATTGTGTAGACCGTTGCAGTTCAGTTGATAATGATTCATCAAACTTTGTTACCAACATCTTAAGAAGCTGATGTGAGTCATGGGGAGCTATTTTGCACAAGATTTGTCACCTTGATCAGAAGGGGAAATGAACTACTAAATATAAAATGCCATTTCACTGTGATTCATTGCTCTCTCGGGCTGACAGATGTCATAAAGAGATGCAATCTTTCCTCTCTTTGTCAAAAATGCAGTAAACCATCCGTTCCTTCATCTCTTATCAACTGAGGAGGGATCAGAGCATTGCCAGAGGATGAACCATAAGGAATCAGTGTCATCTTTCCTTTCTGACAACATTCACATCGGAAAAGAGGCCATAATCCACCCTCATGGTTCCAAGAAAGTGTCAGCTCTCAAATGCCATTATCTTCCCTATACGATGCTATGAGTGGAAGTTTCCTTCCCACAGCACATACCAACAATTACATGGGAAATGTGGAACACATTGCACTCTCTCCCCTTCCACCAGTGCACTTCCTTCATAATCATAGCACACAGAGATTGTCTCCTTCTTACCTAAGTCTTTGTTTTGATTGACTATGCAAATCTCAAGGCATCCCCTAATATTCATTGGGTGAGAAATGTAGGAATAAGAATATGAATGTCAAAAAGTGCTGAGCAATTAGTTAGAAAACCAGAAGATGAAGATTAGCTCTAAATGTGTGCAGTGCATTTCTGGCAAAGAGCGAGTAGAATGCCTTAAGTACCTTACAGCTCTAAGGAAGTTATGTCCCCAGGAGTCTCTGATGACAAAGAAACTTGTGGCTAGACACTTGAGACTCATGTATCATAATCTAGCATTAGGTATAAACTTTTAGCTCTTCTCCTTACTAGTGACCCAACCTAGACATCAAACTATTGCAAGACTTGGGGTATGTGTGTGTTTGTGTGTATGTTTGTGTGTGTGTGTGTGTGTGTGTGTGTGTGTGTGTGTGTGTTCCATTTATAGTACTATTTTAAAAAGCCTCATTTCACTTTGTTTATTCAACAGAAAAGACCTAAGATGTCCTAGTTACTGTTATTGCTATGAATAAAATATGCAAATAATTTTGCATAATGCTATTGCTATTTCATTAGAAAACACTAACATACCATTTATATAAATGACACCAAAACCTCAGTCAGGCTCTTTCCCTCCAGTTCAAACTTCCCTCTGTGTAAATGTTTTCTCAACCACAAAGTTTCCACCATAAGAAATTGGGGCCCTAGATCAGTAATGATATTAACTGGGAAATAAACCCTTAAGGGCTTTTTATTTGGCTGCCTCTGTCTCTGTGCTATATCCCCCAGGTAGATTCAACTTTGCCTTTTCTTATATACATCTGTTTCTATTTGTGCATAAAGGGTCTTCTATTTATCATTGTGATCCTGCTAATCTCTTGCTAGGTGATGGGAGGGTATATTTTGTGACTTTACCACTGGCAGGCTGATGTGTCCCACACTTGTATCTACTACCAACCTTCATTTTTTTTTATCCAAAGTTTTTTTTTCCTTACAACTTTATTTTAAAAAGAGAGATACATGTACAGATTTTTAAAAGCATTTTGGCCTAACACTATATGAATATATTTTGTGAGTACTTAATTCTTTTAGAGGTTTGATAGCATGCATTGAAATCCCATTAGTTACCATAAGCATAAAGTACATGTAGAACAGAACAAAACATGGAAACAGTCAGAGTTTTCTTGGTGTGTATAGATTAAACATAATGATCTTTGAAAACCAAAAATTTCCACAAGGCTATATTCCTAGCTCTTGGATTATTAATGATTAAGGTCTAGGTGTACCACACTCTGAGAGGATGCTATACACTTATTTTTTTTCCTAAGAAGGACTGAGGCTTTCACTTTTTGTCCTTTGCTTTTCGTAAGCTTCATATGGCTTGTAAGTTGTTTCTGGGGTGTTCAGAGCTTTCTAGGGCTAGAATCCAATTACCAGTGACCGCATATTAGGTCTTTTCTTTTGTGACTGGGTTACCTCAATCAGGATGATATTCTTGAGATGTATCCATTTTCCTAGAAAAATTTCATAAAGTCATTGTTTCTAATAGCTGAGTAGTGATCTATTGTGTAAATATACCACAATTTTTGTATCCATTCATCTACTGAAGGACATTTAGGTTCTTTCCAGTTTCTGGCTATTATAAATAGGGCTGCTATGAACATGGTGGAGCATGTTTCCTTATTGTATGTTGGAGCATCTCTGGGGTATATGCCCAGAAGTGGAATAACTGGGTTTTCTGGTAGGACTATATCCAACTTTCTGACGCACAGCCAGACTGATTTCCAGAGTAGTTGCATCAGTTAACAACCCCACCAACAGTGAAGGAGTGTTCCTCTTTCTCAGCATCTTCACCAGCATCTGCTGTCATCTGAGTTTCTGATCTTAGCCATCTGACTGGTGAGATGTAGAACCTCAGGGTTGTTTTAATTCCCATTTCCCTGATGACTAGGGATGTTGAGCACTTCCTTAGATTCTTCTCAACCATTTAATATTGCTCAAATGAGAATTTTTTGTTTAGCTCTGTACCCCCTCTTTTAATAGGATTGTTTGATTCTTTGGCCTCTAACTTCTTGAGTTTGTTGTATTTATTGGATATTAGATGTCAATCAGATGTGGGGTTGATAAAGATCTTTTCCTAATCTGTTGGCTGCTGTTTTGTTTTTGTGACAGTGTCCTTAGCCTTATAGAAACTTTGCAATCTCATTAAGTACCATTTCTCAATCCTTGGTCTTAGAGCACAAGCCATTGTTGTTCTGTTCAGGAAATTTTCCCCTGTTCCTATGTGTTCTAAGGTTTTCCCTACTTGCACTTCTAATAGTTTCAGTGTACCGGGTTTACTGTGGAGATCTTTGATCCAGTTGTACTTGAGCTTTGTACAAGGAGATAAGAAAGGGTCTATTTTCATTCTTCTGCATGCTAAGTGCCAGTTGAGCCAACACCATTTGTTGAAGAGGCTATCCTTTTTCCATTGAATGTTTTCAGCTCTTTTGTCAAAAAATCAAGTGACCATATATGTGAGGGTTCATTTCTGGACCTTCTGTTCTGTTCCATTGATCAACCTGCTTATCTCTATACCAGGACCATGCAGTTTTTAACACAATTGCCTTGTAATATAGCTTATGTCAGGAATGGTGATTCCCACAGATGTTTTCTTGTTGTTAAGGATCGATGTTGATATTGTAGGTTTTTTATTATTCCAGCTGAATTTTCAAATTACTTTTTCCAACTCAATGAAGAATTGAGTTGGAATTTTGATGGGGATTGCATTGAATCTGTAGATTGCTTTTGGTAAGATGGGCATTTTTACAATGTTGATCCTTCCAATCCATGAGCATGGAAGATCATTTCATCTTCTGAGATCTTCTTCAATTTCCTTCTTCAGAGATTTGAAATTCTTGTCATACAGGTCCTTCACTTGCTTAGTTAGAGTCACTCCAATGTATTTCATATAGTTTGTGACTATTGTAAAGGGTATGTTTTTCTCAATATCTTTCTCAGCATGTTTGTCCTTTGAGTAGAGGAAAGCTACTGGTTTGTTTTAGATAATTTTATATCCAGCTACTTTGCTGAATCTATTTATCAGCTGTAAAAGTTCTCCGGTGGAATTTTTGCAGTCACTTAAGTGTACTATCATGTCATCTGCAAAGAGTGATATTTTTACTTCTTCCTTTCCAATTTGTATCCCTTTGATTTCCTTTTGCTGTCTAATTGCTCCAACCAGGACTTCCAGTACTATGT
The DNA here is from genome assembly GCF_963924665.1 of Micromys minutus. Taxonomy (NCBI): domain Eukaryota; kingdom Metazoa; phylum Chordata; class Mammalia; order Rodentia; family Muridae; genus Micromys; species Micromys minutus. The sequence goes on along the minus strand of NC_137962.1, from coordinate 10,273,567 downwards.
TCAATAGGTAGGGGGAGAGTGGGCAGCCTTGTCTAGTCCCTGAATTTAGTAAAATTGCTTCAAGTTTCTCATTATTAAGTTTGATGTTGGCTATTGGTTTACTGTATATTGCTTTTGTTATGTTTAGGTACAGGCCTTGGATTCTTGTTCTTTCCAAGACTTTTAACATGAAGGGGTGTTGAATTTTGTCAAATGCTTTCTCAGCATCTAGTAAAGTGACCATGTGGTTTTTTTTCTTTGATTTTGTTTATATGGTGGATTACGTTGATGGATTTCCCTATATTAAACCATCCCTGCATCCCAGGATGAAGTCTACTTGATCATCGTGAATCATCAATTTGATATGTTCATGGATTCTGTTTGCAAGAATTTTGTTGAGAAATTTGCATCAATGTTCACCAGGGGGATTGGTCTGAAGTTCTCTTTCCTTTTAGAGACTTTTTGTGATTTAGGAATGAGGGTTATTGTGGCTTCGAAGAATGCGTTGAGTAGTGTTCCATCTGACTCTATTTTGTGGAATAGTTTGGAGAGTATTGGTCTTAGGTCATCAATTAATGTCTGATAGAATTCTGCACTGAAATCATCTGGACCTGGGCTTTTTGTTTTGTTTTGTTTTTTGATTTTGGTTTTTATTTGGTTGCAAGGCTTTTGATGACTGCTTCTATTTCTTTAGGTTTTATGGGATTATTTAGATGGTTTACCTTGTCCTAGTTTAACTTTTGTATCTGGTGTCTGTCTAGGAATTCATCCATTCTCTCCAGATTTTCCAGTTTTGTTGAGTATAGGCTTTTGTTATAGGATCTAATGGTTTTTTGAATTTCCTCAGTTTCAGTTGTTATATCTCCACTTTCCTTTCTGATTTTGTTAATTTGGATACTCTCTCTTTGCCCTATAGTTAGTCTTTCTAAGGGTTTATCAATCTTGTTAATTTTCTCAAAGAACCAACTCTTGGTTTTGTTGATTCTTTGAATGGTTCATTTTTTTTTCTATTTGATTAATTTCTCTGAGTTTGATTATTTTGTGCCATCTACTCCTGTTGGGTGTATCTGCCTCTTTTTGTTGTAGAGCTTTTAACTGTGCTGTCAAGCTGCTAGTGTATGCTCTCTCCAGTTTCTTTTGGGAGGCACACAGAGATATAAATTTTCTTCTTAGTACTGCTTTCATTGCATCCCATAGGTTTGGATATGTTGTGCTTTCATTTTCATTAAATTCTAGAAAAGCCTTAATTTTTTTCTTTATTTCTTCTTTATTTCTAGTCAGGACTAGAAGTGGACTCACTACTTCAAACCAAGCATATTATCTCTCATAGGTGAGCCCCCATTGTTGCACTGTAATTCATTCCAGTTATACTCAAGTTGACAACCAAGAATAATCATCACAACCATTTGGGTTATTTAGATTCTTGAGTAGGTAAAACATTAAAAAAAGGGGGCATATTAGTAAGAGGAAAGCACATGATTTTTGTGTACATATGTGCATTGGTTACACATGGATACCCTCTGAAACATTAAAATGTATTGGTGTCACACTGAGGAAGAAGATCAAAGACTTCTTGGTATAGTCTGATCAAGAGCAAGTCTTCTTCATTTCCTGTCTTCTATTTGGCTGTGGCTCATGGTTTATAGCCTATTTATACTGTTCATTGTATGACTCTGAATCTATATATACCTGAATGCTGTTTGTGGAATCTTTCACTAAAGGCCTTTGCTCTGTATTTACTAAACAGCATAGAAGGCTTTACATGGGAAGAAATGAGGGGTGCTTTGGAGAGAACTTTAACAGTTATAGAAGGGATAAAACTTTACTGACTCCACCAAACCCTAACTAACCCAGATAATGAACAACACTACAGAGAGACTACATCACAATGCTTTCAACATTTATTGATATTTGCTTTATAAGGCCACTTTTGATCTGTTTGATGTTTTCAATTTTAATTATTTCAATGTACATACAGGCACATACACATCACTTTCTGGGTCAAGTGGTCCCTGAATCAAGGGCATGCAAATGTATATATTTTCAGACTATACCAATTTATTAGCTTAGGCTGAAAAAGCTGAGTACTTGGGAAATCCAAGACAAATAAGTCTGATTATATCACTGTTCTCTTAAAGGCAGGTCAAACACATGGGTTGAGTTCACAGAAGGATAGCAGTCTTGGGTCTTAAGTGACTCAAGATATATCATTAACTCCATTTTGAGGTCCAGCAAAAATCACAGTCTTTTGAATATAAGAAATATTGTTATATTAATAGTATGGTCACACATATGTATCTCCAAAAGAATGAATTCTGAAGAAAAGTCAAGAAGATCTGATGCTTTCCAGACAAAGACTGAAAGAGAAAATAGCCTAACAAAAAGACCCATGGAGTGGGACTATAAACGGTCACTGGAGAAGGCTTAGAGGTTAAGAGCACTTGCTGATCTCCCAGAGGATCAGAGGTGCAAGCTCAGCTCCAGGGGGATCCATCTGGTCTCCGTGAACACACATGATATACACATAAATCAAACTTTAAAAATAAAATTTTCAAGACTCACTAAGATAAATAACAGGATATGAAGCTGCGTGAATTTAAGGCTAAATCAGAGAATGTATTTATTCAGGCTCATCACAGACCTAATTATCACTCTCTTGGGATAAAAGTGAATCCTTGTCATGGAATAGTGAAAACAAAAGTCTCTCACAAAGAAACCTCGAGTGTTGCTCTTGCAAAGGAGAAATAGACAGATAACACTAATGAAGAAACCATTCCTTGTATAATTTATAGCTTGAAATAATAAACATGAAAGCTTGCTGTACATTAAGAAGGTACATCTGAAACTCTTTTTAAAGAGTCAGGCAATGTGAACTTGAAACAAACACAGCCTACCCACTGACTTTCGCATCTTCCCATTTGCCCTAAAGACACAACTCCTAATGTTATAATGGGACTACAAGAGCCCAGCTTTCAGTGTGATAAAGTCTGTCTCTATAGTCATCCCAAACAAGACCCATTGTGTCATGTTAGATCCTATTCTGTTGTCCCAAGCCACCTCTTTCCTTAAGCACAAGGGCTTCTCCTGAGATAAGGGATGTTGTTCCTCTTTCCCCCATCCAATTATACAGCTTATGGTAAGAGCTTGTGGTGGTGGGGGGGAGGGTCAATGAATTCCATAATCTTCACCTGAACCCTTCATCAGTGTGTGGATTTGACATGGTTTCAGTCTATGGTCATCCACAGGATGAATTCAGCTTTGAAATACATTATCTAGCGAGGCTATCCCCCAAGCAAATGACCTTAAAGTCATGTTAGGGTTTAGTTTATAGATCATTTAAAATACTATAGAAAGAGTGTGGAGTGAGGGAGTGGGGACAAGGGAGCAAAGGAGAAGAGAAAACAAGAGGTAGAACATTGTATAATGCTTTGTATATCTTTGCATATAACTATATTTTAATGCAGGTTACAGAATAAGGTGTTAAAAGCATTATTCTGAGTCTTTAAACAAAGAAGGGTTAGAGTCTCACTGACAAATTACTCATCTCTCTCATTTCTTTTTAACATATTAGGGCATTTTCTTTCATTTTGGGGTAGTTTCCTTGTTTTTGAGATATAGTCTTACTGTGTAGCTTCAGCTGTTCTGAAACTCACTATGCCAACTAGGCTGGCCTCGAACTCACAGAGATCCACCTGTCTCTGCCTCCTGAGTACAGAAAATAAAAGCCTGAGTCACCAAGCATAGCAAAACACATTAAGCTATTTTATTATTTTTATCATTACTGTGACAAAACACCTGACAGAAATGTGAAAGGAAAGAGTGATAAAGAGTGAAGGGGACAGGTAGACCCTGGTAGAATTTTGCTGGCCAGTCTTTTGGTTTAGCGGCAAGACCTTGTCTTATAGCAACAGGGCTATATCTAATAATATCTAATGGTAACATTATAATGTACACATGTACATGCCTTGCATGCAAGTGCACACACAAAGAGAAGAATCTACTTTATTCTTGTTCGTCTAATGTCCTCCCATCACTCCTCAGCATATATTTCGTCCACTTGCTTTTCAACATTTTGTTTTTTTACATCAGTTTTATATAGTTACACACACACACATATAGATATAATTTTCAGTTGAAGAGTGCTTTATAACAAAGGTAATCTTCAATAGGACCCACCCCAGCATATAAGCCAGGAACATAAAACAAAATTGCTTCTGAGGGCATTTAAACTATTTTAAGTGAGAAAATTAAGAATCCATAAAGTATAGGTGCAGAGATTGATGTGAAAAGTGAGTGCAGAATTAACATGTGTAAACTGGAAGATGTCCATCCTAGGGTGCTTTGAGCAGGAAATATTACATGAACAGTGTTTGTCTGACAGCTAAGAATCTCTGTGTTAACATTTCACTTGTGCCTCTGCTGTCTCTGGCTATGCATCTTGGGGAAACTCCTCAGCTTCTTTACAGCTTTTCCTCATCTACAAGTTATCAGGAGAATCCTCCAATGCTTCCAGCTCCACTGGTCTGTAAGACTGGTTTGCTCTTAATACACAGTGCTGCTACATGTCATGATAGGTTATTGTGGATTATCTAATCACCCCTGTGATCATTCCAACTTCTTTAATTTTTTCCATTTTACATCTAGATCACTGTCTCCCTTCCAGATCTTTCCCTTTTATAGTCCCTTCCCCCATCCTTAATCCCCTTCTCCCCTGAGAATGGAGGCCTTGCTTGGTATATCTCCTGACCCTGGCACATCAAGTGTCTGCAGGGATAGGTGTTTCTTCTCCCACTGAGGCCAGACAAGACAGGTAAGTTAGTAGAATGGTTTTCACAGTCAGCAACTACACATCTGCTACTTATGTGCAGTGGTCCTCGGTTCATCCTGTATATGTTCTTTGGTTAGTGGTTCAGTCTCTGAGCCCCCAAGGGTCCAGGTTCATTGACTTTGTTGGTCTTCCTGTGGAGTTCCTGTCCCCTTCCTGGCCCACAATCCTTCCCCCAACTCTTCCACAGAGTCCCCAAGCTCCATCCAATGTTTGGCTGTGAGTCTCAGGTAGCTGCTGCGAGAAACCTCTCAGAGGACAACCATGCTAGACTCCTGTCTGCAAGCATAACAGAGTATCAATTATAGTGTCAGGTATTGGTACTTGCCCATGGGATGGGTTCTCTAACTTGGCCGGATATTGCTTAGCCATTCCCTTAGTCTCTGCTTGATCTCTCATTTCTGCATTTTTTTGTAGGCTGGATAAATTTGGGGTCAAAGGTTTTGTCCATGGACTGGTGACCCCATGGCTCCACTGCTATGTGATTCAGCTATTGATTCTTGGGAGGCTCCCTAATCAAAAGGTCTCTGATGCAAGATGCCTCACCCCCACAGATTTCCATTCACTCTCATGGCCATCCTACTATCTTCCCTGTCTCTCCCCAAATCCGAACCTGAAATTATCCATTTGTCTTTCCATCTTCTTTCCCACTCAGTTCCCTTTTCCATCTGTCTTCTATGATTATTTTATTCCTTCCTTTGATGTAATTATCTTCCTTGGGTTGGATATTTCTTCTAGAAGATTCTGTAGGGCTTGATTTATGGATAGATTTTGTTTAAATTTGAATTTATCTTGAAATATATTATATTAGAGATTTTCTGAGTATAATAGTCTATGTTCCAAGGTTCTAGAGGTTGCAAGATATGTGCCCTGTCTCCTTAGCTTTTAGATACTCTGTTGAGAAGTTGGGTGTAATTCTGATAGGTCTTCCTTTGCATGTTATCTGGCCTTTCCCCCTTACTGCTTTTAATATTCTTTATTTGGTAGATTTTGTGTTTTGACTATTATGTGGCAGGAGGCCTTTTTTCTGGTTCAGTCTAATTGGTGTTCTATAAGCTTCTTTTATATTTATAGGCATCTCTTTCTTTAGTTTGAAAAGTTGTCTTCTATGTTTTTGTTGACAATACTTTCTTGTCCTTTTGGCTGTGACTCCTCAGCTTTTTCTAATTCTATTATTCTTAGGTTAGGTGTTCTCATGGTATGCCAGATATTCTGTATGTTTTGTGTCAGAATTTTTTAGATTTCACACTGTCTTTGACTAATGTAACAATTTCTTCTATTGTATCTTTTATGCCTGAGATTCTCTCTTCTATCTCATATTCTGTTGGTAACGCTTACATCTGTTTTTTCTAGGCTTTCCATCTCCAGGATTCCCTCAGTTTGTGTTTTTTTTTTTTTTTTAGTTGATTTATTTCCATTTTAAGGTCTTGAAGAGTTTCATTTATTTTCTTTACTTGTTTGACTGCGTATTCCAGTGTTTCTTAGAGGGATTTATTCACTTCCTCTTTAAAGGCCTCTACCTATTTGATTGTATTTTCCTGTATTTCTTTAAAAAAAAATCTTAATTTTCTGGTGTAGCAGACCTCCTTTGGGTATCCTTTGGCTATGTGTTTCTGGATCAGTGGGTATGATAAAGGTAGACAGAGAAGTCGCAGGATAATTGGGGTCTGCTGGGGATAGCAGGGACCTCCAAAGGACCCAGTGGGCAGGGAAGATGAGCTCAAGAAGGTAATATAAGCTAAATGCTTCTGGATCAGCCGGTCTTATGAAGGTAGGCTGAGCAGGGGCAGGATAATGTGGGTCTGTGAGGTACAGCAGGTGGCTCAGGGCAGCTGAGAGTATCCAAGAGGACTCAGTGGGCCCCAAATTCCTTTTTGATCTTTCAAAATGTTCTCTACATATTGGGTAATTTTTTATAGTATTTAGCTATCTAATCTACCCAAATTCATTTTAATTTTAACTGTTGAAACATTGTACTATAATCATGACAATTACAACAGCAAATTTCCAAGCAGTAAACAATCTTAAATGCGTATATCAATTTCTGTTCTCACAGTAGCCTACGGCTAACTTGTCTCCAAACTGATGGCTGAGGTTGAGATGAAATTCTCAAGTGGCTCACTGTAGAAAGCCTTAATATTGGGTCAAAGTGTTTCCATTTAGTTAGCTCATCAACCAGCTGATACAAAAGAGACAAATTACTCACTCAGAGTGGACATCTATTTCAGCTGGGTAGGTAAGTAGCAAGTTCCTGCAGAACCCCTGAAAAGGTCTATGGCAACTTCCTGGTGGTGTGGAAGTAGAGTTTAAAAAGGAGAAATTTGCTCTAGTGTTTCAGAAACTCCTGGATCCTACACTACTAGATTCTATAATCCAAACTCTTTAGTTTGCGTCAGAGAGAAATGCAGACTAGTTCCATGCTGTAGCCAACTGAATCTCCCTCACACATCAAGTTCAAAGGGCAGGAACAGGTCCTGTTTCATCTTTCCTTTATTCATAGAAGATTTCTCCTTGGATAGCCTTTTTAACTTTCTAGGGGTTCTCATGAGTATTAACTACATCAAAGCCTCCTACTCTCTGTCTAAAACTAGAAGTGAGAATCCAAGAGTCATGAGAAGGGTCGGGGCAGTTTTGTGAGGCTGCCAAATCTGATGGGATAAATTTTCATGCTATTTATTTTATGGAATTCAAAGCTTTATATGTTCATTTAGCTGTGAAAGCTAAACTATTCCCAAGTTGTCTGAAAAAACAAAGGCAGCACTGTGAGCAGCAGCATTTGGCAGAAACCTGAAAAGCAACTGAAAAATAAGTTACTTGAATGCCCAGCGGTCCTATAGAGAGAGAGAAGTACACAGGTAGGAGTCTGACCACATTGTGGTGGAACTGAAAATGGTGTGTGTGTGGTTTTTGAGGGAGAGCATGCTCTGCAGGTGCCTGGGACATGTTTGACCCTCATCCTTGGCTTCGTGCAATTCCCACCATTTCCACCATTTCCCTGACCATTCCTTTCTCACATCTTGGTGCTGCTGTAACAGACATACACCGAAGTACACTCTCCATCACACATTTTCAATGCCCTAGATGTTATTGAAGGTGTTATTCTGAAAGTTGAAAATCCCTGGATGGACCAGGATACACTGGAGTCCAAATCTACAGGAACAGTGGAAGCATATGCAAGACTGATGGAAGGATAAAGAGGCATTGTAGCACCCCTGTCACACAGAAGGCTTCCTAAATCAGGAAATGTTTAAACTTAAGTTAAAAGAGAGAAACTGGTCTAGTGTGCATGACCTGTACTGCACACAAAAGAAATAGTAAATATAGGGAGGCTGGTGTGTGGTATAGACCTAAAAACTCAGCTGACGAATGTTGCCGAGGCCGTAGAAGATTCACTGGGGTTCCTAAGACAGAGCTGGTAGAAGACATTGTCCATAGATCCCAGTCAGCGCGTGTCTCAGGAATCAGAACCAGGGGAGAACAAGATGAGCATGAGGCAAGGATTACAAATGTGTGTGTGCATATGTGTGTGAGTGGAGAGGGGAGAGAAGGCACCAAGAAAGAGTGATGGAATAAAGATAATGAAAGTCAATTTCATCCACATTAGAGAATTGCTTAGATAGTTACATTGAAAAAACTAGCATTAGCTGGAATTAATTGTATGGTACTAGACTGTGATTGGAGAGCAAATTCTAATAAAAACACAGAATATTGTACTTCTAGTCAGTGTTTTCAAGTGGTAAATTTCTAACATGTTTGCATAAATTTAGAAAGTCTGTTCTAAAGTTTTTGTCTATTGATTCCAATGATCTCTGTCATAGCAACATCAATAATAATTGTCTGTTCTTGCTACAGGTTATATTTCCTTGCTTGATATGTGCCAGTTAGTGTTAAATGTATTCTGGATATCATTATCCTGTCATTTCAAGGGTCCAGATGTTGTTATACTTCCTCAGAGAATACTGTTTTATTCTGGTGGGCAATTCGAGGGCTGTGTGAGAGAATTGTCTGTGGGTTTCACAACCCTTATGTGTCTGAAGTTTTTCTTACCCCAGGAAGAAGTGATGGCATTCTTTAGATGTGGACTGAGGCGCGGTCCTTCTCTCCTCTCCAGAGATGAGAACACCCACGCTCCCACCAGAGCTGGACAGCGATCTTCTTGCTGTCCTGACTAGTCCTGTCCTTCCTCTTCCCACATGCATTGCCGTTCCACCTATCCATCACAATGTCTAGAGGAAATCTGGAGCCCTTTCTCACACATCCATCTTTCCACAGTTCTGCCTCAGCAATTTTAAACTTCAGACTACAATTTCTGCTTATGGTGATAATATTATTCATCTGTCTCAGGAGTTACCTTCAATACACGTATCTATACTGACATCCTGCAGAATTAAAGAAAAATGTCTCCCCAATCCTGCTAAAAGCAAAGCAAGCCAAACCAACAACAGAAGCAGGATCAGAGAGTGGATGCAATAACTATTTTAATTATTACAAACATTGAATCCACTCCTCACGTCTCCTGTGTGGTTTAGGAGGAGCTGCTAAATCATGTTTCTCTGAAGTCTCTTTAGGTAGTGCTGTAGACTGGCAGAGCTGAAGGGTTTTCCTGCAATAACATAGCTGGGAATTGCAAGCATTTCATGGAGTTAGAAACTGTTCTTACTCTTACCCCAAACAATCACTTAATATAGCTTCCTCCAGAGTCAAGAATCCCCCCAGAACTTTTCATAGGTAAGCTACCTACTGACAAACCCCCCTCACTCTGGAAGGTCTGATATAGACAACTGAACTCAAAAAATGGAAATCAGATTGATCATTCCAGCTCTATAAATGACCTGCAAAATATTACCAAATGGCTATGAACAACTTGCTCCCAAGGAGAAGAACCAAGATGGAAACACTAATACTGGTAGTAATACCAATAATAAATAATAATAAATAATTGAAGAAGAGGAAGAGAAGGAAGAGGCTGACTTGAAGGAAATGTTGAAACAGGAAATACTAAGGAGTGCTGAGAGAGGGCAGGCTACAGAAGGATGTGAGGGCTTTCTTCAAATAATTCATAAATTGGCATGTAGACATGTTTCCAGTATGTTCTAGGGCTCTAGAGAGTTTGCCCATGCCTGGATGGCATCCCACCATCCAGAGCTTCCTACACCAGGATCTGCTGACATATAGTAAGACTTGGGAGGGAGGAGGGGAAGGCAGAAAGCTTTGCAGATCCTGGGTACCTGTAGGTGTCCTGACCCCTGGCGACTGGCAGTGTCCAAATGCTGCTGCATAGAAACAACGTTGATTTCTTCTCATTGGGCCAATTTAAGGAACTTTCAAGCATTATTATAGCCACGGTGGTTGTTTAAAGCCCAGCTCTTATATTTAAAACTCCCAGGCTTAAAAAAGTCAAACTCATCTTCAGGCAACTCAAAACATAAGCTTTCAAGGTAAGGATATATCATGTTTATTCTTTAAGGGCTCCCAGATTATATTTGATATATAAGCAGAGCTGACGACCTACAGTATTAAGATGTGTCAGTCCCACCAGAGTGTCTTTAGAAGAAGGAGAAATGAGACAGGTCATTCTAAGGGTAAGTGGAAAAAACTTACTGGTGCATAAGAAGATCAATAGTAAATAATTAATCCCAAGGGTGCCACCCAAAGCAAAACATAGCAAGGAAATTGATCAGTACAAGCAGGATCTGTAACACTGATGTCAATGGCCTTGGGTCCAAGAAACTAGGTGCTGTTGTGGCCTGAAAATCCAGTGTTCTGCCTAGTAAAAATATATGGCCCAGTTCAATATTGTTTCATTAAATTTATTTACATAACAAGGACTGCCAAATATACATATGTACACACACACATATGTGTGTATATATACACATATATATGTATATATATACATATATATAAAGAGAGATGGAGATGAGAGATGGCATACAAAATTGTAAATATAGAAAAATATGACAAAGACTATGACGCAGAAATACAACCTCCCCCCAAAGCCATTTTTTCAAACTAACTACTTTTTTATCTAAATTCACACAGATAATGCATGCACACTCATGTTATATATGTGTGCAGTCAGCCTTCTGTATCTATGGGTTCAATTAACCATTTTTTAAATATCTAAATTCTTCCATTTATAGTGAATAGATACAGGAATTTCTTCTTGCTGTCTGTAAACTACACTGCACAACTATTTACAAATTACTTACATTCTTTTAGATATTATTATTAATCTAGAGTTGACTTGAATATATGAGAGAATGAACACACTATATAAAAATGCTTTGCCAGTCTTTATAAGAAACTTGAGTATCTCTGTAGATTTTCATCTTCTCATGAGTCTTAGAAGTGGTTCTCCATGGATACCATTGCATGATGGCATGTCCATATCTACTGACACACACACACATACATACATAAATACATACATACATACATAAATACATACAGGCTATCTATCACCAAATATTCATGTGTGTGTGTGTGTGTGTGTGTGTGTGTGTGTGTGTGTGTGTATAGAGCATAAACTCTTTTTGACACTGAAACAACTGACTTGCATGTTAGAGACACAGAGAGGTAAAAGACACACACATACACATAATTTATACAAATTACATGTGTGCATATATGCATCCAAATACCATACATGTTATTAGTCACTGTTAATGGTTTAAAACCTCAGAAGAGGATAAAAAGATTGTATCTCTCTAAATATAAGGATAGAACGCACTTCATTATAGTGTAAATTAACATAGGCTAATACATGTTGGGGGATAGGGAGAAGGAAGGAAGGAAGGAAGGAAGGAAGGGAGGGAGGGAGGGAGGGAGGGAGGGAGGGAGGAAGGAAGGAAGGAAGGAAGGAAGGAAGGCCAGCTTAGAATGATTCTGCCTCTAATAGGGTTTCATTAGATATTAGAAAGAGGACATAGTAGAGGATAACAGGGAAAAGGAGATAAGTAAGTGGTTAGAGGGATATAGGAAAGCTGGAGCATTGTGCACATAGGATATTATTTTTGTTAAAGAAGTAAATAGAAGATGAAAAACTTAAAGCAGTATTGAAAACAGGAGGGACAAATCTGCAATTGAAGCCAACAAGAACCCAACCTTTGGCTAAAGGCTGGAAAGGTCCATAGCCTAGTTCTCGCCAGAGGCCATAGATTCCAGGAACATCTAAGCCAAACGTCATATAATCTCACCACTTGGGAGTCCAGTATGCAGGTTCCTAAAAGTTCAAAGATGGCCTGTATTACATAGTGAGCTCCAGAGCCTAATACTTGCAGCTCCAGTAAGGGAGGTCTAATTTTCCCTTATCCTTTTACACAATGGAATAGCATTTTCCCAAAAGCCATACTGAGAATATAATTGGGAGGACCTGAACACATCTCAACCCTCTTGTTCCCTTCCTCCATCCATTAAACTCTTATTGACTTCAAGGAAGTGTTTCTAAATGGCAACCTATTGCTTGGAACTCCTCCTGATGAACAGCTATACCCCCTCCCAACAAACACACACACCTCTCTCTCTCTCTGTCTCTCTGTCTCTCTGTCTGTCTCTTTGTCTCTCCCTCCCTCCCTCTCTCTCTCTGTCTCTCTCTCTTTCACACACACACACACACACAGACACACACACACACTCATCTCTCTGTTTATCTCTGTATCTATCTGTATGTCTTTCTATCTCAACTTGCCTATAATAAATGCTTCTTGCTAAAACTCATTTTCTGTGATCCCGAAATTTCATTCTCCCAAACTGGGACAGAAGCCTGAAAGCCTCTGGCTTGGGTTAGATTTAGTAGCCATTGAGTTATCAAATCCCGAGCCTCTCAAGTTAAGTACAACAGAACTGCAAATGCTCTCCCTCAAAGACACCTAGATATTGTTACAGGACTTCCTAACCTCAGAGTGGAGGCTGAGAGATTCTCTCGTATTGGCTTGCTTGTTTGCTTGTAGAAACAGTCTCACTCTTCAGCCAAAGCTATCCTGGAGCTCACTATACAGTACAGGCTATCTTTGAGCTTTCAGGAACCTGCATACTAAAGAGTCCCAAGTGGTGGGATTATATGAATTCCATGCTCATCTCCAAACAATTGGATATCCTGGGGCTGTGATACTCAGATGCTTGGCAGCATCCCTGGCCTAACCAGTGCCAACAGCATTCCCTTTCTGAAAGCATTATAATCAAAAACATCCCCAGGCATTTCAAAATCTTCCCCTGGGGAAAATGCTACCTCAAATTGAAAAATATTGACATAGACCCATAATATTCTAATCCCTGTTCTTTTGTTGAAAAATTATTTCTTTTTCATTAATTTTTATATGCTTTGCATCTCCATCACAGCCCTGACTCCCTCCTCTCTTCCTAGTGTTACCCACCCATGCAAATTCTTCTCCCATTACCCCTTCCTCTTCTCCTCAGGGAAGGGGAAGCCTCCTTGGCTACCACCCAGACTTGGACATCAGTGCACAGCAGGACTAAATACATTCTTTTCCACTGAAATCTTTCTTAAACAAAAGCACATGTGAAGAATCCAAATGGGGATTCACATGGAGTTTATGTGTATGGCTTTTCAGTAAATACCCCAGCACAATCACTTCCCCACATCGTTAAGTATTTGGTACAAATGTTATTTACAGGCGCTCCCTACATACTCTCATTATTGTAATGGCACAAACTATTGTGGGGAAAGTTAGTTCCCTTTTCTTTTACCAAAATCAAGATGACATCTCCCAAATACCACATGCCAGAGATGCAAACACACACACACACACACACACACACACACACACACACACACACACACACACATATATATATATATATATATATATATATATATATATATATATATATATATATACACGGGGGGGGGAGAGCCAGAGAGAGAGAGAGAGAGAGAGAGAGAGAGAGAGAGAGAGAGAAATCTTTAGCTTTATTTCTACTCTTTTTTTTTTACTAGAATGAGTTTTTAGAAGTGAAAATTATTAAAACAAGAGTCATTAAAATCTGGCAAAGCCTTGATATGCATTGCCTGGTTGATTTCCAAAACAGCTGTTCATACCCACAGTTAACAGAAAAGCACGGGGGTGGGATGACTCTGATTTGTGCCAGCAAAAGGGCGCCCTGTCTCTACATATTGTAAAAGTAAAAACTAAAACACACCACTCTCTGTGTAGTGAGTCATATCAGTTATGTCATGGGTAACAGAGGCATGCCCCAACTCCAGTGAAGTTCATGAGGAAAAGGTATGACTCAGAAACTACCTTTAGATACGTTTTTACCAAGAGGCTAAAAGGTCTCAAAAATGGAGACCAAGAAAGGGTTTTCCCATCCCTAAAGTAATTCCGGGATAATTCCAGGTCCCCTACAGAAGGAAAACATTGTTTTTATAATAACAGAGAACACACCCCCCCACACACACACACTTTAGTTCACTTTCCCCATTTGGTAGACTACTTTTAGAAAGAAAAGAAAGTCCCAGACCATGTGCAGCTGTGGGACTCTGAGTCAATTGTAAAATTTTCTGAACCCAGTGTTTGTTTTGCAACTGAGGGTCCATCCAGTATCTCTGTTCAGGACATCTGCCCCAGGACCCTTGAGACTTCTCATCATGTTTTAGTGAAGACTGTGTGGACCTCTGGCAATGTGGAGTATGCTTTAAGCCAAGAAAGCACATTACCAAAATTGGCTTAAAGAAAATGAAACCAGAAACACCAATTAAGAGGAAGAAACAAGGAAGGAGGACATGGATGTGTTAACTTGGCTAAGGTTAACTTGGTCAGACTGGCCCAATCTAGACTTGCCTAAGTAGAGAGTATCAATGAAGGATTATCCAAATTGGGCCCACTGTTAGGCACAAGTGTGGGTGTTTGTTATGATTATGTTATGATTAAGTTAATTGATGTGGGAAGACCCATCCCACCGTTGGTGGCATTATTCCTTTAGAAGGAGTTTTTGAGCTTTCTAAGAGTAGAGAAATTGAGCCTAGAACAAGTAATCAAGTAGGCCTGTAATGCACCACTTTTCTGCTCTTGTCTGTGGATGTAATGTAGGTAGATATTTGATGTTCCTGCTTTGCCCACAAAGATGGATGGTAAACCTGGGGTTGTAAGATAAACCAAACCACTTGTTTCCTAAGTTTCTTTTTGTCAGGACAGTTTGCCACAGCAACACGAATGAATCAGAATAGATGGTAATAAAACAGGTCAGGCTGGTGATCACCAAAACTGGTAGCAAAAATCCAGTGATGGGGTAGTGGCCATAAGTTATAACCAATCTTGGTTGACAATGACACTGTTCTTATATATAAACATGGACTACAGCCATCTCGGATTGCCAGATAAAGAAGCCATAATAGAGAACTGAATTCATTAGCCAAGAGAAAAGTCTAAGTTCCTCATTTTTAGAGCATTACTAAACAGGCTGAAATCCAGATCCCTGAGAAAGGCTGGAACCAATTCCATAGGCAGAAGAATCCCTGGGTGAGAGGTGCTTCCAGACCCCTTCCTTCTGGAGTCCAGGCAGGCATCTCATGCCTGAAGACATCTCATAACACAGATCTGTTAGCTACAGTATGGGTCTCACTTCTGCATTAACAACAACCACAACAAAATCTCCTTGTAACAGTTACTGGGGCTATACAATCTAAGCACTGAATAGGATGGGTGGGGTCTTCCTACTCAAAACAGAGTAGGAGGCTCTGAGGTATTGTCCTCCTTAAGGTTCTGACCCCAGATACTTCTTCAAAGACTGAGTCTTACACAGCTTCTAGAATCCCAGAACAAAGCCAGAAACTATCAAAAGGAAAGTTATGTGGGTGGACCTCTAGGCTAGTCTCAAATTCTTAAACACACACACAAGCACACACACACACACACACACACACACACACACACATGTACACACATAGACACTGCATATATTCATGGAGGCACATTATTACATCATAAACTCATAAGGAAAAATGGAAGCATGATATTTATATAGTCTCTGGAAAAATCATTTTTCACTATGGTATTAGTGCCAAAGTCATTTGCAGGGATACATGCTAGGTGAATAAAAATACTAAAGTGAGCTGTATAAACATATAAGGTCCTGATAGCTAATGTCCCATCACCTGTGTTCAAAAGACCCATGACCTGGTTCAAAAGAAGGTCACAAGCCACCATCACAGACACAAGGGAATGGAATACACAGGAAGTAAAAACCAAGACAAGGTGTCACAGCTACCTTAATGTTTGCCCATCTCAGAAACAAAGGAGGTATGTCTATTGGGGTTCTAAGAAACAGAGATTAAGGGGAAGTTTAGGGAGAGATGGGGAAGGGAGAGAAAAAAGAGACAAAGACAGAGATACA
This sequence comes from Micromys minutus, assembly GCF_963924665.1. Lineage (NCBI taxonomy): Eukaryota > Metazoa > Chordata > Mammalia > Rodentia > Muridae > Micromys > Micromys minutus. The sequence continues at coordinate 10,257,408 of NC_137962.1, read as the reverse complement.
GGGAGACACATAGAGACAGACAAAGTTAAAGAGACAGAGATTTGTTTCTGATTTGCCATAAGGCGTTTTCTTGGGTGCCACCGAGTCTTAGGATTTCAGTTAGGCAGCTGCAGGGCTGGGAAAGTGAAATTGTAGCTGTTTGGAGGACAGCAGGTCCAGAGAGAGTGTTCATCTCAGTTCATGTGCAAAAGCAGGAAAGACCAGTGCCCAAGATCAAGGTTATCCAGCAGGAGTAAATTGTGCTTGCTCTCAGGATGTTCTTGTTCTCTTAGGTCAGAAACGGATGGAACAAGGCACGCCTTCATGAAGAGACAGATCTCTGCTTCAATCCACCAACCCAAATGTAGTTTTTCATCCACATCATCCCCATATAGCTCTGGTTCTAAACCTTCCTAATGTTGCTGACCTTTAATAGAGTTCCTCATGTGCTGACTTCCAACCATAAAATTACTTTGTTGCTACTTCATAAATACTCTTTTACTACTGTTATGGATTGTAATATAAATGCCTGATATTCAGGGTATCTGATATGCGACCCCTGTAGAAGTCAAAATCCACATTGGTTGAGAACTGTTGCCATAGATGAACCAAGAATAACTGTGCTTAAACATCTGGGTTTTCTATGACCTAGTCAATTAGAAGGAGTTAAACATCACAATGAGGTTTTCCATGTAGAGGGGCAGCTTGTGAACAGTAGGAGTTCATCCTCGGATTAGAGTGAAGCCTGTGATTCAGCCAGGGCCAACGAATAGAGACACTCACTTCTAAGTGCAGTGGTAGCCCTTGGGAACACAAACCTGCTGACACTGTCTACTCTATGTCTACTCTAGCATCTACATATTATTGATAGAGTCTCCAAGGATCTAACAGTGTTGTGGGATGGAAAAAGTGTGTGTGTGTGTGTGTGTGTGTGTGTGTGTGTGTGTGTGTAAAACCTGACTTCTGTGCACAAAATTTAGTTTAGACTTTAAAATATATCAAGAATTTACTAGTCATTGGCTCTTCTAGGAAAACAAAATTGGTACGAGGATGGGTAAGTGGGGGAAAAACAATTGATGAGAACAGAAGTGGATAAGCAATGGTATGAAAGGTTGGAGGCTGAGGGTAAGAAATGAATAATGATTATGTCATGCTTTACAGGTAGCCGAACTGAAATTAAAAACAGGGTGAGTTCCTGGATGTTTAATTAATAAAGTGCCTGAGATAATTATGAGAATGGTTGAGATAAAGAATGGATTTGGAATTTGTTTAAAGAATGATTGACAGAGAGTGAAAATTGCAAATAAAGATTAGCAACAGAGAGGAGAAATTATTCTGCAGTATTGACAACATATAGACGGTACACCAGCTCCTGGAAGCCTACTTCAGACTGTCCAGATAGAAAGAAGGAAAAGGCTTTCATATGGGTGTGCTAGTTGAGCGTGTTCTTATAGACCCCCCCTTTTGTTAAATCTCAGGCAAGATAGTTAGGGGTGCAGGTTGGGTATGGTGACTCTCAGGTACCTCCTGACGGTTACGGGAGAATCTTCATGATGAGAATTCTAACTCCACCTCTCAGCAATGTGACATAGCACACAGGAGGGCTTGACACGAAGGGCACCAAGGAGCTGGACTGTAGCGCACAGACTGTATTGAATGCCAGAAGATAAGAGATTGACAGGTGACTTTAAGAAACATTCAAGCATGCAGCAAGTCCAGTGAGCAGATAATGGTTCTGGTCTCTTTGTCCTGGATTGACCTTGAAAACAATAAATTACCTCTTTTGTACTGAATCAACACCTTGTGAGGTGAAAGAGGTCACTTCCAGTCAGGACAGATAGCCACATTGAGATGTTCATTTCTCACTCCATTTTGTTTCTCGCAGTGTGGATTAAGGTCTTAGAGGGCATGGGCTGGGTCACATTTATTCTTGGTTTTTCTTTTTCTTCTTTTTTAAATTGAACAACTTTGTTTTAAAAAACAGAGATAAATGTACAAATTTTAAAAGCATTTTTGCATAAAAGTAAATGAATACATTTTTGTCAGTACTTGATTTTTTTAAAGGTTTGATACTCTATGCATTAAAATCTTACTAGTTACAATGAGCATAAAGTACATGTAAAACAAGATGTAACCTGGAAATAGTCAAAGTTCTCATGGTGTGTAAAGATTAAGCATAATGATTTTTCTTTCTTTTTTCATTTGGCCTTTGGTTGTTTTTTTTTTTTTTTTTTTTTTTTTTTTTTTTTTTTTTTTTTTTTTTTGGAACTTCATATAGTCTGTGAGTTGTTTCTGGGGTTAGTATCCAATTATCAGTGACTGCATATTATATACCTTACTCAGGATGATATTCTCTAGATGCATCCATTTTCGTAAGAATTTCATAAAGTCATTGTTTCTAATAGCTGAGTAGTACTCCATTGTGTAAATATACCACAATTTTTGTATCCATTCATCTACTGAAGGACATTTGGGTTCTTTCCTGCTTCTGGCTATTATAAATAGGGCTGCTATGAACATTGTGGTACTTGTGTCTTTGTTGTACATTGGAGCGTCTCTGGGATATAAGCCCAGAAGTGGAATAACCGGGTTCTCAGGTAGTACTATGTCCAATTTTCTGAGGAATTGCCACGCTGATTTCCAGAGTGGTTGTACCAGCTTACAACACCACCAACAGTGGAGGAGTGTTCCTCTTTCTCCGCATACTCACCAGCATCTGCTGTCATCTGAATTTCTGATCTTAGCCATCTGACTGGTGTGAACTAGAACCTCAGGGTAGTTTTGATTTGAATTTTCCTGATGACTAAAGATGTCGAGCACTTCCTTAGATGCTTCTCAGCCATTTGATATTGCTCAATTGAGAATTTTTTGTTTATCTCTGTACCCAATTTTTAATAGAATTTTATGACTCTCTGGCCTCTATCTTCTTGAGTTCGTAGTATATTTTAAATATTAGACCTCTATCAGATGTTGGGTTGGTAAAGATCTTTTCCTAATCTGTTGGCTGCTGTTTTGTTTTCTTGACAGTATACTTAGCCTTACAGAAACTTTGAAATCTCATTAAGTACCATTTCTCAATCCTTGGTCTTAGAGCACAAGCCATTGTTGTTCTGTTCAGGAAAATTTCCCCTGTGCTTATGTGTTCTAAGGTTTTCCCTACTTTCTCTTCTAATAGTTTCAGTGTACCTGGATTAATGTAGATATCTTTGATCCAGTTGTACTTGACCTTTATACAATTAGATAAGAAAAGGTCTAATTTACTTCTTGTGCATGCTCAGTGCCAGTTAGACCAACACCATTTGTTGAAGAGGCCTTTCTTTTTCCATTGAATGTCTACAGCTCCTTTGTCAAAAATTAAGTGACCATATATGTGAAAGCTCATTTCTGGATCTTCTATTCTATTCCATTGATCCACATGCCTACATCTGTACCAGTACCATGCAGTTTTTAACACAATTGCCTTGTAATATAGCTTGAAGTCAGGAATGGTCATTCCTGCAGAGGTTTTCATGTTGTTGAGGATGGAGTTTGGTATTCTAGGTCATTTGTTATTCCAGATAGAATTGCACATTGCTCTTTCCAACTCTATGAAAAATTGGGTTGGAATTTTGATGGGGATTGCATTGAATCTGTAGATTGCTTCTGGTAAGATGGCCATTTTTACAATGTTGATCCTTCCAATCCATGAGCATGGGAGATCTTTCCATTTTCTGAGATTTTCCTCGATTTCCTTCTTCAGAGATTTGAAGTTCTTGTCATACAGGTCCTTCACTTGCTTAGTTAGAGTCACACCAAGGTATTTAATATTATTTGTGACTATTTCAAAGGGTATCTTTTCCCTAATTTCTTTCTCTGCATGTTTGTCCTTTGAGTAGAGGAAGGCTATTTATTTGTTTGAGTTAATTTTATATACAGCCACTTTGCTGAACTTGTTTATCAGCTATAGAAGTTCTCTGGTGGAATTTTTGGGGTAACTTACATTCACTATCAGGTCATCCTCAAACAATGATGTTTTTACTTCTTCCTTTCCAATTTGTATCACTTTGGTTTCCTTTTTCTGTCTAATTGCTCCAGCCAGGACTTTCAGTACAATGTTGAATAGGTAGGGGGAGAGTGAGCAGCCTTGTCTACTCACTGATTTTAGTGGGATTGCTTCAAATTTCTCATTGTTGAGTTTGATATTGGCAATTGGTTTGGTGTATATTGCTTTTATTATGTTTAGGTACAGACCTTGGATTCCTGTTCTGTCCAAAACTTTTTACATAAAGAGGTGTTGAATTTTGTCAAATGCTTTCTCAGCATCTAGTGAGATGACCATGTGGTTTTTGTTCTTTGAGTTTGTTTATGTGGTGGATTACGTTGGTTGATTTCCCTATAATAAACCATCCCTGCATCCCAGGGATGAAGCCTACTTGGTCATGGCGAATTTTCCTTTTGATGTGTTCTTGGATGTGGTTTGCAAGGATTTTGTTGAGTATTTTTGCATCAATGTTCATAAGTGAGATTGGTCTGAAGTTCTCTTTTCTTGTAGGTCTGGAAAAAGGGTTATTGTGGCTTAGAAGAAAGAGTTAGGTAGTGTTCCATCTGACTCTATTTTGTGGAATAGTTTGGAGAGTATTGGTATTAGGCCATCAATAAATGTCTGATAGCATTCTGCACTGAACCCATCTGGTCCTAGGCTTTTTTTTTTTATGGGGTGGGGGCTTTTGATGACAGCTTCTATTTCTTTAGGTGTTATGGGATTATTTAGATGGTTTACCTGGTCCTGGTTTAACTTTAGTATCTGGTATCAGTCTAGGAATTCATCCATTTCCTCCAGATTTTCCAGCTTTGTTGAGTATAGGCTTTTATAGTAGGATCTGATGATTTCTTGAGTTTTCTCAGTTTCAGTTGTTATGTCCCCACTTTCCTTTCTGATTTTGTTAATTTGGATACTCTTCCTCTGCCCTCTATTTAGTCTTACTAAGGGTTTATCAATCTTGTTAATTTTCTCAAAGAACCAGCTCTTTGTTTTGTTGATTCTTTCGATGGTTCTTTTTGTCTCTATTTGGTCAATTTCTGCTCTGAGTTTGATTATTTCTTGCTGTCTACCTCTCTTGGGTGTATCTGCTTCCTTTTGTTCTAGAGCTTTCAATTGTGTTATCAATCTGCTAGTGTATGCTCTCTCCAGTTTCTTTTTGGAAGCACTCAGAGCTATGAGTTTTCCTCTTAGTGCTGCTTTCATTGCATCCCCAAGGTTTGGGTATGTCCTGTTTTCATTTTCATTAAATTCTAGGAAATCCTTAATTTCTTTCTTTATTTCTTTTTTGACCATGCTATCATTTAATAGAGCATTGTTTACTTTCCATATATATATTGGCTTTTTGTTGTCTTTGTTGTTATTAAAGACCAGCCTTTGAACATGGTGATCTGGGAGGATGCATGGGAGGATTTCAATCTTCTTATATCTATTGAGTCTTGTTTTGTGACCAATTATATGGTCAATTTTGGAGAAGGTGCCATGAGGTGCTGAGAAGGTGTATTCTTTTGATTTAGGATGAAATGTTCTGTAGATGTCTATTAATTCCAATTGGTTCATAACCTCTGCTAGTTTCACCGCGTCCTTGTTAGTTTCTGTTTTCATGATCTGTCCGTTGATGAGAGTGGGGTGTTGAGGTCTCCTACTATTATTGTGTGGTGTGCAATGTAATTTTTGAGCTTTAGTAGGGTTTCTTTTATGAATATGGGTGCTCTTGTATTTGGAGCATATATGTTAAATATTGAGAGTTCCTCCTGACATTTTTCTCTGTAATGAGTAAAAGTGTCCTTCCTTATCTTTTTTGATAACTTTTGGTTGAAAATCTACTTTATTTGATATTAGAATGGCTACTCCAGCTTGTTTCTTGGGGCCGTTTGTTTGGAAGGTTTTTTTCCCCAACCGTTTACTCTGAGATAGTGTCTGTCTTTGTCTCTGAGATGAGTTTCTGTATGCAGCAAAATGCTGAATTATCTTTATGTATCCAGTGTGATACCCTATATCTTTTTATTGGGGAATTGAGTCCATTTATGTTAACAGATGTTAAGGAATAGTGGTTGCTGTTTCCTGCTATTGTTGCTTTTAGAGGTAGAATTGTGCCTGTGTGTCTTTCTTCTTTTGGTTTTCTTGCTTACATATTTTCTTTTTTTAGTAGGATGTAGTTTCCCTCCTTGTATTGGGTTTTCTACCTATAATTCATTGTAGTGCTGGGTTTTTGTTCAGAGATTGTGTAAATTTAGTTTTTTTTTCCTGGAATATCCTGGTCTCTCCATCTATAGTGATTGAGAATTTTGCTGGGTATAGCAGCTTGGGCTGGCAGTTGTGATCTCTTAGGGTCTGCATGATGTCTGTCCAGGATATTCTAGCTTTCATAGTCTCTGTTGAGAAGTCGGGTGTGATTCTGATTGGTCTGCCTTTATATGTTACATGACCTTTTCCCTTACTGCTTTTAGTATTCTTTCTTTGCTTTGGGCACTTGGAGTTTTGACTATTATGTGTTAGGAGGAATTTCTATTTTGGTCTACTATATTTGAAGTTCTGTAGGCTTCCTTTATGCTCATGGTCATCTCATTCTTAAGAGTAAGGAAGTTTTCTTCTATGATTTTGTTGAAGATATTTACTGTGCCTCTTAGTTGATATTCTTTGCCCTCTTCTATTCCTATTACCCTTAGGTTTGGTCTTCTCATGTGTCCTGCATCTGCATCTCCTGGACATTTTGGGTTAGGAGATTTTTGACTTTTGCATCTTCTCTGACTGTTTTTTCTGTTTTCAATGTTGTCTTCAGCCCCTGAGATTCTTTCTTTCATCTCTTGTAGTCTGTTGGAGATGCTTGCATCTGTGACTCCCGATTTCTTTTTTAGGTTTTCTACCTCCAAGGTTGTCGCTTTTAGTGTTTTCTTATTGTTTCCATTTCCATTTTAAATTCCTTCTTCACTTCCTTCATCTCGTTGGTTCCTTTTTCCTCTAATTCTTTGATTTCTTTCAGTGTTTTTCATGTTTTCTCTTTAAAAGCTTCTTTTTCTTTATGCTTTCCCTCCTGTTCCTGTTTAAAGATCTCCCTCATCATCTTGAGTTATGATTTCAGGTTTGAGTCTTCTTTTTCTGGAGTGTTTGGCATTCTGCTTTTTGCTGTGATGGGAGATCTGGGTTCTAATGTTGCCAGGTTGTCTAGGTTTCCACTGGGTAAGTTCTTTCACTTTCCTCTTGCCATCTTGTTGTCTGTGATTATACGTGGTCTTGTTGTCAGTGATTGGTCCTGTCTCTCCCATGTACCTGGCCTGTGTCCCTGGATCTCCACTGTTTTAGGTGGCAAATGGCTTGAGCATTGGGCCTGCACGCAAGGGCCTTCTGGGTGGAAACCGAGTCCCAGGGCAGAGTTTCTGTTCCCTGAACCAATGGGGGGCGGGCATGCTTTCCACGTGCCAGGCCTAGCCCTCTCTATGCCCTGGCTACTTGCAGCACAGTCTTACCATGCCTGGGTCCCTGGATCTCCACTGTTCCCAGTGTCAAATGGCCTGAGAGTTTGGTCTATTCTTGGTTTTTTAATGTATTTATTGAGTTAACATAAATGGAGGAAAAGTGAATTAACAAAGATACAATCTAAACAGCATACAATTACAAACGAGTAAAGGACATCATCTCACGAAGCCCTTTTCTAGAAATAGCAGAGAAGTGCAGAAAGAAAGAAGATGGAGGTTGAATGAATGTGTTATTGAGGACAAGAATCTAACCAGTACCTATTTTGTTCTGCTGCCCTACAGCCTCTCTTCTGAACAGCATCTCACTAACTCTGGATAATACTAGGGAATCATCATTATTTTCATTTTCCGCGAACCCACTGGTCCAGCAATGAGAGGGAATCTGCAGGGTTGACCCAAGAGAAGTAAGGTCAGGTGAAAAACTGGCTGCCTCTGTTCCTGTAGCTCCCGCTTGCTTTCTCATGCCACACAAGACTGGCACAGCCCCTCTGTTCGCCTCTACTTGTTTTCTCTTTTGTTTCTTGTGCCACAACAGCTGAACCATACACTATACGCCCATTTCCAAGAATAGCCTGTAAGTTAGTACTTTGGAAAATATAATTTACTTTGTTTTACCAGTGAGACCGAACAGAAAACACAACTGTGTGTTTAAATTTTTATTAACCTTTCATAGTCCCTCTCTCCCTCCTTCTCTCTGTCCTTGTTCCTGTTTCCTGCTATCTCTCATCTTTTCCCTCTCCTTCTCTTCCTCTCCTTCTTTCTCTCCCACTGTAAACTCAGAATGCCTGTGTTTAAACATGTCCTTAAGGGTCATATGAGGCTAAGACATATGCTAGGGTGACAGCATCCGAAATGCTTGTCTTGCTTTTTTCCTTAAGCACAACCTTCCTCCTGCAAGTTTGTGTCTTGATTTAGTGCCATTGTTTGACCTCATCACTTAGAGGTACCTAGTTGTGTGGCTGTCTGCATTTGAACTTCACCTCCTTTAAGAAGAGCAGGTTGCCATGAACTTGAATACTAAAGTGCCTTTCTCTCTGAATCAAGACATCTAAGCTCTTCCCACGAAGCTTGCCCAGTCCACTTTACAGAAGGCTTGATCAGGATTCTATTAATGTCATTCCCAATGGCCACATTACTTTCTATTGTGTGACTAGCAAGGTTTAAAGAGTGTGAGATGTGAAGGCATGCTTCTTGTCCGATAAACTTCATGTGTGTAACTATACCAACTTAAGGGTTATTCTTTTAACAGCACAGTTAATAACAGCATTGTTTTTTTCCAGTTGCCCTCTACCAACCACTCATCCATAACTCCCTCATTTCCATAGTTCTCTCCTACACTTTGAGACCATGTTCTACATCTAAACTATCATATTGCCTACTTGGCTATGGGATAGTGTATGTCACCTTCACCTCAAAATGTCCTGAGGATACACCTATCTGTATCTCTCACCAATCTGAATGTTCCTGCAAAAAGTACTGTCCTTCACTGAACCTTGAAATGAGATTAGCTTTGTACATGCTGAATGTATGATCTGGAGAAAAGATCCAAATGGAGATATCATTTGTTGTTACAAACTTCCAGGAAGAAAGGAAAGAAGACTATTGTGAGGCAGGTAGAGAAAAACAGGGGAATGTCTGTAAGAAAGGGATGGTAAATGTAACTGAGACATCCAGTAGAGAAAGAAAGGGATATGTTATTAGGATTGCAAGAACAGGTCAGTGTTGTCCTTTGCTGAATGTCTTTGCCTGGATAGGAGTGAAAATTATACCACGAAACTACAATGACATCAAGAGAACAGAAGAAGAAAAACATATTCCGGTAGATCCAGGCACAGGAACTGAAGCACAGTGGGCTTTCAGACAATAGCTGCTTGTGATGGTTAATTTTAATCATCAACTTGACACAACCTAGAACCACCTGGGAAGAGAGTCTCAGTGAAGGGTTTTTTAGACCCAATGGGTCTATGGACATTCCTGTGGATGACTGTCTTGATTGTTTAATAGATGCTGGAAGACCCAGCCTAAGAAGGGGCCATATCATTCCCTACTTTGTACCTGATATGTAAGAGGAGAGGAAGTAGTTAACCAAGTTTTATGTTACGCCTTGTTTCTTTCTGTTCTCGCAATGGATGTGATGAGACTATGTGCTTCAAAGCACTGCCTTGACATCCCTGAAAAAATGAACCATAACCTGGGATTTTTAAAGCAAAATAAACCCTTTCTCAAAAATGTACTATAGCAACAGAAACGAAATTAGAAAAATAATGGTGAAGAAAAAATAACATGATGAAGACAGCGATCTCAGGAAAATGTCCTGGGGACATTGTTCTCATAATCTACAATCCTAAAATCATAAAAATACCACTAAAGTGCACAGTGTGACTTTTAAAGGCATCCAATTAAGGGATCAATTGTATTAAGATATAAAAATATCTGAAAATGAGACTGCATGTCTCAGGCTCAATCAAAGGAGTTAAAATTTCAGTTCTTATTTTCACACCAAAAATGTCTGTTTACTAGTGAATATGGAGGCGACCTATTTCTTTTACGAACTTACACTCATTTAATTCCCAAGTGACTAATAGATTCTCATTCATTCAGTGGCCATCGACTGAAGTCTACATTCCCACATGCCAATCAGAATTCATTTTCATCAGGCAGCAGAGTGGTCAGGATGTGCAACTATGAAGAAGACTGGAAAGTGTGTAGTGTCAGCAGATCATCTGTTGTCAAGGAAACAGACCTGCATCATAAACCATTATAACTACACTTCAGTGGACTTGAAGGGAGGGACTATTCAAGTGATATTGGTGACAGTAGACTTGGAAATGTAGTTAACTGTAAGCTGTATTTTTCCCACAGAACCTGACCATATCAGTTGACCACTAGACACCAGGCAGCTCAGTGATGTCTCTCCTTGGGTATCACTAGAGAGGTCAAAAGTTACTCAAGTTGGGATTTCTTTGCAATGGAAGTTCAAAGTCAGGACCAAAAGGCAGTGGAAATGAGGCAGGAGCATAGCTGCCACTATCCTCCAGTGTCCTTTAGGGGTAAAGTAAATACATCTTGAAGAAATGAACATATCAAGTATTTTGTGGACTATGGGGCTGGAATGAGGTAGGTGTTCACCTTTGAACCCCAGCTGTCTCTTCTGGACTCATTCCTCCTTTTCTGGCTCCAGAATATACCAGAATTTCTTCCTTCAGTCTTGCTGACTGTCACGCTTCACAAATCTCATGGAAATCACGCCAATGATGTATATGTGTGCATGAATACATATGTATGGCTAAAAAAATACATCATTTTAAGTTTCAGTCCAGAACAATGTGACCAAAACTGCTTTTCTCCTCATATTGAGAACTAATAAGAATCACAATGAAAATATCTAAAGCTAAAAATATCACTTGGATTGATTTGATATTCCATCAAAAGGATGAAAGAAAAAGCAAGGTATCTTGCCTGAGGAGTTAATTTTTAAAAGCTCAGACATCACATTTTGGCCAGTTTGATGCCATATCTTGTGCATTTAATAGTCATCACTTTTGACACAAAATAAAAGACTCTTCTTAAAGGTTTCATTTGATCTTGTGAATCCTCACTCTAGGGAATTTTGTTTTTGTTTTTGTTTTTGTTTTCACTTTTTAAAACTGATTTTATTGGATATATTTTATTTACATTTCAAATGTTATCCCCTTTCCCAGAGTCCCCTCTGTACTCCCTATCCCATCTCTCCTCCCACTGCTTCTATGAAGGTGTTCACCTAACCACCCTCTCCCAACTCCCCACCCTGATTTTCTCCTACACTGCAGCATGGAGCCTTGGCAGGACCAAGGGCTTCTCCTCCCACTGATGCCCAACAAGGCCATCCTCTGCTACATGTGCAGCTGGAGCCATGGGTCCATCCATGTGTACTCTTTGGATAGTGGCTTAATCCCTGGGAGCTCTGGTTGGTTGGTATTATTCTTATGAGATTTCAACCCCCTTCCGCTCTTCCATTCTTTCTCTAACACCTCCACTAAGGACCCCTTTCTCAGTTCAATGACTGGCTGCGAGGATCCACCTCTGTATTTGTCATGCTCTGGCAGAACCACTGAGGGGAAAGCTCTAACAGGCTCCTGTTAGCATACACTACCTGGAATTTTGTTTTTCTTTTTCCTGCCTAGCACCAGGCCTTGCAGAGAGGTATTGGCAATTATACAAATTATACAGTGATTTAAACATGGTCCAGTAGATGGCACAAGAGAGCAGGCACTCTCTGTCCAGTGGCTACAGTGAGGCTTTGGACAAGAGGAAGCTGACACCTGAATGTTAACTGTCCTCCTCAATTAGGTCAGTCACACATCCATTCAAAGTACACATTACTTCTGTAGTCTGGGCTTGAGGTTCAGGGAGCTGCACTGACACTCCCAATCTCAAGGGCAAGGCCAGACTGTACTGTACTACCTAAACTAACATCCTTTCCTTTAGGGAACTATGGAGGACAGGTAAATCTTAGGAAAGGGAGATGGATGCAGGAGGAAGGCTAGAACCAGAGGCTCAAGTGGGGATGGGGAGGAGAGAGGGAGACAAGGAAGGGAATATGGGAAAGATAGGTGGTCACTTAAAGGGAAACAAATTATAGTAGAAGTTTCCTAAAATACATGCATATATGAAGACAATCTAAATCTCCAAATAATGGGGGATACGAAGTCCCAAGTGTACATCTCCTGTCCATGAAGCTCCCAATACTGAATTGGCCTACATCTAATTGAGTTGTTCCCATGAGAACCCCCAAACAATGTAGGCTATTGCCAAGACAAATTTTGCTCTCCACAAACTGACAGCAAAGGTCTACTGCTGAAGACAACACCTACTCAATTCAATGAACATGAATTTGAGCTGGTGCCTAACATAGAGTTTTAACCCCTATGTCCTGCCATCTTTGGTGCAGGAAGGTACTCTGCACAATACCGAAAGAGAGACAATGACACAAACCCAGCCACAAATGCTTTGATCTACAACAGTGTTCTGCCTGTGAGATACATTAGTGCAATGGTAGCGCAAAGCTTCTGGGAGTAACTAACCAACATCTGATTTGACTGAAGGTCCACTCCATCAGATGGAACTCTTACCCAATACTGTTTAGGTGACCAAGAACCTGAGATTAGATAGATAGGGACTTGGGGTAAAACCAAATACCATTGGTCTTTTAAAAAAGTAGCAATAAAATGACTTCTAATGGCATTCTGTTCTTCTCAGATTGGTGCCTTTTTCAGTCATCATCAGCAGAGCTTCCTCCTGCAGCAGATGGGAATAAATCCAGTGACCTACAGCTAGATGTTATGAAGAGAGTAAGAGACCTCGGAATACTCAACCCTGCGCAGGATGATTTTAGCAAATATCTCCCATGGAGCTCAGGAATCCTTGCAGAAGAGGAAGCAGAGGGAGTGTAAGAGCCATAGGGGATGGAGGACTCCAAGAAAACAAGGCCCTCTAAATCAACATGAGCAAAGGTTATATGAACTCACAGAAACTGAGGCAGCAGGTCCTCTGTGTGTATTATAGCTTCTGGTTGCATGTTCCGTGGGATTCCTGAGCATGCAACTGTGTTCATTTTTATTTTATCTTCTTATATTAACTATGTCATATATTACATTATATTTATTATGTTATTATAAATATGTATGAACCCTTAAAAGCCTATTTGTTTTCTGATAAGAGAAAGGGAGTGGATTTGGATAGGAGACTAGGTGGGAAGGAACTGAAGTGGAGGGAGGAGAAACTGCAACCAGAATATATTATGTGAGAGGAAAAATAAATATTGTCAATAAATAGGGGGAGTTTCCCTCTTTTCTGCCTTCTTTCGTTCTTTCCTTTTATTCAAGCAAGGCTTGATTCGTGTTGGGAAGCTGAGACTAATAAGACCTCTGGCCTCAAAGCACCAGCAGGCAGAAGGACACAGACAATGGGTGGACATTTTTGTTCAGGGAAAATCAGTGAAATATATAGAAAAGAAAAAGCCCAATGCAGAAGAGTCTCAGGTATAGAGGAGGCACAGGTTCTGATTTGTTTCTATCTGTGATCTCTCCCTGGACCAGCACTTATATCGTGGAAGGAAATTAAAGAGGGCAGAAGTCTTGGTTAGTGAAAAAGCTGCTCTTTTATTTATTTTTATTTCTGAGAGTAGACTATGTACCATACTCTGTTTAAAATTTTTGTTTTGGTATTTTTAAAAACTTTATTGATTTTTGTAAATTTCACATCATGCACCCAATCCCATTCATTTTCCTGTCCCACCATAACTAGCACCTACCCTTGCAACCTCCCTTCCAAAAGAAAACAAAATATTAAAATAATAATAATAAGTTTTTCTTTGGAAGCTTCATGTCATGGTGTGTCACACCATGTGTGGGTATAACATTGCACACACACACACACACACACACACACACACACACAATTTTTTCTGAAACAGCTTTACTTGCAAATATTCATTGCAATGAGCTCTTTGCAATGACCCATGTGCCCATTTCATGGGAAAGCAGCTACTGAAACACTAATCAGTTTACCACATCTCATCTGGTGGGTAAAAAGATTGTTTCTGGGCTTCAGTCTTTGTGGCAGCTGTGACTGAAGAGGACTTGTTCCTGTAGCATTTTTGACTGCAGACAGAGCTTTTCTAGGACCAGTGATAGCTTACTCAGCAAATGCATCCATTAGTAGAGAACCTCTCAGGATAATAATGGGATGCTTTTGATGACCAATTCCTCTGCAGATTCTGGCTTCAGCTCCTGTTCAGTTATCAGTGATTGTCTGTTTTGCACAGACCCTGGTCTGCCTGTGGATGCACCACCTGGCAGGTTCACACAATGGTCAGATAGGTCAACATGAGATAAGATCTATTATGTTCTCAAAAGCATCAGGCAGAAGCTAAGCCTCTCCACAAATACCATTTTGCCAAGGGTACATGCTATGCCTGGACATAAATCACCTCTGATGTGTTAGCTTCACATCACTGTGACAAATGTCTGGCGAAAATCAACTTAAAGGAGACCATGGTTATTTCAGCTCACAGTTTTGGAGGTTTTGTCCATGATTGCTTCACCCCCCATCTTTCAACTAGAATCACCCTCCTATTATCCCCTCCTTCTCTTAATAAACCCATCAAAGGATAGTCTCATAAGTGGATTAATCAATTGAGCTATTAAAAAGTGATGAACTCTTAAAAGGTAAGACCCTATTTGAGGGGAATAAATCCTTGGCAACTGTATCTTGTTTTGACCCCTTTCTGCCTGCCTGCCTGCCTGTCTGCCTGTCTGCCTGCCTGCCTGCCTGCCTGCCTGCCTGTCTGTCTGCCTGTCTGCCTGCCTGCCTGCCAGCCAGCCTGCCTGCCTGCCTGCCTGCCTGCCTGCCTGCCTGCCTGCCTGCCTGCCTGTCTGCCTGTCTGTCTGCCTGTCTGCCTGCCTGCCTGCCAGCCAGCCTGCCTGCCTGCCTGCCTGCCTGCCTGCCTGCCTGCCTGTCTGCCTGCCTGCCTGCCTGCCTGCCTGCCTGCCTGCCTGCCTGCCTGCCTGCCTGCCTGCCTGTCTGCCTGTCTGCCTGCCTGCCTGTCTGCCTGCCTGCTTGCCTGCCTGCCTGCCTGCCTGTCTACCAGCCTGCCTGCCTGCCTGCCTGCCTGCCAGCCAGTCTGCCTGCCTGCCTGCCTGCCCATGACTTTCTGGTTAAACTACTAAGAGATGAAAAGACTTATCTTGCCACTCCTTCTTCACTAAGATGTTGAACCTCACCACATACTGAGGAATAATAGAGCCCCGAGGCCATGCTTTGGCACTAGTGTAACCATGAGCCTTTTGAAGTTCACTTTTTTGGAAAGCTAACACTACTATACATTGGATGCACATGGTGCGAATGGGGAAATATGGACACTGCAGGGAGCTTCTAAGGCCTGAGAGGTTCCCAAGGTCAGCAGAGGGCAGAAGCATAAATGGCAAAGTGATAAACCAGGGCATAGATACCAGATAAATCATTTAACATAGGCTGTATGACAAGATCAGCCCAAGTAAAGAACATAATGGCCCCTGCCCTTAAGGATCTCTTTGCTCCTAAGGTACCTCTGAAGCCGACCTGGTATTATCACCTAAGGCAATCCTGAAAAGGCTCCCAATGTACATAATGCCAATGCCATACACAATGTCTTCATCGTGTGAGCTGGAGTAGCTTCTGATGCTCGTACTAAGAGAACTCAGTAGATCTGACAAAACACACCCACGGTACTAATAAAACATAATGCTCAAATCAAACAGCACAAGTGCATAATCATGTGATTTTATAGCTCCCTGTGCAAACCATCTGAATCTACACAGCCTCACATTGATTCATTCATTCTTCATGAAGCCCACTAGGTGCACAGCCAGCATTTAAGGGAGGCATAAGAGGGAGAAGTGATGAGATTATATTTACTTCCTGGGAGGTACACTGTATCTCATTAGCAATGGAAGTGTCCCTCACACTCCAGAACAAGCAAGGAAAAAGGAAGGGAGAGAAAACTGAACCACCCACTCTTGCCCTTTTTATATGCAGGATGCATTTAAAGAGTAAGTCTTAAAGAGTCTCAGCTTTCCAGGGACAGCAGCTGTAAGCAGCTGTCAGCCAGCACTTGGCTTGTGTCGATGATGCACACTTGTCCACATTGCAACTCCACAGTTTCGAGTTGGCCCTAGTGCACCTAAGCCACCTGTGCAGTGGTTCTCCTCTCAAAATGCTCAAAGGCCAGGACACTAACAAGGGTCCACTCTGTACTGCTGTCACCTGACAGAACATACGAGGATGGTACCAAGGCTGGAACTGTGGTGACCTCAAGGGAATAACAACAGGTCAGTTTTCTGATCTTCTCCTGTGAACACACGGTGTTTCTTTGCTAGTAGATGAATCCCATTTTAATAAAAGTGTAGCTGGGCGCTCTGGCATGTGTCTGTAAGCCCAGAACAGGAAGGCTAAGGGAAGAGACATGGAACCCAAAGCCGGTGGAGAATGGGTAGTAGGACTGGCTAAAACAAGCAAACATAGAGAATGATTTGGCATGTAAAACAATTTTCAATCGCTAAATGTCAAATCAGATGAAGTTATTCTAGAGCATTGTCAAAGCACTTTTTGAACTTCCGTTCATAAAGAAAGAATTCAGTAAACTAAGGTACCAGGAAGAGAGCCTGCTTGGCATTGTGATGCACACCTTTAATCCCAGCACTCAGACACAGAGGCAGGCAGAAAACTGTGAGTGAGAGGCTAGCCTGGTCTACATGTGAGTTTCATAGCAGCCAGAGCTCTATGGTGAGAATCTGTCTCAAAAAGCCAAACTGGAAAAGGAAAAGAGAAAAGAGAAAAGAAGAGAGCACATACAGGTAACTTTGCCACAGTGTACCCTACAAAGAAGGGCTGCAAACTCCTGGCTCAATGCACAAGACTTTTTGGTGAACAGGAGAGTGAAGAAGAAAATTCTGAAGTGGTCCTTAAACTCAACGATGGCGCCTTGAGAGTTGGATGTTGGATCAACTGACCTGTGATAGCAAAGTTACCACAAGAGTACCTGTTCTGAACACACAGGGGTCTTATGCAAACAGGAAGCTGTTGAGGACAAAAAATACATTGCTTTTCTCCTTGATGTCATTTGTCTATTTCCTGAGTACCCAAAATCGCACGTGTGCCAGCCAAATCTGCTAAGAAACCGTAGTTTTTCAAGCTTTCTGGTGCTGTCCAAGGAGGTCTGAGCACCTCTGGTCTCTGGGACTCCTTATCAGAAAATCTGATGCATTTTGTGAGCTTGTCTTACCCACTCTGGCCACACTCAGGTGATTGTGCTGGTCTGAAGTGAGATGTGCTTCTGTGAGGAGACCGAAATATTCTGACCATAGTGGGGTAGCACGTCTGTAAAAGCAGACAAAGGCTCAGCTCTGGACAAGCTCAGAGCAAAGCGTCCACTTAAACTCCACATCTGAAGATGTAGCTTAGGGCACATTCCTGCCTTTTGATTGGCACTATATTTCATCTCAACCAGGAAAAGCTCTCTTCCAGCTATGTCTGAAGGATGCATGTCCAATGTCCAGGTAGTGCCCACACTTCTCATTCCTTCCCAGTGAGAAGAGAGTGACTACTTCAAAACCGAAGATAAAGACCAGACCTGAGGCCAGTGGCTTGCTCAGAATTCCTTGCTCCTGGCACAGAACTATTTAATGAGAAAGCAATGAATTTTTATTCTTTTGCCATAGGAAGGCAGTGAGTTAGAAACCTTCTCTGTGGCAACTGCCCTATCTGAACTGTATCTAATTCCTCCCTAAGAAGTATCCTGGGATACCTGGATTGTGGTGGTGAACTTAAACATGTGCATGCACATGGCCTGTGTGCATGAATGTGTGCATGCACGTACACGTGTGTTTGCATGTGTGCGTGCAGAGGTGCATGTGCAATTGTGTGTTCGTGTAAAAGGTTGTGTTTGTGAATTTAATACAAATATAGACATAGCAGGGAAGATGGCCCTTCCCCATCAGGTTGGCTATAGACGCATTTGTGGAGCATTTTCTTGGTTGTTAATTGATGTGGCGGTACCCATCCCTCCGTGAGCATTGCAATCCCTGGGCAGGTGGGACTGAATGGGCCGTGTCAGTAAGAAAGCTGAGTGAGGCAGTAAGTGGATGCTGGTGGTCAACAAGGCACCAATAAAGTCAAAGGCAAGGGGAGAAACCTGAGCACTAACTCACTGGCCAGTCCCGACCACACACCTTGGGCAACCCACCAATTCTGGCTGAGCTTCTTCCCCGCCAAGGTTCCAACATGTTCACTGTGAAGTTAGGGTTCTGAAAGTGTTAATTACCTGGTCACTGTCAAGACCCTGGTTCCCTCTGCCACCTTGAACTCCATACTAGGATACCAGAACTTACCAGAACAACCATGGGAAGACAAAAGTAAACACAACCTCTTTAGTCCTCAGCAGACACCCTTTTGTCTCTGTTGAATCTTTTGCTCATTGGTGAGATGTGATTTTTGCAGGCCAGCTACAAAAGAGTGATGCAGAAAACAATTCATATTGGTCATTTCTGAGAAACTCTAGTTTTCTCCGCCTATCACCATAACAACCGACATGCCATGAAAAGAGGAGGAAGGTCACTGAAGCCAGAATGGGGAACCTACAAATGAAGCCACCTGAGGGAAGTCAGTTCTTCACAGGCTGTTTAGTCTCTCATACACACCTGAATCCCTGGTGTTATCAATGACTTTTTCTGACCCCCAAGTATAATAAACACCTGTACACTGAGGCCAAGAGTCAAACGCACACATCCTTTCTAAAAGTTTATAGCTACAGACTAAATTACCTATCAGATTCCTGCAATAGCTGTAGTTCAAATAGGAAAAGATCTGGAATGCATGCTCTGAGCCGAGAGGACAGTGGATTTTGGTATCTTAAGCCCAAATTTTGGTGCCTCCAGCCTGTGGCGTGGAGAGATGGCAACTATTATGGGGGAAGGAATGGGAGCTTCTAAAATTACTTCTGTGTCCATAAATATTGTGAACTGTCTGTCATGTTTTCTCAGTAGAATACACATTTACCATACCAGTGGTTGGTTATTGTCCTCTGAGTTGCTTCTGTGTACTCTACTTAAACTACAGCA
This sequence comes from Micromys minutus, assembly GCF_963924665.1. NCBI lineage: Eukaryota > Metazoa > Chordata > Mammalia > Rodentia > Muridae > Micromys > Micromys minutus. The sequence goes on along the minus strand of NC_137962.1, from coordinate 10,238,299 downwards.
GCACACTAACACTGCAACCAATATAGCACCCCACAAAAGTAATCCCTAACCATGAGACTAGGGGGTGAATAAACCTTTCTAAAGGGTCTGGGGCATAGGGCTCTGCTAAATAGCTTCCAGCCTAGCACCCATTAGTTTACTACTGTGCTCCCTGCAGGGTACAGACAGAGACAACTCTAGGTGCCCATAAGCTCAGCCACATGGCAGCCTGGTTGGTAATAGCCTGTGGGCCTGCTGCTGTAATTTAAGTATAGCACACAGAAGCATCTCAGAGTACAATATGAAGCCACTGATGTGATAAATGTGGATACTGCTCTCCTAGTAAGAAAAGATGACACTTCACAATGGAGCAGAAGAAACAGTGTAGACTCAGGTTCCAGGACTATGTTAGCTTTCTTACCTTCTTTTGTTATAGCGTCACAGAAATCAGGGCTCTCTGGACATGAGCCAGAGCTCTATTTTGGTGTACCTTGAATACATGTCCGAGATACTATAACTCATGAGCAACAGACACTGGTATGCTAAGACAAGGATGAGTCACAGGTGCTCCTGAAAATGGTAGAGAAGCCTCAATAATTCCGAGGACTTAGGAATAGAAGGGGGCCAGCTCCCATCACAGCTGCAACCAGGATAATGTTCAGTGGCCAAGGCCATGCTTGGAATCATTTACAAAGCAGAAGAGCCATGGCTTCATCTCTGACCTCCCTCCAAAAAATATGGAAGCATAGTTCCAGGTGGGTTTGGGATTTGGGGGGTTTGAGGGTTCTTATTGCAGCATGCACTACACATAGCATACTACTGTGACTCAGGTGAGATGGCATAGAAGCTCCCAGATTTGACAGGGAAGCAGGGCCACAAAGGTTCATGGTAGGTATAGGCTTTTGTAAAGGAGCCTCACAGGGGTTGTGGTTCAACAGAGCTTAGCTGTTGGCGGTATGAGCAATGGAGAGAGATGTGGAGCTGAAACCAAGCTCAAGAATGCATTTCCGATGAAGCCTTGAATCTTGTGAAAGTCCATACCATCTATGTGTGCACCTTTGAAATGAACTCTCCTAGCAAAATAAGGATAGTCTAACGTCTAGGGTGTACTCATTGCCTCGCATTTCAAGAGTGTGGATAGAAAATCATTAAAAGCTTAAGTTTAGTTCCCACTCTTGAAATTTGAACTGCCTAGTGACAATCCTTGCTTTAACAGAGAAAGAAAGTGGTAGTTTTGGGGGTGTGCATGCATGCGTGCGAGCGAGCATGTGTGTGTGTGTGTGTGTGTGTGTGTGTGTGTGTGTGTACATGCATGTGTGCAGGGGCATATGCTTGTGCAGTCTGTGTGTCTGTGTGTGAGTGTGAGTGTGAGTGTGTGTGTGTGTGTGTGTGTGTGTACATGCATGTGTGCAGGGGTCTATGTTCGAGCAGTTAAGTGGAGGTCAGAGTTTAGTCTTTAGTATTGTCCCTGAGGTACTAGCTACATTGTTCTTGTTTTGTTTGGGGTTTTGGTGCGGTTTTAAACAGTCTCACACTTGGGTGGGCCTCACAAAGTTGTCCAAGCTGGATGGCTAATGCACTCCAAAGATGTCTTTGCTTCCTCGGCATTGGGATCATAAGCATATGCCTCAATATCCAGCTTTGTTAATGGCTTCTGGGAATCAAACTCAGGACTTAGCAAACTATTTACTAACTATGCTTTCGCCTTAGCCTGAGGTTTAATATTTTTATTTAAGCAAAGCAAGTTTTAACTCTTTAAAAATGTGTAGATAAAGAAGGGGTACAAGAGAGACTCGTGGCCTTCTCTTACCCATAAAGCCGCATACCCTTCTATTCAAGCACATCTTACAAATACACTTCACAAGAATCTGAATGTGTACAATTGAGGTGTCACATGGATGCCAAGCCTTCCCAAGGAGAATGGGCTCATATGGCTTCAGGGTGGGACCTGTACTCCGTACTCCTTACACTCACTGTGGTGATCACTGAGCCAAGTGGTCTCAGATCCAGATGAGCTCTCCTCATGCCTGACTTAACTCCTCCCAAGCTAGTCAGCTCTTCAGCACTACAACACACAACACTCACCTCATAACACAAAAGGAGAGAAGAAAAGCAATGTTCTAGGATCCCGCTCTCCTCGAGGGCACCCCTCCAATGACCTAGTCATCCCACTAAAACCTCATCTCAGAAGTTCTACAGCTTTCAGTAGTAGCGTTCTCACTGGCAAGCTTTTAAGACAATCACCATTGGGGATTTAACACCCAAAGATGCCTTTGCAAAATTGTTTCACTTTTCTTTAAACTGTGTCTAGGCACCAGGCTGGACTCCCCCAGTCCCTGAACTATCATAGTGGCCAGGCACTTCCCAGAGGGTTGCATCCCCTTTAACAGCCCTGACTAGCCCCCTGTAGTGCCAAGCTATCACCCCAATTATTTACCCAGGAACCTTTGTGCTCACTACAGATCCAAGGAAGCCAAATGTCTTCCCTTATTTTCTCACTTCAGCTCCATAAACTCCATCAGCATTCTAATATTTCCCCATCAGCTAGGACCTGAAGTCTAGAAGCCAACCAGGTTACTTTCCTAGATAGAACCTACCTTTTGTCTTTTAATTATATGTTTAAAACCAACATCTCGAAGGATGAAAGTAGCCTGAGATGGAAAGAAATTAATGTAATGTTGGCCAAAATGTAATCACCGGAACTTAAGGTGTTGCCTGGAATATATGGAGACAGCATGGGAGATGGACTGATCCTTCAGGAGACCATTAGATATCTAGGTGGTACCGTGTGGTCCAGAGGAAAGCCCTGCAAACCTCCTCACACATGTCTGGGATAGGCTGTATAGAGAATGCATAATATGCAAGTAGCAATTGGCTTTGCAGAAATGTTCCAACCACCTGTCACTGAGATTACTGGGGTAAGATCAAGACACTTTCTAGTTCTGAAGCAATTCCTTGGAATGATTTGTGATTCTATGCCATACCTACCAAAGCCAGCATGCTGCCTTCCTTGTTTTGTAAATAAAGTTTTGTAGGAACACAACCAGGTTGTTTCCCTTGTGTATTATTTCTGGCTGCTTCCACACCATGGAGCAAGGCAGAATACTGTGACAGAGACCTGATAGCCAGCAAGGCTGAGTTGTACTCTACTGGGCCCTTGAGAGTTTTCCACCATGACTTTAACTCAGCCTTTTCTTTCTTTTTCTTCCTTTCTTTCTTTTTTTTCTAGGAAGGTGCTTGAATCTACCAATTTGGAGAGAGAAAATTGAGTTGAGCACTGAAACCGTGAAGAGTAAGGATTCCCCGGAAAATGATTGATTTTTTTTTCCAAGAGAACCCGAGACGGGTGATTATTCTTGTTCCCTCTAATTTAATTCTCTTTCCCATTTTTTATTATTAAACCTGAGCTAGCAGCTCAGTCTCGTTCTGGCAGATGTTTGCATAGATATACCACTGAACTAAATTTCCAGTCCCTGGAGATTAGACATATACATGTTGTGCTGATTAAAAATGTTTTTTAAAAAATGGGAAATTTTTAACTCTAGAGAAAAGAGAAAGCTAGAGGCTATAAGTCTGAAGGCCAGATATAAACAAAGAATTGTTTCTACTGGCCATCATGGCTTGAGTGTGTCTTAAAAAAATGAATTCACAGAGGCAGTACCAGTAATAGGATAGCAATGCTGAGCACGTGACGTTAGGTGCTGTGGGTTGAATTGTGGCACCTAACAAGGTATATTTACACATGTCTATGAATAAGAATTTATTTGGAAATAGTGGCTTCAAAAGTGTAATCAAGTTAGGATTTGAGTACACATGAGTCCTAAGAAAATGACTTAGCTTTGTTTGTAGCAAATGATGGAAATTTAAACAAAGATATGTAAAAAAGATAATTTTATTGGAAGAGACAAGAACACCTGGAGGACAGCCATGTGAAGACATATCTATATACTAGGATTTCTCAGTTTTCAAGAACTGATTCTAGGAATCTCCCATGAAAGGAAAAATCTATAGGTATTCAAGCTCCTTTTACATATCAGTATGAAGTTTTCGTTTAGCCAACAGATAGCCTTCTAAACATTTTAATCATTTCTAGATTCCAACTGTCATATATTATAATGCAATTTATAGAAATAGTTGTATCATAGTGCTTAGAGATGATGACAAGAAGACAAAAAAGACAAGGAAGGCAAAAAGAAATGAATAAAAGGATCAACCCAAAGTGACCAAAAGACAAGTATGTTGATAAGACATAATGAACAGAGGCAAAGAAAAATTAGTTAGAGAAATTAAAGACTCCAGAAAGAGAAGGCACTGTCACAATGTGGGGATATATTGAAGAATAGAAAAAAATCTTAGTGTCTTCTATGTAATAGTAAAGCCCATAGCAAGCTTTCCACTAAGACCAGGGACCATGTAGTATCGAGATTTTCTCCAACCTCTTCTCATTAACACATAAGGACTTCCTATGCACCAGTACCAGCTTTCCAAAGGGAGTGTGGTCCTTTCTCTATGGCTACTTAATGAACTTTCTGTTTTTTTCCTAACCACTACTTCTGCCCAAACTGTGTTATCTATATATACTCCACATTTCTTGGCACAGTCTTTATATGTCTCTGCTTGATGCACAGGGAGGAAACACTTACTTTCCCTTCACATGAATAAGGATTGTGTCACCACCCCAGCCCCATGGAGAGATTCGTGGATTAAATTTTAATCCTGGCTTTCTGTGTCACGCTGGTCACTGCACTTTTGTATTAAAGCAGGCTTATTTATGTGTTGGAGAAATGCTACAGGCTTGGCAGGAACTGGGTCATGGCATACGAAAGGAAGCCACAGCATTGCTGAAAGTAAACAATTCTGACTAGTTTGATGTCAGTGTGTATGCAGGGGGTTGGATGGAAAAGGAGGGTGGCCTTACCATAACTCTAAGAGAACTGTGAAAACAGGGCTACTCCTTCATTAGGAAAACAACACTGTGGTCAAATTTTCTTCCCAAGGTAACTCAGTCAATGAGAGAGACATCTATGATTTAAACTCAAACTCCTGGTAGTGTGATTCCTTGATCATCATGTACTATGAGCTCAGTCATAGCCAGACATCCAAAGAGATCCCCTGAAGCAAGCTGGGGCTATCACATTTCTAACTTGAACTTTAAAGAGAAAAAGTCAGAGACCACAGACAACTGGGTTAAGATGCACTGAGAATAATGTTCTTGAATCTCAGTAGCAAGGGCTCGTAGCTCTGCCTGCTTCCTCTCAGCCCCTTCAGTATGCTCTTGTGGGCAGACAGGAAGTGGCATGTCCTGGTCAATAGAAAACATCAGCAGAAGGCAATGGCAAGAAGAGGAAGAAATCCAAGGACCCCTTAACCCCATTTCCTTTTCCTCTGTCATCTTCAGCACTTGTTTGGTCTCAGCCACTAGCTTCAGTGTCAGTTAAAAGTAAGCATCTCACTCCATTGTCACTAATCCTAGGTGTGGCCTTTAGGACAGAGTCCTTTTTTTAATTTGAGTATTATCCATCACATCTCCCATGTGTCCTTGACCATTGTAAGCTTCTTGCTATTTCTACCCCAGCAAGTCTGTTACCACTGCTTGAATTCTTACCATTTCCCTGGCTAGAAAACAACTTCTCTATATTCAATGTGTTGTGTTTGGAAGCCTAAAATGACTTTTTTTACCCTGCTGGATTCTGACTGATAAAACCCCAAAGGTCCCATCCTATGTCTAGGGTACTCCTTTTTATTTAAGATTGTCTTAGTAGTATCCTTCCGGTAAAGCCCACCTAGCATGTGCGAATGAATGCATATGTACGTGCATGCTGGCATGGACATATACTTTCATTTTTAAGTTAAGTAAAACTTATTTCAGTTTTTTTTTCTACCAACCAAACCTTGACCGCTTCAGCCCATGATCCAAGCTCTGCAAGCTATGAAGTGATTTGCAAGCATACACCTATCCCAGAAGATGCTCAATGGGTATTTGAAGAGAATTAAATTGTACTCATTAGGCTCCAGCTGATATATACACATGCGAACACACACACACACACACACACACACACACTCATTGCAGGAGTCGAGCATTCATATGTCCTTAATGTTCACCATTACGAAACATTTTCTCTTCTAGATTTCAGCCTGGCTTTTCTTGCCTCAAGGTCTCAGGTGATGCTGTCAAAGACAGAAGAAATGTTAGATGTGCTAAGTTGCTGCCTTCTATTCAGAGGGAAACAGCATGCCACTTCCAGAGGGATGAAATGGAGACAAATGCTCAGATTCATAGTTTAAAAGAACCCTTGGACCAGATCTAAAAGGTAACTACTAAACCAGACAGCCAAACCTTATGGAGGAAGAGTCCAAAGTCAAGTTTGCAACATACTTCCTTTCTTTGTAGAAGCCAAAAAGTAACAAGAGACTACCCAGGGATTACCAAAAGGGAAGAAATTCCTAAAGACTGCCACAGATGCTGGGATATTGGGCTCTGTCTTCCCAGAATGTCTTGCAGAGGGAGCCCCTGTACTCCCTTGTTCAGAGGTAGGGAATATAGTATGGTACTGGGTCTCCAAATCAAAGAATGACCTTACCTACATAGAGGAGGAGATGAAGAAATATGACTGCCTTTTCAGAGTTTGGAGGCCTGCCTTCAATTTAGAAGGCTCAGGATTTAGGGCTGGAAGGGGCTTCTGAGGTAAAGAGCTGAATGGGCATATAAAGGCAAGAGGATCAGAAGCCAATTCAGGATCAGCAGCAAACAACTAAAAAATGCATGTCTTCCTCTCTACCCCTGCCATAGGATCTGGTGTTATTAAGTGACCGAAATTTGCCATAATGAGATGTGATTAGGATAATCCAGCCTTTTCTTTCAAAACCTTTTGAGCTGTATTTATCTTGGAGCCTTTAGAGAGAATTATTTTGATCAAATTACATTCCTTTCAGCCATGCTATAAAGATGAAAGGTATGGAGGGAGGAAGGGAATGAGTGTGGGGCTGGGATGCTTTGTAGGTGATGTTGGGTAAGAATGGGGGAAGGTACAGGGTGTATGGAGCTCTGAGGGACAGTGCAATGGAAGTTACAGTGAAAATCAAGCTGAGAAATGTAGATTTAGATGCTGACCCCCTTCTCCTAGCTTTGTCACCCAGGAGCTCCTCTGAGCATTCTTCCTTTCCAACACAGCTTCCACCTCTGTACAACAGAGTCATAAACATCCTCCACTTTTTCCCTGAGTGTTATGACTCACAGTGATGAAAAGACCACAATCAACTTCAAACTCTGGAACCACAGGCAGTGTAGCCCCTATCTTTGACCATGCTCCATATACAGAAGAACCAGGATGAGGCTCCCCAGGCTCAATGGCACAAGTCTAGAGTGAACACCTGCATACAGGTCTAGTCACTGCAGTAAGAAAGCTTCATGTTAAACAGGGTCTCTTGAGGATGACAAATCTAATCAAAGTTTCTAGTTCTTGTTCCTCCCCTATTGATTTGCCATAGCCAAAGTAAATCCTTAACCAGCCAGGAAATTATTTGCAAGGGAGTTGCCCAATGTCCTCTGGGGAATGGAAATGAGATATGTGTAAAGCACAGCTCCTAGTTGGACAGGAAATACATTTTGTGATCAAATGTGGCCCAGATCACCCTGTAGTCAAGAGAAAATTGTAAAGATCTGAATCCATTCTGTTAGGTAAAGAGCTGAAGAAATATTTATGGTACCCATACTTTGGGTAGCTGTCATTATTCCTTGAAGCACTTCATTTCATCTGTTTTTGAGATCACAGTTCTGCATGGATAACATCATTTACAACTTATAGATATAGAAATCAACACAAAAAAGGTGGATAGATTCAAGGGAGCAAGTCTGAGATCAGCACATGGGCTACCTGACCTACACATTCCTGTAAACAGATGCAAAACCCATCAATTTAGTGTGTGGTGTGCTTAGAAACGTAATCAACGGCACGAGACACATCTCCTATCACTTTTAAACAGCTTCACTGAGCAGACACTATTACCGTATCTCAGTAGATACCTGGAGTTCAAAAAGAGAACATAATTCGTATTAAACCAGACAGCCAAACCTTATGGAGGAAGAGTCCAAAGTCAAGTTTGCAACATACTTCCTTTCTTTGTAGAAGCCATTTAGTTTTTGCTAAAGGAAGGAGAGGTGAACAAGTTCAGAGAGCCATCGTGCTTACATTCAATACTGTCCCTGTCCTTAGTTAATTTGATGTTGTGACAAAATCAACACCAGGATGCAAGGCTTGAATTCTGTTTACAGTTGGAGGGTCTTGTCCGTCATATCAGAGAGGTCGTGACAGCAGGGCTGTGATGAAGATGGTCACACTCTATTCCCAGTCAGAACGCCAAGCTCCCTGAAACACTTCTAGTAAATTCCCATGCGCACTGTTCAATAGATGTGTCTGCAAAACACATTTTCTGTCTGTCTCAATACCATGGCTGCCAGCCCTCAGTGGCTACTGAGCCTCTGGAATGAGTCTAGTCAACTGCTAAACTAGACTTTTAATTCAAATTCCATTAAATTGAAGTATGATTAATGGCGCTGGACAACACCAGTGTTGATAATTATTAAAGACAGTATCAGTCCAGCTACTCACATATACATTTGTTTTTTGTAAATATATATTCATTCTGGTTTGTTTGCCCTATGGATTTAACTGTTGGCCCCAGCATTCTGCACAACAGGGGATCCACAGTTACATAAACATTTTGTGCATAAAAGGAAATGAAAGAGGCCACTTGCTTGCTTATTAGGTTTACACTATTAAAGCTCCGGACGTGAAAATGAAATGGTCAAACACTCATGTTGCAAGCTTGCACAAACTAATTTTTCAGAAATGCCAGGCTTAGAAACAGAAGTCTGTCTGTTAGAGGGACTATCAAATTGCAGTCCTTACCTGGAGAACTGAACCTCAAAGGCTGTGACCATGTCTAGATAAGGCTTTCAAGCTGACCAAGTTGCCTGTTCTTTGCCAGCAGGCCTCTCAAACTTGTTCTGTACTCCCTTTGCCTCACTTAGAGATGTCATTATGTGTAATCCAGAATTCACTCAATAAATGTACATTCCTTACAGTGATGATGAAATTCACCCATGGAATCTTGCTTCCAGACAGCTCTATCTGGAACTGCCACTTTCCCAAGTCCAGCAAGTGAGAAGCCAAGGCTGTCCCTATGCTGTAAGCACTCCAGTTCTCAAGATTTGCTCAGAGCCATGGGTCAGAGTGACCACAGCTGTGCATTCCCCAAGTCCCCCCAAGTGACTGTTAGACCTGGGAAGTGGGCAGCCATTCTTAAAGCCTTTATAAAGTCTTCCAGACTGAGAGTCCTTCCAGACTCTGCCCCGAGACATCTGCCAACTGATCTACATCATAGCCACACACCAATGCCACCCTGCATTTAAAAAGACCTGCCTTGGCAATCACCCCAGATGTGCAAATTCCCTACCCCAAAGAAATAAAGATACTTACAGCAGTGGCTTTTTAAGAAATGTGTATTATGTATCTGGTCTGTGCCCAGTGCTATACTCAAATAATTATAAGCTCTTGGACATCGGGGAATAACACCAAGTGATACCTCTACCCACAAAGAGCTTGTGCAGCCATTAGGAAAGACTGACGATGAATAAATCAGCAAGTCTATGTGTCAAGTGGTGGAAACAGACACGATCAGGAGACAGAGAGATAAAAGGGGATTTGAAGGAGGGATTTCACAATCTCTGACAAGTTCTCTTAGAGCAGAGGTCTGAAGGAGTTAAGTGTTCCTTTCAATGAAGGGAGTCAATGATTGACCTGATCCTGGAAAAATGGCAGCCAGGTATCTGATCCTAGTCTTTCTGACTAGGAGTTCAAGGCATTCTATTGCCCACTATTCATTGGCTCTCTATCTCAGCACTGATGCAAACATAAAACAGCAACAAAACTCCAACAAACACAGTTCTCACCCCAAATGGAATAAGTTTCTTTTGGAGCAGAATTTGAGTTGCCAAAGCCCAGAAACATATCATTTAGGTCTCCTAAAGTCTTGTAGAAGAGTCAGTAGGGGGAAAGATTGAGGGACCTGAAGTGGTCAAGGATACCACAAGAAGACCTACACTGTCAACTAGCCTAGGTCCATGGGGGCTCACAGAAACTAAACCACTAACCAAAGAACATGTAAGGGCTAGACCTAGATCCCCTACACATATGTAACAGATGTGTAGCTTGGTCTTCATGTGGGTTCCCAACAACTGGAGTAGGGGATGTTTCTGTCTCTGTTGCCTGCCTTTGGATCCCCTTCCCCTAGCTGGGCTGCCTTGTCTAACGTCAATAAGGAAAGGTTTGCAACTTAATAGGTTGGTATTCATATAAAGGAAGAAGAGGCAATTATGTGGGGAAGGGATTTGTGGTGGTGGCCTGGGAAACAGAAGGGAGTGGTCTTAATAAATATATTAATAGAAAAGTTTTATTAGATAATTAATAAATTAATTTTGTAAAAGGATAAAATATTTTTCACAGTTGACTATTTGTATATATAAAGAAATGAGATTATGTGTATATATATGCATACAAAATAATATAATATCTGTTATTATATATCTTGTTGATTTACCTAAAATGCTATAAAATCTTAAAGAATACATGAAAATAAAAAGATGCTATTTCAACATGAAAGTGGCTTTATAGAGTTTCATAGTAACAGATAAAAGGTTGTGATAAATCAAGGCTTCTATAAAACAATAAATTGATAGACACATCAGAGAGGAAGTTTATAGCAATGGAAGAATCTTTTCTATAGTTTCAGATGCTAACTGATGACAGTTTTAGCTTTGGGGATTGGTAAAAGCCAGTGATCTAGTAAGTTAATACATTCCAAGAGGTTTTTATGTATTAATTACAGGATGTTAGTTCTGACATGAAAATGAACAAAGCATGGCCATTTAGAGCTGAAACTAGCCCAAGATAAAATATATTTGGCTTCTGGGCCTCCAACATTCCAATCGCATTACTGAGGTTTCTGTCAATCAATCCATCTTTGCTGACACAGCATCTTTCCTGGGATCTTCATCAAGTTAGTAATCACAATAAATGAATGCTGGGCGCATAGGTTATCCTTCCTACTCCTCTGAGCAAAACAAGAGAGGCAGGGAAGGAACTAGTTACCATTGAAAAAATCCAATACATGGCAAGAACAGGCTTTGCACACTGGAAAGTGCTTATTCCTCATTGTGAAGAAGGCCTAATTATCACTAGCATTTTACAAATGAGGAAATGGAGGCAGAGCAGGACAGGGGGGTACTGGCTTGCTCAAGGTTTCCTAGTTACTATCAGAAAACAAAAACAACAGGTTGGGATTTGCTTGTGATTTTGCTATGCAGGGTTTCCCAGTGGAGCTTTCTCTGCTACTGTCTTAATGGAGAGCTAGTGTAAGCCACTGCATCCCCAGAAGCAGCTGCACCTCAGTAGCTGAACTGGGCTTTAAACAAGAAGCCCCACCCCCACCAGGTGAGGATTGACAGAGTGCCCTGTAGCAAGTGCCCTCTTCTTATTATTGACTTTCAAAGGAAGAAAGAGACTTTCTCTGAAGCATGTGACAGCTGACACTGAACATCCCAACTGCAAATTACAGACTTATTAAATCCATTAAAATAATTATAACTGAGAATTTACTTAAAAGCCCATAATGACTTTTTAGACAGCCTTTCGCTTGAGTGCCTTCTCCTCTCTCTGTCACCCTCCAAGCTCCCTTCTAGACACAATCCTCCTACAAGACCCCTGTGCATAGCTTTGTTCAGTTTTTCGGCTTCCCTCAAGCCCACAGTCTTGTGGGGAAGGATGGCCTGAACCTACAGAGGAAAGAAAATGAGCCTCTACACAGCACTGTTTTGATTGTTCTACACCTCATTTTCTTTCTTTTTTAAAAAATTCATTTGAAGAAGGAAATATGAGGGAAATGCCTGTAGATCTGATGAGCTACCACTACTAAAAAAATAAGTCCACCTCCACTGTCTCATGGAAGACCTTCTCTGGGCACGTGGTCATTTTCCCTTCTAGGAATGAGTGCTTCTGTTGATGACTTCACTGGTCCATATTCTCTACAACAGTTTAATTCTTCTAATTCTTGTCAGTCTCATTTGGCTTCTCATACCTTGCCATGATTTGCCTCTCCTTGAGGTTAATGTTGCCTGGAGCCACAAATAAAGAAAGAATTATGGGATAGAATAGTGGGTGGATAAGTAAGCTCAAATCTGCATTGTTAGTATGGGCTCTCCATTGACACATAAACAATGAATTCCAAGAACTGGTCAGGAGTTGCAGAAACAGCAGCAATCAAACCAAGCAAAGTCCAAGTGTTGGGAGATGTCTGGTTTGGTGCAAGAGACAACACAAATGACAACATCTGGCAGTGTGTTTCTTACTGAAAGAAAACACTAAGCCAGCATGGCCAAGGAAAGAGGGAAGAGGACCATGTTGGTGTGGAGGGGATGTTCTCAATGACTACTCACTGGATTCCCAACTGCCACCTGTGCTGCTTCTAAGGCAGAACCCTGATTAGAGTCTCAGCAATAATGCTTTAAGCATAACATTATGTTCCCCTGACTCTCCCGAAGCTAACAGTAGCTCAGGGAAGTACAGTATTTAAAGGCTGACCTTCTAGGATATTTCCTCAAAGAATGAACAGAAGCTAGAAGGTAGGTGTGTGAGTGTGTGTGTGTGTGTGTGTGTGTGTGTGTGTGTGTGTGTGTGTGTGTGTTGTTTTTTACAAGTTTCTTATTTCTACCTATCCAAACATATGACAGATGTCAGCACAAGGAATGGAACCCCAACAACCTTGATTGAGTTTTAGGGTGAAAACAACCTCCAAATAGTAGCAGGAGAAAGATTGATTTACCTAGTCTTGGTCACTAATGACCTCACTGACCATGATTTTTGCACACCTGTGATGCCTTCTTTAAATGCCCTTCACTTAAGTCAATTAATCTTTGTGGTGTTAATTGAGGTGGTGGGTGGCTTTCTGCTGCTAGCAGAAGTTAGCTTCTTTGTGATACAAAGGCTTATTTGAAGAAGTGAAATCTAAGCTGAGATCTATAAGGTAGGAAACAAAGGCCATGGAAACATCAGAGGACAACAGATGTAAAACTAGAATTTCGTGCTGTGTTCTAGATTCAGAAAGAAGGCCAGAATGAACAGGGGTCACACATCAGAAGATATGGTTGTGGTACAGACCTCATCCCAGGGCTGAGATCTATTCCTGGGTCACACAGTAGCTAGAATTCAAAGAAGTAGGAGCAGGAGAAAGAAACAAATTATTAAAGATAACAATTTCTTTTCATTTCTACGTCTTTTAACTCCCCAGTGCAAGATATCCCAGTAAGAATATGATAGACAAATTGTTGAGAGCCTTTTTGCCTTTGAATGGACAAGTGTTCTCAGCTCTCATCTTGTGGCTTTCACATGCTGGACCCAAGCACTTGGATATCACCAGGTTAAAATATATTTGGTGTGGCTGATTTTTCAGTCTTTATGAATTCTTTATTTCTACCTGTGGCCAGGGCTCACTGAATATTATGTGGAGTTTTATTCGGTTTGAGTCCTACCTCTGACTCTTGCTGGTTGTGTGACTGACAGGCTACTCCACCTACATGTGCCTGGGTTTTCTCCTCTGCAAAGTGACACTCAACTTCTTTGAGTGAGCTGGGGGCCAAATGAGTAATGCACATGGATGAGGCTGTGCTTATTTACCAAGGAGCTTAGGAAGGAAGAAACTCAGAGCTTCAAAACAAGGAGGTGTGGGAGGAAGGGATACAGACATGGGGAAGTGGCCCCAAGTAGAAATATAGGTTTGTGGTTTTGTTCTGTTTTTGCAAATTAATGCTCACCAGAGAGTACCAAAAATGGATGATCAAGTAATGCCCAGGTAGACTTGGTGGCACAGATATTTGATGTCACTTAGTCCCAATTTGGGCAGCCCAGTACTATTAAACTGATGAGTAAAGAAACCATGCTGTAAGGAACAGCAACCATAATGACCCCAACAATGCAGAGCCCCAAAACTGATCTAAACATAGCTACTAGAAACTATCCAACCCATCAGAAAGAAAATCAAAGCTGATGCCCAACAGGCACCTTCCCTTGACAACTGGCTGTCTCATAACAAGGTGACTGTCTAAGACCTCCTCTATCCTGAAAGTAGTTGATTTTAGTGGGAATTAGCATATCTTTGAGGTATCTCTTTACCTTTACGCAGGGCTTCATTTGTAGCACTCTTCTGTAGCTTCCAGAATGTTCTTTCACCAACATGAGATCCCAATGGCATTGTGTAAATCCAGCAGATAATAATGTATAGCAAAGAAAGTTTAGAAGAGAACTGAGAGCATGATGAAGGACCTGCCATCCCACTTTAGACATCACATCACCAGAGCTGTGGCCTAGAGCAGGGTCAGAAACCCTTTCAGAAATGTGGCAATATACGTATGGAGGATCTCCTCAGAATTGCTCAAGTGAAAGCCCTTTACCTAGGACTCATAGGAAGAGCATTTGGGAACTGGATAAGTAGCCTTGATGGCTATTACTGCCCGTGATCATGTGGAGAAGATGCACTTTCTATTGTCTTAATTCTCTACTCAGAAGAGTTAGGCAAGGTAGGCATTATGTGCAATTGAACCATCAGACCTGAAGACAAAGAACCATGCTGGCCAGAGTTATAGCTTCTGAAGATAGGGGAGGGGAAGCCATCTGACCCATTGGAGAAAAGGGTTGCTCCATTTCCGTGCACATCACCCTGATAATCCATTTATTGACTATAAATAGGAAGGTCAATGGTCTGAGAAGTGCATGGTGACCACAGCTCAGCGACCTCTAAGATGGGTTCAGATATTTCAACAGGCAAGCTACTGAGACCAACAAGCTCCCCTAAGCATGATGGGAAATGAAATAGAGAAGAGGAAGCTATGGTTATCATATGAATTTTAAGAACAGATGCCCTTTCAAGGTTTGCAGTAGCTATTCTTTCTTGTTGCTATAATAACCTTTAAAAAGCAACTTAAGGAAGGAAGGATTTATTAGGGCTCACTGTTTGCAGGAACCGTCCATCATGGGGGAATATTCTGATGGCAAAAACTTGATGCAGCTGGCCACATTGGTTCCTCAGTCAAGAAGCAGAGAAAGGGCCACGCTGATAGTTAACTTATTTTTTATTTTGTTAGTCTGTGATCTCAGTCCACATAATAGTGCTAACCACAGTGGTGGTTCTTTTCCATATCAATTAACCTGCTCTAGATAATTAGTTACAAGTAGTTCCAGTGTTTCCTAGGTAACTCTAGATCCCAGCAAGCTGATCAGCCATCATAGGAATGTGACATGGTATGTCTACAGTGCCCTGTGCATTTTCCTAAGGGGAATTTGAGGAAGAGCAATGAAGTTTCCAAGAAGACATGAAGCCAACAACAGCCCAAGGATCTGACTGTGGGCTAGCTGTGAGGCACAGCCCAGGTCCCTTCCAGGACTCAAGGTCTTGTTTCCCACAGCTCACAGACAGCCCTCTGTGCCCTTTTCCTGAGGACTAGCCTGACCTGGAGAAGGCTACCTCTCTGACAATTAGGCCTTATGCCTGGGAAAGGCTGCACTGTAAAATCATGACTCTATTCTGACTCTCATCCAGCTGGTTCTACAGAGCCAAAAATCTCTAGAGATCCCCTATGGACTGGCAAGGCTGGAGAAGGGACAATATTACACTTCAGTTTTTCCTCCATGCGATCCACTGTTGGTACCAGTGATATTCTCAAATAAATGTCCCGCATAATGAACTCCTGAGCAGTGTCTGCTCCTAAGAAAGATGATTCAGAGGTCACCGTTCCGGTCCCTCAGTGACCAGCCATGCGATCAATTCAACCAAAACCCTTTGCAGTTCCCAGAGTAATAATTCAAATATCTTGAATTGTGCAAGAGTCATTGTTATTTATGTTTTTGTTTCTATCCTCATACTTACACACTGAAAGAATAGGAGTTTTGTCCCCACCCTCTTTTCTCAAAAGAATCACCACTAAATATGCAAGCCCAACCTGTTGTGCCTCGGGCTACCTGCTATCTCCTCAAGGCTTTGGCACTTGCAGTTTCCCAAAATTGGGGTGTGTGCCTACCCCACCCTCAGTGGTGGAATAATGGATAGACAATTTCTAAGACAAACATATTTTTCTTTTCATTTTTTTAAATTTGGATATTCTCTGTATTTACATTTCAGATGTTATCTCCTTCCCCCAAATTCATCCACCCTTCCCCTCCCATTGCCTCTATAAAGATGCTCCCTCTTCCACCTCAGTACCTTGGTGTTCCCCTACACTGGGAAATTGAGCCTTCACTGGACCAAAAGCCTCTCCTCCCACTGATGCCAGAGAATGCTGTCTAGTGCTGCATATGCACCTGGAGCCATGAGTCTCCTCGTTAAAACTCATTGGTTGGTGTTTTAGTCCCTGGGAGCTGTGGTGGGTTTGGTTAGTTGATCATTTTGTTCTTCCCATGGGGTTGCAGACTCTTTGAGCTCCTTCAGTCCCTTTTCTTGTTCTTATTAGATGTATCTACTCAAGTGTTATTTTGACAGGGAGGCCTTTCCTAGATCAGTCCTGTCTAATGTTCCCCACATTAAGTCCTCTTGCTGATCTCATTCCCTCATGTCTCTTCTCATCGCCTTCGATAAGCCTTGCTGAGTGACTGTACCCTACCACTGGGCTAACTCCCTGGAAAAGAGTTTGAATTTTAAATCCTACATATCTGATGTTACTACAGTGCTCAGCTCCTAGTAGTAACTCAGTTGAGTGACTACAGGAGCAATCTAGAATTTCCAGGATTTATTACTGAGATTGTTCATCCCGAACACACACCTCTATCAGCAATGGGCCCATTTATTTAAGGTCTCACTGGAATGACACATTTGGAGAAAAGTGACATATCTACCTGTTGCCACATAAGCAGGGTCCTTCAAAACCTGGATTTGAATCCAGGTTTTAGGATGTCAGCTGCCATAGTTAGACAGGACTCTCTGGGGCTAGCTTTCCTGCCCTGATGATACTTGTCTGAAAGTTCCTTGGTCTGCAAAGTTTGTTTGTGCTTCAAATGACTTAGTTTAAACTGAGTAAAAGATAAAAAAGAAAAACAAAGGTGACTTTCTTAATTCTCTCTCTCTCTCTCTCTCTCTCTCTCTCTCTCTCTCTGTGTGTGTGTTTGTGTGTGTGTGTGTGCGCGTGTGTGTGTGTGTGCATCTGTGTTTGTTTAGTGCCTGCATTTAAGTGTGATTTTCTCCAAGTATTCCTAGGCATTGCAAATCATAAGCTTCTAAAATACCAGAGTATCTCTCTAATTAATACATATTATAGATATTATATTATATTATAGATAATATATAATAATATATTATATATTGTAATATACATTATCTATAATATTACACACACACACACACATATATACACAAATGGCAAAATATTGACCTGCTGTTGAAAGACTCCCAAAGGGAGACCCTCACTCAAATCTCAGGAGAGGCGCGCACCCAGCAAGGCACCGAGACCAGACTTGCTGCAATCACATGAGGAATTTTATTGAAAGTGAAACAGAGTGAGATCTCAGGCCAGCATGCTGGGGTCGAGACTCGTACACCACACAGGGGTAGAGGAGTTCGACCCCAGCCTGAACTTGTAACGGGCTTATAAAGGCAAAAACCACAAAAGAGGGGGAGGACAGGGGGAGAATGAGGAAATTCAAAGGGGACAATGAGGAAATGCAAAGGGGAAGAGTCACACATTATTTATCAGTTAAACCATGTGTCACATGAATCATACACCTGGGGCACACCTAAGGCATTGAAACATTCCACAGAGGTCATCGGGACCTTCTGTGGTTATTCTGGGAACTCAAATCTCAAGAAAGTTCCTGGAGCGATTACCTGCAGAGGAGAGGGCCCTAGGGCAAGGAATCAGTGTCCTTTGACAACTTTTTATTCTTCATTCCCCCATTTTTCTTTTTGTAAAAAGATCTAATCTTAGAGCGATCCCTCAGCTTCTTGTAATATTTGGTATTGTTGTCTTAGGACCATTACCTGTACAGTACTCACCCTTTCTTTTATAAAAGTCACCAGTCTATTGAGGATGCATGGCCCAAAGGTTAGGATTAGCATCAAAATGAGTAAAGGCCCAACCAAAGTGGAGACTAGCGTAGAGAACCAGGGTGACTGGTTAAACCAATTTTCATACCATCCTTGGTACGTTTCTCTTTCTTTTTTTCTGTTTTCTAGTCTTTCTCTAAGCTTTGCCATAGAATCTCTTATGACACCAGAATGATCTACATAAAAGCAACATTCTTCTTTTAGGGCAGCACAGAGCCCTCCCGTGGTGACAGAGTGAGACGAGGAGGTCTCTCAGGCCTGGGTACAGGGTTATCAAGCACCGAATTGGGGCCTACGAGTCGTGTGGGCAGACTCTCTATCTTTATCTTAATAACAAAAACGAATCCAGGGTTCTCTCTGCCAGTATAGACTCTCCATCTCCAACGGTTTCCTCTTACCCAATGACGATCTTGTTTTCCCTGTGGAGTGAAGAGACATCGGGTGCAAGATCAGGCCACCAAGTCCAAGGGGGGTGCACTGCGGTTGTTGACCACATGATGTTGCCCTCTTCATTAAGCACTTCCCAGGTTAATTTTTGAGGGGCCTGGGGGTTATTACCCAAGGTTGGGGCTACGACGAATGCGCAGCTTAAAAGGATTGTTACCGGCTGCCACTGTCCAATTGTCTTCATGATTATCTCTGCCTTGACTGGGTGTCTTCTTTACATGAGAGGCATGGACCCAAGCAGCAATCCCGTCAACCTTGACTGCCGAGGGGGTAGTTAACAGCACCAGGTAGGGTCCCTTCCACTGGGGCTTAAGCGTGCCAGCGCAATGTCTTCTGACCAGGACTGAGTCTCCGACCTGGAACCCGTGGGGCACCGCGGTGGTTCCTGGAGTGTAGGCTTCTTTGATTCGACTCCAGATCTGTGTTTTAATAACTTCTAAGGCCTTTAAGTGGGTAAATAGAACAGAGGAGGAGGGGGAGTTAGTGCTAGGATCCAATATCCCGCATGACTCCGTTAAGGGGGGCAGTCCCCCATGTAGGATTTCATAAGGGGTAAGGCCAATACGCCCCGGCGAGTTTCAGACTCTAAGAAGCGCAAAGGGGAGGAGGGTCACCCAGTCTTTGCCGCCGGTCTCAATAGCTAATTTAGTAAGGGTCTCTTTTAGAGTTCTATTCATTCTTTCTACCTGTCCTGAGCTCTGGGGTCTGTAAGCACAATGTAATTTCCAGTTGGTCCCCAATATAAAAGCTAATATCTAACTTACCTGGGCTACACAGATGGCCCATTGTCTGATCCAATTACCTTAGGGGTGCCAAACCTAGGGAAGATCTCTTCTGGAATCTTCTTAGCTATGACCACTGCTGCCATTTCTCTCTTTGTGGGGAGGCTTTTACCCACCCAGAAAAGGTATCTATAAAGACTAATAGATACTTATATCTATATCTTCTTGGCTCAGTTCTGTAAAATCCACTTCTCAGTAAACCTCAGATCTATCTTCTCTCCTCCCGGCCTTCTACATACATTTGCTTTCTAACATGGCACACAGTTATCTAGTCAAATCTGGCACAAAAGAATTTGACCTCAAGACAGTCTTTACAAGTTCGTCTACCTCTAGATGAGTCCATTGATGCGTTTTTTTCAAGTCCAGTACTGTACACCAGGTTCTGGATGGGGAAATGAACTCAACAGGTTATAGGGGTTAAGTACTGTGAGGTGGAGTTCTGCCACCAATTTGTTTACCTCTCAGAGATCTTGAACTGTCCAGTAGTTATTGGTTCCATGTTTCCACACCAGTAGGAGAGGCACACTTCAGGATGATGGACACATACGAAGTTGTTGGAGTAACCGAATGATGAGTGTCTTGATCTCGTCTCATGCCTTCTTTGATATGGGGTACTAACACACCACTAGCCTGGACTTTAAGGTCCATATGGGCAGGGGCTGGTTCTTAGCCTCCCTCATTCCTGCAGTCTCCGCCCAGGCCTGTGGATATGCCTGCAGCCACCAGTCCGTCTGATCTGAGGCAGGCTGTTTAGAGTTGGTACTCGTCCTCCAACTGGATGGTTAGAACCTGCACAGGCTCCCCTTCTGGACCTCTAACCTGTGTTCCATCAGAGTGGAAGTGAATCTGTGCCCCATCTTAGTCAGGAGGTCTCTCCCCAAGAGGGGGCAGGGACAGTCTGGCATTACAATGAATAAGTGGGATACCCGGCCCACTCCAAGATCCACAGATCTTCGGGTAGTCCATAAATATTTAAAACTTTGGAGCCACATGTCTGGGGCTTCTGTTGCTGGTGTCCCCCTTTTTTTTTGTTGGGGCAATTTTTGTCTCAGTGGCCTTCTTCTTCATAGTAAGCACATTGATCTTTGTCAAGAGGTTTCCTCCTAGTGCCAGACTTGATTCCTAACTCCCTGGCCCTTCACTACTGTGGCCAAAATCTTACAAATTCCTTTTTTGTCTACTACCCTCCGGTCCTCTCTTTCCTCTCTCTGACTTCTGCTTCTCTCTTTCTCGCTTCTCTTCCTCAGTCTCCTCCTTATGAAACACTTTCTCTGATTCCTTCACCAAATC
Source organism: Micromys minutus (assembly GCF_963924665.1). Taxonomy (NCBI): domain Eukaryota; kingdom Metazoa; phylum Chordata; class Mammalia; order Rodentia; family Muridae; genus Micromys; species Micromys minutus. The sequence continues at coordinate 10,217,657 of NC_137962.1, read as the reverse complement.
CTGCAAGGTATAGTTTTGGAACTCCTCTAGCCATTGTAACTTTCTCTTAATATCTGATGCTGACTGCTGTATAAAGGCCATAGCCACCTCTGCCTGTTGACCCTCAGAGGTTGGGTCAAGGTATAACCCCTGTAAGCTTCCATTAAACATTCAAGAAACACAGACCGTGGTTCAACAGGTTCCTGAAGAACCTCTCTTACCTTAGCCAAATTTGTGGGTCCCCTTGCGGCTCCCTTGAGACCTGCCACTAGAGCCCGGCGGTGGACCGTGAGACGCTCCTTACCTTCTGCAGAGTTGTAATCCTAGTCAGGGCGGATCAAGGGAAAAGCTGCATCTATAAGATTAGGGAGATTGGTGGGGGTCCCATCTGGTCCTGGAACATTTTTTCTAGCTTCCAGGAGGATCCTCTCCCTCTCTTCCGTAGTAAAGAGGACCTGCAAAAGCTGCTTGCAGTCGTCCCAAGTGGGCTGATGAGAAAACATCAGGGACTCAGGAGTCCTGTCAGGCCCGATGGGTTCTCTGAAAAAGAGGGGTGGTTAGTTTTCCAGTTATACATATCGGCTGATGAAAACGGCCAATACTGTAGCGAAACTAGTTCTCCCAGAGCTGGGGCGGGTCCATAAGCCCAAAATGGTAGGGCAATAACAGAGCCAAGCCCCGCGCCATTTCCCTCCGGACGACGACCCCTGCGGCTTCGGGTCCCGGCTGCTGGTCCTGTTTCAGAGGTCGTCCGGGAGTCAGTGGGAGTTGGCACCTGTGGGGGACTTGCATGAGAAACTGGTTGAGGGTATGGGGGTGGAGGGTGGTCAAGGAGAAAGAAACCATCATTAGTTTCAGAATAAATCTACGTGGGGGCCGATGGAGTGGGTGCCGGCTTGTCTGGAGGAGGTATTTTCAGTTTCATGACCACGGCCACCTTCGCTGTTTCTGCCCCTGCTGTCCAGGGTCTCACCCAGAGTGGCGGGTTTTGGACCAGGTCCTCCCACACGATGATGTATGGAACCTGATCAGGGTGTCCCCCTGAAGCCTGAAAAACAATTGGCTTGACTGCGGAGATGAGAGATAAATTAAAAGTTCCCTCTGAAGGCCATCCTACACCAAAACTCGGCCATTCGAAGGAGCAGAAAGTCTGCCACGGTCCTTTCCTAACTTCAACAGAAAGATTATGAGCCCTTGTCTTAACGTCCGTCCAATGGTCCAAAGTCAGTGTTAGTGGGGTCGTCACGGTCTGGCCCATTTCTAGTTCTGTCACACACACAAGAAAAATAATCACAAATACTACAAAACAGAGAGACAAAGTCAGTCGCCGACCTCGAGTCCACCAGAAATCCTGAAAAGAGTCAGAGGGTCTAGAATTGGCCCTCTGACACAGATCGTCAAGGAGAAAAACTGATCTCCTGACTTTCCCCGTGGGGGTCCACCAGGCGTCCCTGGTCCTCCCCCTGTCCTCCTGGGACGTCTCCCAGGGTGAACAAATGGCGGACACGTGAATGTGTCTATCCCCGTCCACTCCGCTCCTCCTCTGGAAGAGCAGACTCGATTAGAGCATTTGCGAAAACAGAACTGCGATCGCACCAGATCTTTGAACAATCTACAAACACAGAATCAAAACAGGACAACGAGGAAAGAAAGAAAAGAAAATCCTTACCTCCAAGTAGGTCTAGGACCCCTGGGTGGTCGCACAAATTCAGGATGAGCCCCCAAATGAAAGACCCCCGAAGGGAGACCCTCACTCAAATCTCAGGAGAGGCGCGCACCCAGCGAGGCACCGAGACCAGACTTGCTGCAATCACATGAGGAATTTTATTGAAAGTGAAACAGAGCAAGATCTCAGGCCAGCATGCTGGGGTCGAGACTCGTACACCACACAGGGGTAGAGGAGTTCGACCCCAGCCTGAACTTGTAACGGGCTTATAAAGGCAAAAACCACAAAAGAGGGGGAGGACAGGGGGAGAATGAGGAAATTCAAAGGGGACAATGAGGAAATGCAAAGGGGAAGAGTCACACATTATTTATCAGTTAAACCATGTGTCACATGAATCATACACCTGGGGCACACCTAGGGCGTTGAAACATTCCACAGAGGTCATTAGGACCTTCTGTGGTTATTCTGGGAACTCAAATCTCAAGAAAGTTCCGGGAGCGATTACCTGCAGAGGAGAGGACCCTAGGGCAAGGAATCAGTGTCCTTTGACAACTTTTTATTCTTCACTGTGAGACTCATTCAGCGACACTTCCATTTAGCTTCAAAACCCAGAAAGTCAGAAACTCAGTACAAATAGAACCGAACAAGCCCAGAGAGTCCAATGGATCGTCAAATAGTTGATGGTGTGACTTGTTACCCACCCCTCAGTAGGAGGATAGTGTGGACTGGGCATGGGGACAGGTCCAAAGCTGCAGAGATAGAACTCCAACCATAGCCAGAGGAAGATAAAATGTCACTAATGAGCTGATTCATTGCAATTGTCTCATTTTTTAAAATAAAGATGTGTTTCTAAGACCTCCTTCTGTAAAGTTATACATAAAAGTCAACTTCCCAAGACCTGGAGACCCAGTGCTAAAGTGAAAGCTATTAGAAATGATGCAGAAGAAAATTTGGATGGCTTCAAACTAAGAAGAGACTTATTGAGTAAGACATATGACGCACACACAATGAGGAAGTTTTAAATTGCAAAGTTAAACTGATCAAAAGGTAATGAGCAAGGATAAACTCAGCTTGGGAAAGTATTTGCTGTATATAACCTTGACAAATACTTTTGTCAGAGAACATATGGATTGCAAACCAAGGAGAACAAAGCAAACAATTCTGTAGGAAAAATTTCAAGACATATTGTGCTCGGTAGAAGAGAAAAATACAAACCAATAATCGACATGCCAAGAAGAGCTCCACCTGCCTTGCACAGGCAAATTTGGAATACAGGCCCAGTGAGGCATGCCTTTCTATCTGTCGGATTAACTCCAGTCCAAATCTGCAATTTAAATGATGCACAGGATGTGGGATGGAGATGTTCTCATATATTCAGCACGTCTGGACCTCCTCATCCTTCTGTCCTAGTCTCCAGGAGAGTGGAATAACAAACCTGTCGCCATGCATTGTTACTTTGTTGCTGGTGCTGGAACCCAGGGCTTTGTGCATGCTAGACAAGCACTCTATCAACTGAGATATGCCCTCAGCTTAGGGTTTATAGCTCTTCTTAACCAATGTGTGGTGATGTGGAATGGGATGAAATCAGAGATGGGACTTTAAAGGGATGAAGCTGACTTAGAGATTCATATGTCAATGCCAACGTATGTGCTCTGGACACATACATTGGTAGAATTGGGCACATTCCCTAAGAGATATAACAAACATGGCCATGATTAGCTACATAATACATTATTCAGAGAGCAAATGCATGTACTAAAACTATGAGGCAAACAAACTGAATGAGAAATACAACATTTATAATCAACCAAGAATCACCTAGGAGGTTTGAAACATACACTCTTGGTTTTATCTGTGTGGACATTCACAGAGAGGATTAATCATAGAGCAGACATCTGCCTTGAATGTGTGTAGCACTATCCCACAAACTGGATACCCCTAGACAGTGAAAACAGGTAGGAGGAGAAAGCCAGAGAACACCAACATTCTTCTTTCTCTGCTTTTTGGGCATCATGTTATGACGAGTACTGCTCCACCAAGCTCTCCCCACCATTATTCCAAATACTAACAGTGTAAAATAAACAATTCCTCCCTTAGGTTGTGTCTGACATTTTGGTCACAGTGATGAAATTCTAACTAATACAGAGGTACAAAAGCTTCAGTGGGTTCTTACTAATTATCCTAAATTTGTTTGTTTTTATCTTATGTATATGACTGTTTTGTCTGCACATATGTAAGTGTACCACATACATAGCATGCCTGGTGCTCCCAGAGGTCACGAGAAGACGTCGGATCCCCTAGAACTGGAGATACAGTTATGAGGTGTGGTATGAGAACTTGGAACCAAACCTGGATCCTCTGCAAGAGCTGAAAGTACATTTCACTGTTGCATTATCTCTATAGTTCTGCATCCTATTGTTCTTATAATGCTGTTCTGTGATCATTAAGAACTGCTGTGGTTTGAATGGGGAAAGCCCCTCCCTCCTATAGGCTCATGTGTCTGAACACTTAATCTGTTCTGTGATCATTAAGAACTGCTGTGGTTTGAATGGGGAAAGCCCCTCCCTCCTATTGGCTCATGTGTCTGACCTCTTCTTCCCCAAGTGGTGGTACTGTTTTGGAATACTGCAGAACCTTTGGGAGATAGAGTTTGGCTGGAAGTGGATCATGAATGGTGGGGGAGATGTCAAGGCATTCTAACCTGACCCAATTCCTGTTCACTATCTGCTTCCTGGCTGCCAATCAATGTCGCCAGACAACTTTTGGCTTCTGTCACCATGCTTTCTCTGACATAATGGACTGTATCCCCACCCTCAGAACTATAAGGCAAAATGAACCCCTTCTTTCTTAAACTTCTTATCAGGTGTTTGGTTCATGGACGAGGAAAGTGACTATGTAACTAAGACAAGTTAAATAAAAAAGTAACTAAGACAAGGATCGATCTTCAATAACAGTAAAACTTAAAAATTTATCATTTTAGCCATTTCTTTCCCAGGGGAAATTCCACAGCTGATATCAGTAGGTTGAATTTGGGGACAATCATCAATATCTGTCTTCTGAACTTTTTCACTCGTCTAAGTCCCTAGGTCAGATGACCAATAAGACCAGATTCTCCTGCATAGGACACAAGTATAAAAACAAACAAAAAACAAAAACAAAAAAAATAAGCAAAAGTAAGGAAATGAAAGGTAGCATGTCTCTTTGGACAGGGAGAGGACTGATAATTGTACAAAAGTCAAATATGATCTCTGTGAGAAAGGATGTCATGCCGAACAGAGTGGCCATTGAAATGTAAGAAAGGCCACAGACTTCCAAGTGTCCCACAGGGAAACATGCGTAGGTGGCTGCGGTTAACTGCCCTTGTATGAAAAGGACAGTGGAGTACAAAGCAAGCTAGAGTTGCCATGTTCGACACACACTGAAGGCAGTTACAAGAAGAATCAGTTTCAGAAGACTGAGAATCGGTTGGTTGGGTTCTTTTCTTTTATAAAACAGATGTGATCTGTGATCTTTGCCCACACACAGCATGTGGTAACCCTCCCCACGTCCTTTAATTCCACCCCGAGTCTTATCTCCCCTAACCCTTCACAGACATCAAGCCTTATTTGGTGATAATGAATGCTGTGGAGGAAAAACTGAGTTTCATAAGCATGAGATATTGCTGGGGAAAATGGGAGCAAAATATAACTCAATTCTGGGGGTAAATATGAGACTTTCCAAACAGATGAGAAGACAGACAGCCTCCCCCCCCCACAAGACTGCCCACAGTTCAAGCGTCTAGGATCTGCTTGCCCACCTTGATGATATCCTTTTGTTTTCTGTCATATCTTCCTTACCCCCACATGTAGGCATCCTTGAGTCCCCACAGCTGGAGGAGCATGTCTAAGACCCCAAAAATGCTAACACATGAGCTACATGTTACTTTCAGAGGTCACCAATACATTCAGCTAACCCAGCCATTTTGTTCCTAAACATCCCACACTGAGCAGCACTCTACAGGTCACAGAGAAAAAGAGAGGCAGGTGAGGCATGTGACCTTCTGGAAAATGTCAGAGGAAACACCCCAGGGTAGATAGAAAGAGCATCAAGGAGGAACCAATCTATGGCCTGAATCCAACAGGTAAGCTGTATTTGTACATCTGACATGCTGTTGTAGGAAAAAGTCTAAAGAAGAAAAGTATTCTGTGACACAAGAAAACAATGTGAAATTCAAGTCCCTGTGTCTATAAACATGATTTTACCTAAACACAGCCAGGTTTGTTCACAGACTGTCTGTGACCACTTTGACACAGTGATGACCTGTGAAGTCTTTGATGCGGCCATCCACACACTCAGGGTCCTGACTCTGGCTGTGACTATAATACCCTCTGTCCCCTTGCCCCATGCATGGACTTAGGGACCAGCTCGGATGGAACCTGTCATCCACATACACATAATGGGCACACATCTTCCTGTTTACTCAGTTCTTCCATAGACAGTTTTTAAATCTTCACTATGTGTTAGGTGATAGAGATGCAAAAGCAATCAAAAGGAGACAGGCTCTCCCTGTCTCTGCATGTGTAGAGTCTAATGCATTAACCAGTATAGGCCAAGACAAGTGTCCGACTATAGCCTTGACCACCAATAGGAAGGAAGCTGTGCTGCTAGATGAGAAAGCAGACTCAGCAGGCAGGGGTGCAGGAGGGGAGCAGCAATTCCCTTTGAATGTGACACCAACACCACAGAGAGTCATGGAAAGGGGACTCCATCAGGCAAAGGGAAGAGAAAAAGTGCTTCTGGCAGAAACTAGAATATACAAAAGTTCCCGGAGGGACTTAACAATGAGGATTTAAACGAAAGGCCACAGGGCTTTGAAAGGGGAACTGTGACGCTGGAGTTCGATCGGGACATGGTGTCAAGAGATACAAGACAGGCAGGCATGGCAGGCAGGTGTTCAGTCTTCAGTCATACTTCTGCTTCTGCCTTTTAAGATCCTTCACTCAGTCCCCATAGGAACAGCCAGAAAGAATATGAGCAGGAGCCAAATTCACAAATCATTGACCCAGTGCTTACAGTGTCCAGCCATGAATGCTTCATTAAGGGGATTAAGTGCATGTAAACTGTCTGAGTTCTAATTTACTATAACTTGAAAAAATATCCTAAGTGATCCGAGCAGTAAGGATACAACTCTGTCAAGCAGAAATGGGTACCAGGGATAGCTTAATCAGAACATTTAGTATATGTTGGGCCCAGGACACAGTAAGACCATTACATATGCTTGCTGTTAGTTTCTAGGTAACTACCATCACCACCATTATCACTGTCACCTTTATTTCCTGAGTAAAAACTAAATCATTACCCAAGAGAGTCCAAACCTCAAGCACAGGACACCTTTATTTCTTTGTTTTCAACATCCTTAGGAATTAGATTGTCTTGGTCTTTCTCTTGTCATTCACAACCTGGAATCTAGGAGAGTACTTGAGGAAGACTGGACCACATGGGCACTGGTCACTTCTCTATGACAAGAACAGAAGCTGCCCAGAAATCATATGCCTGGGCAAGAGCTGGTACCTGCCTGGTCTTAAGAGAAATCGCTTGCAGCTTCAGGTCTCCCAGGGTGCCTGGCCTGGCCTCAGATCTCCTTGGGTACCTGGTTCTCTAGATACCATGTGGCAGAAAAATGTATCAGTTACCCAGCTGGGGTCAGAAAATGCTGAGTCAGGTGTACAGGGTAATATGAGCAAATCACCAGACTGATTTGCCATGTTGCAGAGTTCAAATCAGAGAATAAAGCACTGTGCTTCCTGTCCCCAGGGCCTCTGTGATTGGATGGCAGCAGGCAGGACTTTGTGGCAGATAGGAGTGTCCTCGGGTGAACTCCCTTCACTTGATCTTCACAGACCTCTCAACACAGGCAGGCACGTGTGAACCTGTCTTGATGTGGGAAGCTAACCCTCTGTGACTTTTGGAATAAGATTGCTTGGTGTGGTCTCTGTGCCTGGCTCTGGGGGGTTCTTGATGCTCCATTTTGGCCAGATGAAGGAACAGTTTCAGATCAAGTGGAGACTAAAGCAATGCTAACAATAATGCAGTAGAAAGAACACTCCTACTGTGATTCTGGAGTCAGAATCCCTGGGTTAAGTGGGAATCTGCCATTCTCTAGCTACCTCTTGAACAAGTGACCTGACATCTCAGTGCCTCATTTTTCTTTACTGTTGAATGGAATCATACATACATCTGCTTCATGAGGCTGTAGAAAAGATGATGGGAAAATTTTTAAAAAATGAAAAATTTGGCATCACTTTGGGTCATGTCAAGCACATCGTAACTCATAGCTCAACAAATGCTGACTCTACTAGTCAATGACATCTCTTCCCAGCTCAGACTGCACGGATGTTTAGGCTGAACAGTCACTTCACTCAGTAAGATGCTCTGATGGGCTCTCAACTCAGTATATGCTCTTATCTCTCTATACTTATTATTAATTATCAACATCTACATTTATTCATATATAATATAGAATATAGTTTTATATATTAGCATATAAATATGTAGTTCATAGTCAACCCTTCCATGCTCTTAACACAACTCTACCTCACTGTTAGGTTCAAAAGAAACTCAAGACAAATGGTTGACATGCTGCCTGCCAGCCTCTCTCAGCATAACAAGTAACTGTTATGTAACAAGTCCTGGCTCCTGTCAACATATCTCACTCCATGCCTTACTCTAAACCTCTCCAGTTGCCAAGCTCCACTTGACTTGCCAGGTTTTTTCCTATAAAAGTCTTCATTTCAGCCCCAAGTTCTCTTGGTCCCCATTCTCTTAGTCCTTCTCCCTCTCCAGGACCTCTTCTTTGTCCCTCTCTCTTCTCTTCCTCTCTTGCTCCCCATCCCCTCTTCTCATGGTCCATCCAATTCTGCTGTTCATTTTCCACCTGAACTCTTCCAGATGACTGGTTGTTTTCTCCCTCATATCTACACTGAAAGGCTTCTCTTCAACCATACCTTACTCTCTTCTCCCAGAAGTCCCTTCTGCGCCCAGCTAGACCTGTCAGTCTCCTTAGAATTAGATTCTAATAGTCCCAATTTTACATTTCAGGACCCACCTTGGCTGATATATGTATATCTTGATCTTCAAAGACCAACTCTTTAAGACCTAAGAGATGTATCATTGTGGCTACCAGTGATTCCTAGTAAGAGGTTCTGTGCCTGGTACTTGTTTGTAACTCAACAAACATTTAATGATTGTATAACAAAATCAATGAGTGAACACATTTGTGTAAATAAATGAATGCATTGGTAAACAATTTATAGAATTAGCACAAAGCATGGTTTGGACCCCACTTAGTTCCTCTGTTAGAGGTGAAGGTGGCAGAGCAGGGAAATGTGAATGCTTGGGTTTGAGACTATGTGTTAGCCACATACAAGGTCCTTAAGAAAATATTGATTGAGTCATGTGGGTTTCCTTACCATGCTATCTGAATGGCTTTAGGCAAGAATATAATGTCCAAGGAAGCTCTAATTATTTTATTTATCAAATGAAGAACAATATTTGTCTTAGTTTTTATTTTAATGTGAGCATAGTAAGCTAAGTTATAGCAACACTAGCAACAAAAAATACCCAATAAAGGTTTCTGAACAGCAGCTGAACTAAAGAGATAATAAAAGTCTACAAGCTTGAGAAGGACAAATCAAATTCAAATTAGCATGGCATCAAGATCCCCCTCATCCATCACTACAAACACACACACAGGAACAGGTCCATACACACCCACAGGCACACACACTACACATGAGTGTGTGTATGCTCATACTCATCTGATCTGCATCCGGCTACACTCCTCTGCTTGCTATTTCTGGTCAGTCATTTGGAATTGTTGAGGAGAAAGGAAAAGGCCTGATAAATACTTCTACTTAAGGTTTTAAATTCTTAACAGCATCAGAGAGATAATTTAGAGACATGATAAATAAGGAATTGGAGGGGGGTTGATTCCAGAGCAATAGTACACCCTCAAGGTTGAATTTAGGCAGTCTCCAAACAAATCATGTCCATTGGGATAGGTCAGTATATTTTATGGCTAACATTAATTGATGGGGGGATAGTTAATGAACTGATAGGACTGAGAAAGGAACAGATAGCTTTTGGGGGTCTTGTCCTTCATCTTATGAAAAATCACCTGGATTTTTGTCATAATTTGATGTGCAGAGTTTCCACATTTGGTGTGTGTGTGTGTGTGTGTGTGTGTGTTTTGTCCAGTGTTGGATGTGTGTGGGGCACATGTAGAGGACAAAGCAAGAAACTGGGTACCTGCTATATTGCCTTAAGACAGGAGTCTCTTACTGATGTGGAAGCTTACCATTTTGTCTAGGCTGAGTTTTCTATAAACTCTCAGGCTCCTCTTCCAATGCTGGGGTTTATAAGTATGTGCATGTTCATCCTTTTATGTTAGTACTGGGGATTTGAATTTAAGTTCTCAATCTTACAAGGCCAAGCATTCTTACCTATTGAGTCATTTCTCAGTCCTTCTCTATGGTTTTTAAGACACAAGAGACTCAAAGCTGTGAAGCCAATAAGTCTATGTTTTTAAAACTGAGTCTCTGATATTACAAGAATTTGTTCTGGGAAAAACTCACATTAGTAAATCTTGGTGCTTTCCTTGTAACTCCTTCATGCCTGGCTCAGATAGTGTTCTTAGTTTAAGGTCCAGACTGAGAAAAGGGAATCAAATTGTTGACGGTCTGAAGGTTGAGGAGGTCAAAATGGAGGGTCATTTCCAATTGTTATCAGTAGATAAGTAAGGGCCACAAAGCTGTCTCATATTGCCTATAAAATGTCCATTGTTCTGAAGTTGGCACTGCTTAGCACAGGAGGCATGCCATCTTGGCTCTGGTCACTGTAACCTTGGCACTAGTAATTAAAGGTGTAAAAGACCAGGATAAATCCTGACACCCAAACAGGTAAAGGAGAAGACTCCTAGGAGATAGAGTAGAGCCAAAAATGTAGGATAGCAGGTTCAGTGACTGTTTCAGGAACTGGCTGACCATGAAGAATTTATGGCCTTAAGGTCAGGGTGACTCTGTTTCAGAAACTGACTGACCATGAAAACATAAAAATTAAATAACACGTCATAAACAATCTTGAGAAACCGGATGTTCCCCTCACAATTCATTACCAGTAATTTTCACCTTATAAACAATCTTGAGAAACCTGATGTTCCCCTAGCGATTCTTCACTGGTAATTTTCACCTTATAGGCAATCTTGAGAAGCCAGGTATTTCCCTTATGATTCTTCACTGGTATTGTTGGTATTCTTCAGTGACATACTCCCCCACCCTGAGTTGTGGTTTCTTTTCTTTAAAACCCCTATCTCCCAGCCACTCGGGGTCAGATTCCTCTACTCCTGCGTGGGATATGAGTCTCAAAGCCAGTGCACTGGTTCATTTAAAAACCTCATGCAATTGCAGCGAGGACGGTCTCTCATGAGTTCTTGGGGGGTCATGTTATCTCAAGACTTGACTGAGGGTCTCCCCTCTGCAGGGGTCTTTCAGGTGGAAGCCCACCTTGGCATCTACAAATCCCAGTGAGGTAGCTGCATAAAAACCAACATTCAGTTTCTAGGACTTTGAGGGCTCCCTGTGGTGGGGAGCAGGGTGTTGTCCAGGAAACGTGGTCCTGGAAGAGCATTCACATCTCCTGGTTAGAGAACAGTTGCAGGGGAAGGAACATTAGATAATGTACGCATGAATTGCATATGTCTATGCACACATATATATATGCACATATTGTCACATAGATGATATATGTGTACTAATGTGTCTTATATTGACATAAAGCATGTATACACATGTATGTAAATTCAAGTGTAAATGTATATTATGTGTGTATTTAATATAGCTTGATCCTTGCAGCATGATTTTATATGTACAGTGAAAGAGGTAACATAGCCCATGCGTATCTTTCAACTCAGTAAGTATTGAAGGAGAGAGTCCAGAGCCTTGACAATAGGCAATAGCCCCCCATTATGATGGCAGCAAGCCACAGAACTGAAACTAGGCATTCAGAAGCAGTGAGTAAAGCATGCATTTTCTTATTTTAGTTTTCATTTAATCATTTAATGGTTTCATCTCTCCTCACAACTCTGAACTGGACATGTACAGTTCCAGTACATGTCGTGGAGAGACAAGATAAAAGCCGGTCTCTGGAAATGTCCAGCACAATGCTAAAAGTATGGGTGGGAGCTGGATTCAAACCCACAGCCGTGCTCTCAAACTCCCAAGTGTGAGAGCACTCAGGCTACTGTCCTCACCCCCAATCCCTTGTTCTCTGTCTCCCTCCCCCATCTCTGCATACTGTAAAACCTCAGTGGACTTCAAACAATGGACCCACCTGTCTCCTCTCAAGGCCACTTTATCTCCACCCTGGAAAAACATCCTCCGTTTCTCCCCCTGCAACTCTTCTCTAACCAGGCGGTGTGAATACTCTTCCAGGACCAAGTTTCCTGGACAGCACCCCGCTCCCACCACAGGGACCCATAACAGGACATGTGTTCTACCTGAGGAGCAGGTGTGGGAGGCCATGGCTCAGTATTGCCAAATAGGTTGATAATGCTGTGCACTGGGGACTTTAGGGAAAATTACTACTTGAAAATGCTAATACACAAAGCCTGTGTATGTGTGTGTGTGTGTGTGTGTGTACACTTATCTTCATGTTCATATGTCAGGAAAATTATTCTGGCAATCTACCACTTCTGTGCTTCTGCAGTAAACACATTTATATCCTGATTATTCTGTTAAAGTGATTGACAAACATAATTGGTATATGTTTGTTTTGTGCATACATTTTACAAACCTACCTCAGCTACCAAGTTACTCTATGGCAATCCATCCATGGACACAATGACAGAGACAGCTCGTTGATGGTAGATAGGGGAAGAAGTCAGGTGGGGATGTTGCTCTAGCAGTAGCATTGGTTTGGAAGGGACGACGGCTAAAATCTCCCTCTGAGAGTAAAGCTTTATAGCTAAGTGAGAGAAAAGCTCTACTCTTGCAATTGTTCCCAGGGTGGTACGAGGTATGTACTTCAAAAAGAACAACCTCAGGCTTGAATCTGCAAAGTCCCCAGGATAGAACATGGGACCAAAGTGACCTCATTAATGCCAGTCATAGGCCTAGCTCTATCTGTGAATCCCAATGAAAGGTAAAAATGTGGGCTGCCCATCCAAAATTTATTAATAATATTATTTATTTATTTATTTATTTATTTATTTATTTATTTATTATGTAATCTGATCTGGAGGAAAAAGTTAAGAACAGAGCTGAAGAGCAAGATGGCTTCCCAAATGGGAGCTGGGCATCTGACACAACTCCCTGGTGGATTTTGTAGGCCTTTCTAACTCACCCTGGCTAACTGGCTTCCATGTGCCTCCATGTGACAGAATCTCTAGTCCCCAGGTCAGGAATGCAGTGGTGTATTTCAGACTCATCTTGGTTCCACCATTCTTTGCTACACTTTCCTTTACCAAAACTCCACCATGCATCCACTTAAGAAATAATGCTACGGATCCCTTGCCAGGGCAGACCCTGTTTTTGGCACTAGGAGAATTACATATGACTTTAGTTAGGAGTTTGCCTTTCTTCACGGAGACAGTGGAGTGAGAAACCACTGTCCAATCTCTCTCCCCACCTCTAGCCTGCATCCCACATGCTAAGTGGAATGGCCTACACACAACAAAAATCTGATGTTTGTCCTCTCCTTAAGCTGTCTGAAGGGAGCCTATTACACACGAGAGAGAAAACTGGTTAAGTCACCATGCTATTTAAGACACCTTTTGAAAGTCTGTATGTCACCTGCTACACTCAGGCTGTATCTCAAGACAGACATACCAGGCTATATCTTAAAAGAACGATATCATTAAAGGGAATAGTCCCTGATCCATAAAGTTTTGGGCACTATTTTTTATCTTTCTTATCTGTTCTTTGTTTTTATTTAATCATAGGCTGTGACATGTGATATATAAGACATTAGAAAAAATTAAAAAGTGAATTATAGACCATATGGAAAAGACTACATTAAAGGAAGAAATCTTTGCTGAATTCAATCTAGGTTTTGCAGGTAAGAAGGGAAATTACTTTTTCATCCACCCTAAGGTATTGTGGCTGTCTTGGCCTCAGACTTATAGTCAAAGTAGCCTAAAGGTATTGTCCCCTAAGAGGACCTTGTCCCTAGCTAGCACTAATTGCTTTAATAAAAAGCCTCTTTATCTGCTTTGGGCTAATCTCAGGAAATGCCTGAGGTCACCTTTTCAAGCATTTGTAATGCCTCTCAGGAGATATTTCCTTTCAAGTCTAGAGCAGAATATTAAAAAGACTTTTGAGTTCCTTGTAACGATGGTAGGACTTCAATTTATTAAATTAGAATTTTGTTCTTTAGCTGAGAAACACTTTTAGAGATAATTACAAATTAATTGTTTTATATATGGATACACACACACACACACACACACACACACACACACACACAGAGTGCTAGCTCACTCTATGTCAACTTGGCATAGGCTACAGTCATTTGAGAGGGGAAACCTCAGTTAAGAACATGCCTTTTTAAGGTGGGGCTATAGGCAATTGGGGGTGGGGAGAGTTCCTAATTAGTGATTGATACAGGATAGTGCCACCCTTAGACTGGTGGTCCTGTATTCTATAAGGAAGCAGGCTGAGCAAGTCATAAGGTACAAGCCAATAAGCAGAACCCCTCCATGGCCTCTGTATCAGCTCCTGCTTCCAGGTTCCTGCCCAGTTTGGGTTCCTAACTCTGTTTCCCTCAACAGACTCTGACTCAAGATATGTAGACCAAAGAAATCTTTCTTCTCTCCAAGCTGCTTTTGGTCATGGTGTGTAGTTGCTCAGAAGAAGCTGTAAGGCACAGAATGTAATTAGTAGTAGTAAGAACCAAGCTAGGATTGGCTTAATATGCTGTAAATTGTAGATATATCACACGTTTTCTGTATTGCCTTAACAAGCTCACTGAGCACAGGTTATTAGTATCTAAAACAGGAATCATATCTATTTATGAAGTGTGGTTTAAGGATAAAAGGAAATCTGTAGTTTACTCCTAGTAGAACAGATTCAAGGCTAATCAAAAATGAAATTATGCTTTCTTCTGTAGCCATAAGTTGGTTCTGCACTGACTGAAATAGCTGCTCTGCAGCATAGGTAATTACCACTGCCATGCCCTGCACCCAGGAGAGACATTACTAATCAATCACAGGATTCTTCACCATCAAGACTAAGGGCAACCTCAAAATTCTTCTCACTTGCCATCTCTGCAATTGCCACCATCACTACAGTTTCTGTGGGAAATCACACATCCCTTTGTTGGCTCCTCAGTCTCATGAAACTCAAATACTGAGCATCATGATTAGTTTTATAGCCAAATTGAGACAACCTGAGATTATCAGAGAAATGGGCTCAATTAAATTTACTAGCCTAGGTGGGGCAAGGTGGCCCAAATTGATGCAGGCCCTGTAAGTAAGTGTCATTTGCATGGGTTTTGGACGGGTTGTAGAAGGTGAGTAATGGAGTACCTCATCTTTACCCAGAGTTCCCACAATCCAGACTTTGCTTGCTCTGCCTTATGGGCCTGCTTTTGCACCACACTGTATTACTGATCATTTTTAGTTCTCCAAACAAAATAATGATTTGCACCCTGTGTCTTTTCTTATGAGTTCATAGTCCTCACTGTTACAGTCACAAAAATAGTGGATAGAACAAAGATATAGTCCCCTAAGCAGAAGCCTTCTGTCTGTGCACTATCAGAGCTAGTTTAAATATCAACTCTTACAATAATATGTCAGAGTAGCAACTATTGTCTATAAGTAGTATTGGGTAGACAGAAGAAGGGTCACAATATGTTCCCTTCTTTTTAGTCATGGAAGATGCTATCTGTTCAATGAAGTTTGTAGGTTTCTCTTTTCAAGAATGGGCTAGGTCTGTCACTGATAGTGAAAACCTTTGTTCAATCTTGGAGAACAGACCCTTGTAAAACTGCCCTTACTCAGCACCCCACTATCATTGGAGATAGGAGTACATTGACTCTTTATAGATTCTTGCTCCTTCATAATTACCTTACCAACTAGTTAGGATTATGAAATGGTGGTAAGAGCCACATCAGAGAAGATAGCTGTGCATTTAGGTTGAACCATGGCATTGGAGTTAGGTCTTTCTTGAAAGTCCAGCCATGCCATCTGACTCTCTTCTTCATTTCTTAAAAGGCAGAGCAGAGTCCATGCCTCTCCCATACTATATGTACCATTAAGAGTGACCAACATGGTGCTGAGCACACTCTCATGACCTGGGACAAGCCATCAACACTTGACATCAAACTGTAAGATGAGGACCTATTGTTCTACACTGCTTCCTTCCTCCACCCTTTTCTTCTTATTTAGTCTTTTCTAAAATAGTATATCATGTGTGCTGTTTCCCCTCCAGTCCCTGTTTCTTACTCCCACCCTTTCCTGCCTCTTTGTCCTACAATTTATGGGAAGTCTTCACTTTGTTCTAAGACAACTTCTAAGCAGCATGAGTGCCAAGAATACTGTGACTTTCTTTGTTCATGAAGGTGGTTGACAAAAGAAAGCTAAGAGATGAACTATGCTGGATCCCACTTTGGGCCCATCGCTCAACCTCCTTTTACTCGGGTTCTTCTCCATTTTTGTCCCTACTGTTCTTTCAAACAGGGACGATTATGGGTCAGAGTTTTTGACGATGGAATGGAAACCACAACCACACACCCTGTCTTTCTACTGGAGATGGGCTCTACAAATTCCCTCTTCCTACTTATAGAGCATTGCATCTAAGGTCCCTCCCTTTGAGTCCTGAGAGTCTCTCACCTCCCAGGTCTCTGGTACATTCTAGAGGGTTTCCTCACCTCCTACTTCTCAAGGTTGCCTGTTTCCATTCCTTCTACTGGCACTCGGGACTTCAGTCTTGTTACTCCCATCCAATACCTGATGATGTTCCCCTCTTCCTATCCCTGTCTTCTTTTTCATCTAGCTTCCCCCCTCCTATAATTTCTTTCTTCTTCCTCCCAAGTGGAATTGAGGCATCCTCACTTAGGCTCTTCATCTTGTTAAGCTTTTTCAGTTCTGTGGATTGTATGTTGGGTATTCTATACTTTTGGGGGGAGCAACTAATATCCACTTACTAATGGGTACATGCCATGCAAGTCCTTTTGGGTCAGAGTTAACTCACTCAGGATGTTATTTCCTGATGGTATTATTGAAGCTATCATGACTGCCCTTTAAAAGACCCAACAACCAGCTGAAAGAATCAGATGCAGATATTTACTCCCAACCAATGGACAAATGCTCTAGACCCCTATGGTTGACTTAGGAAAAAGCTATAAAAAGCTAAAAAGGAGAGCGACCCTGTAGGATGACCAACAGTCTCAATTAACGTGAAGCCCCACCCCCTGATCTCTGAGACACTGGGCCACCAACCAGGCAGCATACACCAGCTGATATGAGGCCCCCAACTCATATACAGCAGAGGACTCTCTTGGGTATGGGTTCAGTCAGAGAAGATGCACCTAACCCTCAAGAGACTAGAGTCCCTAGGGAGTGGGGAGGTCTGGTGGGGTGAGAGTGAGGGGATGGTGACAACCTCCTGGAGATGGGGAAAGGAGGTATGAGATGTGGAACAGGTAGAGGGTGGACCAAGAGGGGGATAAAATGTAAACTGTAAAAAAATAATATTAATAATAATAATTTAAAAACAAAAGAAGAACCATGAGAAAAGTTAACTTAATCTGGTTAAGAGACAGAAGACCCACATTCACATCTGTATCAGTAAAGCTCTATCAGAGCCTCTCAGGAGACAGCTATATCAGGCTTCTATTAACATGCCCTTCTTGGTATCACCAATAGTTTCTGGATTTGGTGGCTGCATATGGGATAAATCTTTAGGTGGGGCAGTCTCTGGATGGCCTTTCCTTCCATCTCTGCTCCACTCTTTGTCTATGTATTTTCTTTAGAGAGGAACAAGTCTGCATTCATATTTTTGAGATGGGTTGGTGATCCAGCCCTTCAATTATGAACCCCAATGGAGGAATTAGGGGAAGGACTGAAGGAACTGAATGGGTTTGCAATCCCATAGGAAGAACAACAATACCAACCAGACCCCCAGAGCTCTCAGGGACCAATCCACCAACCAAAGAATTACACATGGAGGGATCCATGGCTCCAGCTACAGATGTAGCAGAGGATGACATTATCTGGCATCAATGGGAGGAGAGGCCCTTGGTCGTATGAAGATTCGATTCCCAAGTGTAGTGGATTGCCAGGACAGTGAGATGGGGGAGGGTGGGTGGATGGGGGACCATCATCATAGAAGCAGCGGGAGGAGTTATGGGATAAGGGGTTTGCAGAGGGGAAACAGGGATGGGTATAACATTTAAAATGTAAATAAATAAAATAACCTATAAAAAATTTAAAAAGAGACAGAAAACATCAGGCAGTTGTTAAAACCACCAGCATAAGTAACAAACAAAGCCATGTCATTCAAAAATCGCCCATGGCAGCTTGACCCTTACTGAAGTGGAATGTAAACTCATTGTGTACAGGCTGTTGATATTTATAAAGGATCTCATAGGAATGATTGCAAAACAAGTTCACCATCCTTCCAAACTAAGAAACTATTACAATGCCTCTACAGCAGTGAGAGGGGTAGGGGAGCTGTACCAGGTTGGGAGGAACCGTGTTGAGACATGGGCTTAGCTGGTAGTCACGGGGCTGGACACTTAGCACTTATAATCCTACTGTACTTCCCCCTGAGCCATCTTCCTGATTGCTGATGCAACTTACCAGTCACCTAAACTTCTTCCCATTTGCCCAACCCTGGGACACTTGAGCTCTTGTGCCTTTCTATCTGTAGTGATGTATCTCTCAAACAACAACACAGAGCAAATCCTCTTTTAAGTTCCTTCATGTCAAGTATTTGGTTACAGAGATGCAAGAAGTACACACTCACATACTTAAACATACATGCACACACACACATACTCACATAGACACACATGTGCAAGCAAACACACATACTAACAATAGCATGCTAGAACTTTAGGCAACTGGCCTAGGGAATTAAATTCAGCAACAACAGAATACCATTAAAAGCATGTGACATGGATAAAGCCACACACAAAAGATTGTATTGATCCCACAAGATGTTGGGAGAACAGGGTGATGGGAAGATTAATGGACACAGAGTGGATGTAGGAATGTTGAAAGTCTGCTAACTGGATGCAGAGTTTCATTCTGAGATGACAGGACTGTTCTCAAATTAGATTCTGGAGATGGTCGGTTGCATAATTCTATGAACATAGTAAGAGACATTAAACTGTGTATTTAAATTAGATGAATTTTATAATGTAAGAACTGTACTTCAATAATATTATTTTAATACACTATTTTTACTTATCTCTTGATAAATTCATGCATGTGCAAAATGTAGTTTGATCAAATGTATCCTCAACTCTTCCTTCCAACTCTTCCTCTATCCCTTTTTCCCTCCTAACTTTACAATCCATTGTCGGTTCTATAATCCACTGAAGTCAATGCACTGGAGCATGGGCATCTTACCCATGGCCACATGTCTGAAGAAAACTGACTCTTTCCTTCAGTAACTATTAATTAGCAATAGCTTCTTAGCTATTGGGAGTCTCTTTTTTTTTCATGCTAGCATGTGAAGTGTTTTGTTCCTATAAAGGTCTTATGCTAATACATATAGTTACTGTGAATTCAAGAAAGCAGTGGTCCTCTTATGTCCTCTTCAAAAAACATAAGACACTACTTCAAAGGAATACTTTCCAACTGTTAACTTTTACAATTGTTTCCCCCCCCCACTAATTTGCTCTCTGAGCTTTGGAGGAGGGAGAATGTGATATGGATGTCCTAGTTATGGTTGGGCTCTCTGCATACATTTATTCTCTTCACCTTAAACAAAGAAAACCATTAAATGTTTTTTTTTTTTTTTTTTTTTTTAAAGCGAAATTACCTCTCAACTGGGATCCTGGTGTTGGTGAATTTTTCTGACAGTTCTGTCTGAGAAGGAGAAACATGGAATAGAGCCAATCTCTTGGATTTATGTCTAAGCCTTACCCTAACTTGTGTGTGATGTAGTGTCTCATCTGTCATGAACTTTGGGGGTGGGTGGCTCTATACAAGTTTCTCTGAGTGACAGCTACTGCAGCTCTTCCTAGATTTTCAGAATATGTATGGGACCAGAAATACCATGGAATGCAAGTTTTCAATAAATGCCCATGGCTTTGCAGATGACAGAAGCTTGAAACACAATGGTGTTTCAATTGGCTTAGTTGATGAATCTACCCTACTGTCCTTTCAGCTAGGTGATGGGTGGTTTTATATTTCTTCTGAAAGAAAATTATCACAGAAGGAGGCAGTCAAAGGCTGGAAACGACACCTTGATCAATTTCTGTGTGTGTTTTGATAGACTAAAGTAAAGTGCAATGTGGTGGCACCAAACTTGACTATGCAGGGGCCACGATCTGAATGTGGTGGCACCCCATCCTGGACTATGCAAGATCCATGATCTGACCTGATTTCCTCTGAGTGAAAACATATGGACTCACCCTGAAGGTCATGGTCCTGAAAAGTATGTGTTCCATGATCAGAATTATTCTAAGTCCTTAATCCTAACTCTGTACCAGCATTTATATAATGTAAAAGCCTCAGATATGAAAAAGATCATTTAAAAGCTAAGGCATTTCAGAATCCAGAAAAGAGTAAAACATTGACAAAGTTTTGCTCATTTGGGAGTGTGTCCATTCTTCCCACGCAACAGTTCTAGCAGACCTCTAGCTATAGAAAACACTCCAGATAACAGCTGATTTAAGCCATCTCTAACCCCCATATAATTCACAAGGTCAGGACCACTGATCCCAAGTTACAAAAAGTAACCGAGCCATGCAGGGAGTGAACCAGCAGTTGAAGAGGAAATATTACTGGTAAGTCTTCTTTCTGCTGGCCACTAGGCGTATAAAGACAAAATGGCATTGGTGAAACCAGGCATGGTGGCACATACCTTCAATCCCAGCACTCAAGAGGTAGAGGTAGGCTGATTGCTGTGAGAATGACCTGTAATGAATTTCTGTATAGGCAAGGCTATGTAGAGAGGCTCTGTCTCAAAAGAAAAGAGAAACTACACTTTTTTAAATGGTCTGGCTTCTCCTCTTAAGGACATACAGCCTGGTGATAAAGATATAGTGATTAAGAGGCCATTGAAACTTCTTATGTACCATTCTAGGACAGAAGAAATTACAGGTGTCTGCCCCTCCAAGGAATACCAGATTTCACCTTGAATAGGGTGACCAGGAAGTTTTTGAGTGGTAGGAAAATGTTAGTATATCTTTTAATAACTATCATCATGCCCATATAGACTCTGAGTATGAGGAGAGCTTGAGAACAGGTAGTTTATTTTCAAAGTTATCTCAGAAAGTCATCTCAAGAAGTGATAATAAGCCAAGGCAATGTAGATCACAGAGAAGTAAATACAATAAAGGAGCATCAGTGGGCAGAAAGCAACTGTGCTGAAAGACATGTTAGAATTGACCCACTAAAGACCAGGACCTGGGTGTTTGTTCATCCATTATGTTCCCTCCCTGGCTAAAAATTGCTCTAGGGTTGCCAAATTGCTGACATTTTTACCTGTCCAGTTGAGTGATGTTCAAGATAAAGCCAGAGAAAGTCCTTGGGATAAGGAACAAAAACACTAGAACCTGGGTGTGAGAAGACGTGGCAACTTCACACTCCTGTTTCAGGGAACTTAGTGTAGCCAAGGTGAGAGGACCTTATACAGCAACAACATCTGCTGTACAATGAAGAAGCTCTGGTAAGAGAGAGAACATGGGATTTTGGAGAAAGGAAAAGACATGGTTGGGGAATGGGAATGAGAATCATACACCTTTGAGTCAGGTCCAGACTGATATGTGGAAACAGGCTGTTGGAAACTGACAATTGGGTAGATTCTCTTGTGGATGGAGGCAAACAAGTATTTGACATGAGGTTCCTTCCACTTAATTCTTGAGGGACATCTAGATTCTTCACTAGCTGTGTGGTTGCCCCAATATCTAAGAATCCTCAGCAATTCTAAACACAACCTTGCAGAAGTGACTCCATGTCTTTGGCACACACACACACACACACACACACACACACACACACACACACACACACCTCTTAGAATTCATAATGGTCCTGGGAGTCAGTATGGCATCTCTTCCCAGAAATCCAACTCACTTCCCTCCCCTTCAACCCTGTGGGAGTCTTCTAAGAAAAACTGGAAACATAGCCTTGGAATAATCCCACTTCTTAGAAGGTGTTGAAAACAGATGACTGGAAAGAAAGACTCCTACTTGGTGGCAGTTCTCACTAGTCACATCCACTAATTCCACAGTGTCAGAGTCTGTGTGGCCTATCTTGTTTACAAATGAACACTGTGGCTTGGAGAGGCATGGGCAAAGGACATAACCTCTACACTAAGGCCATATACAGAACCAATGGTAAACTCAAGGTTGTCAAAAGAGACGAAGCTAGAAGAAAGGAGGATTGGTGTCTAGGGTTTTATAACGCTGCTTCCTAGTCACCGGGGTTTGGATGTATGATTTCACATCTCTGAGCCTTCCCTGCAAATGGCAATTCCTACCTCATGGTATTTGTCAAAGGAGAGATGAAATCATTGATAAGTAATCCTCATGTAGGCTTGGGAAGCATCCATATTTCCAATACTTTGAAGAGTAATTCTGGCTTGCCTAACTATCCAAAGGACTTAGGGACAAATAGAATGTAATAATACTATACATATCTCATTTTTTCTTTTTCTTCCCTTTTTTCTTATTTTTCTTTCCTTTTAAAATTTTGGTGTTGCTTGATAAAGAGTCTAACATAACCCAGAATGACATCTAACTGACTATGTAGCTGAAGACGACCTTGAACCTATGATCCTCTCACATCCACTTACTGTGTGCTAGGGTTGGGGTATGTGCCACTATGTTCAGTTTAATGTGGCCAGGCCATTGTGGCTTTTAGGCAAGAATTCTATCAATTATTCTCCATCCTCAGCCCCACACAGTCCATCTCCTAAACCTTAGCCATTAGAGCTATTCAACAAACTCACAGAGGAAGAATGACTATTCCAAAATTAGAGGAAGACACAGAAAGCTAGGAAAGTATGAATTTAATTACGATCCTCCAGCACAGAGTACTCAGCCCAAATCTACATGGGTTTCCAGGGTTCCAGCACTGAATCACCAACGTAAGACCTATTCAACTTTCTTCTGTTTTCACCACTTCTGCCTCTCAGTTCACTTCCTATCTAAAGGATGGAGCCATCATGGTTACAGATGCTTCACGGCCATCTGTCTTAAGATAGGTCTGATAAGCATATCAGTTTAAACTGTACTAGCAGACACTGACATCACTTCATTTACTTGGCAATGAAATAGTAGCAAGCACAGCTATATGGACTATGCATTCTTGGCTATAACTAGAACAGTCAATGAAGACTAGAAGCTCTTACATGTGCCCAGAATGGAGCTGGACTAAATATTACCATTTCTGAATAGGTGCCTGGCAGCAGGTCTACAAAGGCAAGAGCTCAACCCAAGTCTCCCTGGCCATTCTTGTCTGCCTATGTATCCCTACAATTAAGAACAAGTGTGTTCTATTTGCCAGAGAATGGTTTATATTCAAGGAAATAAACCAGACACAAAAGAAAATATAGCACAGGCTTTATGTCAAATATGGAAATCAGAACAGAAAAGTAATATGATTTAAAAGTAAAGAGGCATTGCCATGTTTGTGGAAGGAACAGGGCACTTTAGAGATGCCTTGTATATCCTCCTATGAGAATCCCTAGTAACATTGTCTTGTTATCTGGTTCACAACAAGGCAGGCTCCCAGAGTCAAATTTCCAAGATAGCTACATCAGTGTGCTGTTGTAAAAGGTCTTTTTCTAGGAGTGACCAGGTACTTGGGTGTTAGAAAAGGTACAGATGAGTCAGAGAAAGTATGCTCTGGGGAAAATTTGTTTTTCCCATCCTCAGCATACTTGGTGAGCTGGGGCATGCAGTTTCCCTGAACTTTAGCTTCTTTGTGTAATACAAATTCAGAACCCTTGAAAGGATCTTCTCATTCATAGAAATGAGTACCCACTTTCATGACCAATGAGGTTATAGCATTTATCTGGAGCATCCCGTTTTGAAAATCTTCTGAGAGGTATGATTTTAACTAGTTAACTGGAAAAATTAGACACACTCAACTGTATTTCCAGAGGCCATGCTAGTAAGGGTTAATGGAAGGGCATTGCCCAGCTAAGTTCAGCTCCATCTCAGAGAGGAAAAGCAAACAATGTAACAGGGAACTTGTTGTGCAGCCATTATTTACTAGATTTGCAAAAGAAATGGGCATGGGTGAAACGAGCCATGTCTACATAGGCAGGAACTAGCTCTTATCCAAGTAAGGACCAGAGGAAGCAAGCTGGATAAGGACATTGTCAGAAAAGCAAAATCGCCCTGGGGATTTGTAGGTTATTCCTGAGGTACACTGGAGAAGCCCTTGCTATCCAGGGAACATGGATTCCGGGCTGAAGTCAACAGTGAAAAAAGAATGTTCATTAAATATATGAATTGAGGAAGCCTCAGGCAAATTTCTTCAGAGACTGATTCCTAATGGGTAGAGTACCACCAACAGACTGAGGTCAAAAATCCAGTGAGTCCTTTATTAATGGTGCATTGAATCCTAAATTCTACCTCAGGTTGTTCTCTTTGGGGTGAGAACTGCTAATCTTGTCTGCTGCTCTCCGTGAAAACCTTCATTAAATGAGTCCATAGAGGGCTGGAGCAATAACACAATGAGATGTTCACTCATTAATTCCTTCTAGCCATCATTAATTCCCCATGGCTAATGGAAGATAGCTAACTCCCGGATCTATGCTAAAGGTGTCCAATTCAGCCATGTTGAAATTTCCCCTTCACACATGAATGGCTTCCAGAGGGGAACTAATTATATACCATAAAGCCTGTAGGACAGAAGGATTAACTAATTGCCTGGACAAATTAGAAGAAGGAAAGTAGATGATGACCTTTGAGCCAAATGTAGAAAGTGCTCTATGCTCAGAACACAATGCAAAAGTCCTGACCAAAGGAATGTTTCACACAATACTAAAGGTCTTTGAAAGCAGGGCAGGTGTGGAGAACACTACATTTATTTGGAAGTTAACGTATCAGACCATGAGGATCCAGTTTGAATGAGGTGAGAGAGGGCAATAAAAACATACCAGTAAAGAAGGGCTTTGTTACCAAAAGAGGCAGGCAGCTGATCCTATTAACAAGAAGAGCTCAGGCCAGTGTCATGAAAGTGGCCTCTTATTCCTGCCACGTCTGCTCCTTTCCTGTCTCCATTTCATCTACTGACGTTTCCTCTTAACACAGACATCACTGTGATCCATGACCAACCTTGCTATTCATGGACTAGATCCCAACCCCTCCTCAATCCTCATGTCCATGCGGCCTTGGGCTTTGAAATAAAAAACAATGCAGCACTCACTCCTCCTCCCTCCCCCGCTTAATAACCATCCTCTTCCTTATTTTTGCAGAACTTTAAATACACAGTATTTGTCCTTTACCTGTGACCTTACTAAGTAAAGAAGAGACTCTGGCATGCAAACCCTGGGCAGACTGGCACATGTACATTACTTGTGACTAACTATGGAGAAACAAATAAGAATAGGAGACGCCACATCCTCAAATATGACATCCCTCCCTGTCTCTTAACGAGTACCAGTATGTTTTATATGGCAGTGGAAGGAACTGCCTTTCAGCCGTGTTAGCACTGGAAATTATTCCCAAATAAAGATATCAAAATGAAAATGTCAGAACATCCTCTTTTGACTACAAATTGCTGGTAGGTTACACCTGTATGTACTATCCTTTGGTCAGCCCTAGCTGCAATCTCTTTCTGTGGGTTATCGGGCTAAGAAGAGATCTGTACAAGGGAGTAAAGGTTTATGGGTTTTCTGCCATGTTTCTGCCTGATGATCTATTCATCTAGAAATACAGCCATATTGTAGCTCTCTCTCTGGGGAATGATGCTTAATGATTCTCCCGAATTATAGGCAGAAGCCTGAATTATAATTTATTATTCTTTGAGTGATTTATTTCATTTAACTCTTTATATGTCTTTCTGTACTCTAAGAAATCCATTTTGGAAAGGAGAATCTGGAGACTTTGTTCCTGGCTGTATAAAACCTCAGCATCTTCCCTAGGGATGGCCCAGAGTAAAAGCTTAAAACAGTCTTTTAAGCAAGTCAAAAACTAAATGACCAAATCACAGACAGCTCATTGTCTTATGCATGGTGTTGTATCTTTCTATGCAACAAAGTTCAGATCTATTACCTAGTTTTTCCTCTGTCTGTAAATTGAGACACTTTGCCAATCAATCATTATGTTTTTAATCTATATTGAAGACCAAAACTTGCAGGATACAAATGGCTTTGGAGACAATGGCTTTGGAGACAAATTTATATTGACCTGAAATTTGATAGCAATGACTGCAAAATTGGTTTTGAAAATCCATACAGACTTCTGGACCCTAAAACCTTTAGGGATCCAGTACCCTGAGGGCAGCCAGGGTTCCCCTGCAGAACAGTGTGTTCATCAAGAAGAGAAATACCAGTGTGTCAGTGAGAGGAGTGACCCAGAGGGTCAGGAAGCTCCAGGGTTTCCAGAAATTCGAGATTGGTTGGTATTTCATTTTGTTTCACAGCCAAACCTTGACATTGGCATAGCTGGTCTGATGAATAGAGAGTTTCACTTCCTTTGGAGATCTATATTCTAAAAAGTCCTCAAGTCCTCTCTGCCCTCTCTCTGAGACTTTTTATAACTGGGGAGTAAAACTGACTTTCACACTTAGCACTTTCTCAGTCATTCTGGTCTTTGGATTTTTATTTTCTTAAGCCTCAACTGAGCTTAGCAATGGCCATTCCATGCCATCTTCCTTAGAATTACTCTTTATCCCACATTGATGAATGGCTGTTCCATCATGTCAGCTAATACCAGAATTTCCCATTACTTACCTTTCCAACTCACCAACAATTATCCTGTTCCTGAGGACATAAGTCCTCTGGGCTCTACCTGCCATCAGGAAGTAATCCCTCAGTCAGACAAAGCAGTGGTTTATCCAGCCCCAGAAGCTCGACTCAAGCTCTTCTTTCCTGGTTCTTTCCGAGAACCAGTTGCCACATGTTGAATTCTCCAGGAAGGAGATCCAGGTGGAGATTTCAATGCATTAAAAGTCAGCCTGCTAAGAGAAAAATGTAGGACACACAGCTAGAGACAGGGTCTAGTTAAGGTCTAGTTATGTCCCAGGCAAGGCTAAGGGTTTTTGGAGTGGAGGGGAATATCCAGAAATGCTTTACTAGAGGAAAAATATCTCCTTCTTCCAGTGGCATAAATGTTGCTTCAATACCAGAGAGGAATGATGTCAGTTCAGGCAACATATATTCAATCCCTAACAAGCTTTGGGAACAATTTCCTCCTTTGTCTGATTTCCATAGTGTGTCTGATTCATTGCTTACCTTATTCTAGTAGAGATCCACAGTAAACAGTTCACTCCATTTTTTTTTTTTTTTTACATTCAAGTAAATCACTTAAGTGAGCAATTTAGAAAAGCACAAAGGTGAGACTTGATAACCAAGATTTGGTGCATTTGCCATAGAGGAAAGAAAGCCTAACTCTTCCCCACAAGTTGTCCACTGCTTAGTCACTATCTATAACAGAAAAGCAAAACCCAGACAAGTAAGACAAGTATAGAAGTCAAAATAAGAGGCAGAGGCCCAGGTTCCTTCCGAGTGTTCTTCAGCTAATTCCTACAAGCCTGACTCCGTAGGAACTGCTGCCTCCTGCTTACAAAGCAGTTTCCATTAAAGCACCAAAAAAATCAACACAAAACTCACCTCTTCTGTCTGTTTTTCTCTTTGTGGAAATCCTTTTTTGGTTTGTTCATTGTTTCTTAGTCCATTTTTAAAATCTCTTATAACAATATCCTCGTCCTAAAATATACATATCATTGATAGAAAATCCTTCCAACTATTTAGGTAATTAATTCGACCATGGTCCCTGTTTTCTCTGTTTGACCTCATGTTTATTTATCCTGTTACTTCAGGAGAGGTCATGTGATGAAGTGACAAACCCAGTCTTTGGTATAAGAGAATTTAGTTTGAATCCCTGACTCACTACTTACAACAAAATGTATCTAATATGACAGAACCTGAGTTAGTTCAATAATATGATGATGATAATTGGGTCTCCTAAAAATTGTTAGAAGAAAAGAAGCTAATTCTTCTGAAGTACCTAGATGGAACACAAAGAAGAGTTACTATTGATGTAATTAAAATCCTTATGACCCAGATGTTTTGGAAAGTCACGTGATCTCACACACTAGTCAGCATCTTTTCAATTACAAGAGACATGTGCTTTAAAATATCCTCAGTCAGAAGAAGAATGAAGTATTTATTTAGTGATCAAATAAGTTTAAAGATAAAGAAAACCAAGATCACAGATAGAGCTTCATAACTCAATGTTTTTCCATTTTCTTGGCTAATATCCTCCATACAGATAGAAGTGGTTAAATTCAGTTCACAAAACAGAACAAAGAGACATGAATGAAGGGAAGGAATCTTCAGAAAAAAAGGAGGTTGTAGAAGGAGGAGGGGATAAGAAAGGGCAAGAGGGAGAGTAATTAGAATATATTACCAACATGTATACAATTATCAAAGAAAGAGTTAATTCATTGAAAACATGCAGGTATTGAAAGAAGAAACCTTCTTCAACTTTCCAAGCTAAAAAGAAAACCACATTATTTTG
Source organism: Micromys minutus (assembly GCF_963924665.1). Lineage (NCBI taxonomy): Eukaryota > Metazoa > Chordata > Mammalia > Rodentia > Muridae > Micromys > Micromys minutus. The sequence continues at coordinate 10,189,105 of NC_137962.1, read as the reverse complement.
AACAGGTGATGTGTGTTTTTAAACAAATTTTAAATAAGAAAAACTAAAGCATTACATTTACATGAATTCCCCCTAGGCTTACCAAGCATTCTGACAGGACATAACCTGGCTCGGTATTCACCACACCCTTCCTACTGTGCACACAAACTACAGTCTCCAAATCATTGAATACACACAGAGTTCAAAACAATAGGATTTGGGTTTGAAACTGTTTCAATAATTTTTTTTTATTTCTGTGAACAAACGTATGGCAAGAAGTAAGTGAAAAGAGGAAGAGTTTATATTTTCTCATATTTTAAGAGGCCACAGTAATGGCAGGTAAGGCAATGCAGAGCAGGGGGGAGCAAGTGTCCTTGTCATTCGGTCCCAGCCCCCTGCCTGTGGGTCAGTCCTGCCCATATGCACTCTCAGGCTCTTCCTCCTTGCATTGAAGTTTTTCTGAAAACATCATCATGGATACACCTAGAAGTACATTTTCAAGTTAATTCTATGTAAAAATAATAGGTTTGTATACCATGTAAAGTTTACCCATGTGTTTTTCACATGCTTATTTCTCCACTCTCATATTTTGTCTTAACAGGCACATGGTATTGTAATGGTTATAACAAGAATCTCCTGTCTCAAGTTTGTGCAAACAATTCTTACCATTTATTCTCTGCTATGTTAATAAATAATAGTTGCCTAAATGGTGAGCATAGTAAAGAATAGGGTGGGACATCTGCCAAGCAGATGGGGGAGAGAGGAAGAGAGAAAGATGTAGATCAGCTAGCTAGATAGAGGAACTAGAGCTATGAATGATGGGTCCAAAGACCCATACCAATAATAATATGGAAGTATCATGGGATGGGGCTGGGAAGTAGCCAGATTAGCATAAAAGGTCAAAGTAGATCCTTACTGCTCAGTTATTGAAGTGTAGTTTTAAGTAAGTATTGTTACTCTGTCTGGTCACTAGGAACTAACATCAGGTGAAGAAACACAACTACAAGGTTAATTTATTTATTTGTTTAATGAACTGCTCATACTTATATTAAAGACAATTCATTTAAAAATAGCACCCAATTTGGGATAATATTTTGTTGAAATTATGTCGGGTTCTCTCTCCCAGTCCCACAGTCTCAGAAATAAGACTCAGATTCAAAGTATATTTTAAAACACCTTGGCCATATAGCTAGGCTCTTGTCTGACTAGAATCATAGCTTAAGATAACACATTTATTTTTAGCTATGTTCTGCCATGTGGCATCTTACCTGTGCTCAGATGCCATGTGTCTGTCTCCTCACATCATCCCTGGGCAGAAATTGTCATGCCTGGCTCTATTCCAGTATTCTTTCTGCCTACCAAATGTCTCACCTTCTATTTCCTGCCTAAGTTAAAGGCCATAAGTGTTTTAATTGACAGGTAACACATCCATACAATATACAAGATATTCTCTCTACAATGTCTACAATGACCAACATGGTCTTCCAAGTTTTTCTCTCTTTATTCATTTGGTGACTGCATGGAGAAGACAGAGGAAAGGATTTCCAAAGGCCTGAGGACTTCTAACCCACCACTTAGAAGATGATAGTTACTGAGTCACTTGGGCTTACAGAAAAGTCCACATAATTCATATAATCACATTGGGTTTTTGTTCAGGGAAATGCATTGTTACTAACATTTTGAGTTGTTGATTATAATAACTAACACTTATTACCTCAATTAATAGTTATTTAACCTACAGGTAGGTTTACAAAATGGGCCTCACTCTAGTGACTATTTGATCCACTGACATCAGGAAATATAGCCAAAGAGAATATTGAAATTATATACAGATCCAGAATGAAACTATATCTCAAAAATCCAACCAACTGAATTATGTCTTAAATGGATATTTGGACCATGGACAATGAGTCAGAAATCATGGGTTTAAACCAATCCTAGTCTCTCAACATTCCTTAATTTTGCACATAATCCTTCATCCTCTCAGACATTCCCATGGCCCAGCCTCTGAGGAGAAGTTGGACTTAGGACATAATTCTAAAGATTCCCCAACTACACACACTGATGAGTCTTCATCTCCAGCCTGCTTTGGGGAATAACATTATCTCGTGCATAGGGCCACACCAGCTGTTTGAAACTGAGTCAACTATGACTCAGATCATATAAGAGGACTTTGTAAGGTAGACATATGGGACTTGTATAGTCAAAGAGTTTCATGACTAGAAGAACTATACACAGACAGATGTCATCCTTTCTCAGTGTAGTTTGCTGTCATTTTGACTTTAAACACATCCTCAAAATTGACCTCAGAATGTTAAGACTCCCAGTGAATTTGGATGTTTCCTTGAAACCCTGAAGTCATCAATGGCAGTGCAAGATACAGCTTGGCATCATAAGCTTCATCCTGAGGAGTTTTCCTGAGGAACTTCTACTCAGATGTGGCTGGCATCTTGACTTATGCTGAAGAGGAGAATTTTTCAGAGTAAGTCAGTAAATGACTCAGAGTTGAGATTTGTTAAGATGACAAATTTGGTGCTGGAGAGATGACTCGGTGGGTAAAGTGCTAAATTGGGATACTCAGCATCTATATTAAAGGCTAGGTATAGAAGTACATACCTGCAACCTCAATGTCAAGAAAAAAATATGGGAGGGGGATCTTAGAACTACACTGACCAGCCAGTTTAACCAGTTGGTGAATTGAAGGATCAGTGAGAGACCTTGTCTCAAAAATAACCAAGAGAAAACAACACCCAACATCAAGCTCTGGGTGTATACATTTATATACACAATGCACACACAACCTCCTATATGACATACAAACAAATAATACAAAAAAAGAGATAAGTTGGTGCATGTTCAAGCACAGGCTACTCAATAAATATTGTCATCTATTTTAATAATAGCAATATATAGGATGTTGTGACTTTTGCTGTTACATTTTCCAAAAAAAATTAATTTACAACCAAGTTCAAAGATTGATCAGTGTTACATGTCCAGAAACATGGACAGACATGTTTGTGTTTTTCCTTCATAGCTAGCTGTTGGTAATCAAGGTTCTCTGGTCACAAACTTAAGTACTACTATTAATTCTCAGATAACATCTTATACTTTTTGTATTAATATAAGTTTATGTATATGTATTTATATAGAGAGTGGCTACCAAAGGTTTAAAGTGACTACTGAACTTAAACAGGCCTTACAAGAACCAGACTCAGAGCTGATATTGACAAAAGTGAGGCAGTCAATGCATTGGTGGTTTTAAGGAACCCAATTGGAAAGCTGACAGAGGCAAGGAAGCCTAGCATAGGATCTAACATGCTTACAGTAATTCGGTATCAACTGAGGCCCAGAAAGGCCCAAATGGACAGAAAGCAGTCCAAAAGGGCTATATCAAGAATCAGGGACCACAGTGAACTGAAGCCACTGAGATACTCAGAAATCTACCTGTTGAGTCCTTTGGTGCATGGATCAGGTGATCAGATGAGAGGTCTTCTTCCTATCTAGGTGAGGTAACATGTGAGGGCATTGTGCCCTCTGTTAGGCCATTGTGTTTGATAATGACTTCAGGGGGCACTACAAAAATGAGATGCATATACAAACACGCAGATACATATACAATGTGTAGCATAAAGTAAATAATAGAAACAATCTTCAAAATAAAATGTTCCTTTTATCCATAAGCCACAACTGGGTCTAGTTCTAGAAAAGCAAGAGCAAAGATATTACCTGAGCCTTAAAAGCCACCTTGGAGAGGAATTTTCAAATGGGTTTGTGCTCCTCCACAACACTCCATCCCAGTTTTATTAATAGTCAGTTCTAATTGCAATATATAGCACATTACATCTTTCATTTAAATCATCAACACACACACACACACATATACTCAGTATATACAATTGAGCATTGGACCTCATACATGCACAGTAAGAGCTCTCTCATGGAACCACATTCCTGGTATAAATAAAAGTTAGAGATGGGCAGGATGAGTCCCATTTTATGGATGAGAAAACTAGGTCTTAATATGGATTACCTCTGTCCTTGAGTTAAGACAGCATGGAGCTAGATATAAACCCAATGACAATATTCTTCCAATGAAAAAGCTTTCTATTAATTTCTTTTTTTACAATATTAGAAGGTAATATAAAACCCCAAAATACTAAACTGTGCTATAATTTTAGATATTCAGATAAATGTCCCCATCCCCTATAGACCTAGTGATATGTGGAAATGTGTTGTTTGGGGACCTAAATAGGGAACCCATATGGGTTCTTACTCTCCCAGGCACTCCTTGTCATACAACAAGCTTTCTTCTAGGAGAAGAAAGTGAAAACAGTGAAATCAACCATAAACCCACACACACTTCTTTGTGTCCAGTGGGGCAGATTCACAGAAACAAAATCCCAATCTGCAGTTAGCGAGGAATGAGAAGTCAGCATCCTTCACACTGTGCAAACTCATGTAAGACTGGGGAGGGGCACACACGAAGCAGTGAACTCAAGAGGAGCTGTGTCTTGTTTGCTCATGGTTGCATCTGTATGTGAATTCCATGTCAATGATCTTCCGGAAAGAGAAAAACAATAAGATCTATAACATCACTGACAACTCCATCAACACAGACAGTGATTCAACCCATTTAGCCCCTAATATGTGACCAGTCTGGATCTGATTTAAAAGCCTTTGCTCTTCCTTTTCCATCAGGATAGAAGGTGCTTCTTTAAGGTCCTAGAACTGTGGTCACCTGTTGTCGCCAGAGGAGCTACTGAAGTATCCACATGCAGGCCACCAAATAAATGCTTGGAATTTTGGTGAGTCTTTCCATGGCTACCATATGATACCAGGAAATTTGAATCCCCTTGCTGAGGTTCTTATTCCCATTAATAAAAGAATTTAAGAATGGGTTAAAACAGAAGTCATTTTACTCAAGTTTGAAAGAAAAATGCCAGGGGAGGCAAGCTAAGCAGCTGCTGGAAGAAGAATGGAGAAGTTGAAGAAAAAAGAGCCATACCCTTAAGGCTGCAATAGGAGTCAGATACATGACAGACAAGCAGCCACGTGGACAAATTATGCTTTTATGAGTAAGTAAGAAAATCTTGAAGACTTAATCAGGACATGACCCCTTAAGCTATTGTAGAAAGGACAAATATTTTTTCCACCTGTCTCTGTAGCAAAACTAAACTCACTTACTTTGATGGTTGGTGGGTTGGCTAGCCCTACTGGAAAGTTAGGTCTCCACCCAGGCACAGGTTGTAGTGTCTTGACCATCAGGAGCCTTACTGCTTCTTTAACTCTGATACTGTAGAAAACAGTATTCCTATGTGTAGAATGTTATGCTTCCATGCGGTCAGGCAGTATCTCTTCTAGGTGAATTCATAAAAGACCTGGAAACGGGATTTTTAAGGGGATATTTACATCTGTGTTGTTCTAAGTTGTCAAGGTGTGGAAGTAAAATGAGTCCATCAGTGGCTGAGTAGACAGACATAATACAATAGGGCTAACCTTTTTTCTATCTTCCTTCCTCCCTTCCTACTTTCCTTCCTTCCTTCTTTCCTTCCTTCTTCCCTTCATTCTTTCTTCATCCGTTCTTTCTTTCTTTTCTCCCTTTTCCTTCCATTTTTCTTTCTTTTCTTCCATCTTTCCTTCCATCTTTTTTCCTTTCATCTTTTTTTATTCCATCTTTCTTTCTTCCCTTCCATCCATCTTTCTTTCCTTTCATCCATCTTTCTCCTTCCATCTTTTCTTCCTTATATCTTTCCTTCATTCCATCTTTCTTTCATCCATATTTCTTTCCTTCCATCTATCTTTCTCTCTTCCTTTCTTTCTTCACTTTACTTTCCAGTGTTGTTCCATAACCCTTCCCTCATCCCTGTCTCATTTTTACAAATCCCTCCCCTCATCACTCCCTCTTCTCCTCAAAGAAAAAAGTCCTCTTTTGGGTACAATGCATGGACATGCAGTCACAAAAGTACTACTAACATTAAAAGAAAGAAAATCTTAAAATGCACCATAGCATGGATGCCCACTGTGGACATTATGTTGAGTGCAATAAGACAGTCATAAAAGAAATAAGCAAAATAAGTTTTTACAGCAATGCAACCCTGAAGCAAGCAATATCACTGACGAAGAAGGTAGATAAGGGATTGTGAAGGACAGGAAAGAGGGGCTTGAGGGCAATGTTACTTAGTGGGCTTCAGGCTTTATCATTATAAGATGAAAAAATGCCCTGAGAATTAATAGTGGTTGATAGGCCCCTTCACTGTGGCATATCTCAAGGCCACTCCAGTTTTAAAACTATAGAGGGTTTGAGGCTTCCCAAGCCAACTCATCTCAGTGTGACTCCTTGTCTCCTCAGCCTGCTTGATTTGCTCTCCAGAAGGGTTATCCTGGAGAGTAAAACCTCTACGGAAGCTCCAGAGATGAATTCTGTCTTGAAGTCTCAACGTTTACATCCTTAACATTCATTCAGCTTTACAGACTTTACTTCAACTTACTTCAGTGTTAGCGAGAATCAACCCAAATAACAAGGAACAAGATAAACACAAAATGGACAGGACTTGGAAATCAGATACTGAATTCATCTGGATGGAGACAGGTGAGGGAACAATCCCATCTGCAGATATAAAATTTGCAGATAAAGATGGTGGCATGTGTCCTCTGTAAAGACCCACTAGGGGCCATAACTGAGGCCCAGCCAACTCTATTGATTTCTGTCCTTTTCAGGCAAAGACACATCAGGGGGCACAGTCAGGACCTAGGAAAGACCTTAATGTCCCATTTCCTTGAGGAGTAAGCTAATAGTGAAGTCATCTCTTCCAGAGAAGAGTCAAGTCTGAGGAATGGCTCAAACTCGCATCTCCTGGCAAAGAAATAGAAAGACTATATTTCTCCCTAGAAATGCAGAGCGACTCCTCAATGAGAGAGGTCAAGTATACCTCTAGGGACAGTAGGCTGAGAAAGAACTGCACTGCAGGATTTACTTTAGGTAACCAATACATATAGGCGTCTTTCAATACCAGCTTAGCCCCAGGAACATGTACTCATTGCTTACTGAGATAATCATGCAAGTACCTAAATGTGTATAGATCAAACGTACAAGCCATGCATAGACTTTCACACACCATACCACTAAAAATGAACTTTTAGATACAAACAAGCCCATCTGTTGGTAATATGCATGGGTCCTATTTATTTAAACACAAGATTCCATGTCCTTTTAAGAATATACGCTTTGACTACTGTAATCCTCATCAACTTTCTGGATTTCCTTTTCATACTTGAAGAAAGAAAAAGTATAAAAAGAAATGCAATGCTTCACTATATTAGCACTGGGATCTTAAGGAATTCATTCACAGGAAAGAGGGTGATTCTCACATGATGATTTGCATTTTAGATGTTGGCATCGGTACTGGATTTAGTTTAAGTGCCTCCCTGGATAATCTCAGCTTTTTCTCTGATGGTGCTGATGAACATTCAGGAAGATCTCCGAAATCAATAAAATTTGTGCAGTGTGAAAAAGAGGTTCTGAATTTCACTGAAGGCAGAATCTAGAGTTTCCTTGGCACATTTAGAGAATGGGCCATTCACAGAACAATGGCCCTACATATATTATCTTGCCATGCTGGCGGTGGCAGTCAACCAGTGTCCTAATTTTGGCTGGCAGATGTGACTAGAAAGCATCGTACCATACACGTCTGTCCTGACAGTACCTCTGTCCCTGGAGAGCAGTCCTCTACTGCCTCTGACTATAAGATGGTGTGGGGAAATGGTTCTCAACCTTTCTAACATTACAACCCTTTAATATAGTTCTTTATGTCATAGTAAGCCAGAACCACAAAATTACTTCTATTGACACTTTGTATGTGCAATTTTACTATTGTTATGAATTGTAATAAAAATATCTGATATGTAGGATATCTGGTGTGCTGTGGAGAACCTGTGATCCAGACATATTTTTCTAAGTTAGGCCCTTCTATGTGACCTGGTAAGACTCACCTGTTGATGTGCCCAGAGAATAATTCCATACATGCCTCAGATGTACCTTCTGCAAAGACTGACAGAGGTGCCAGCTGGTGTCACTAAGAAACACAAGGGTGTTGCCATCTTATGACCTTTGAGTAATGGAAAACAGGAGTTGAACATACTCATCTCCCTTTCACCTGACATACAATCTCATGTTTCATATTAAGTTTCTGGGGGTGATATCTGGTATGAAGTAACAGTCACACCACCACCACTGACTTTTAAAACATCTTTCTTTTTGGTATTTCACTTGATTTTTCTCTCCCTTGTTTTTCCTGGGGCCATGGAAGCAAAGAAGAGTTTGCAGTAACTTTTGGCAGAACAGTAGAACAATTCTGGGCAATGCATGTCACTGTGGGAATTTAAAAATGATTTGTATTTTATAAATGAATCTTTGTTCACTTAAAGAACAACTAAACTCATTATTTAGAATATATAGATTGGCATAACCTTGTCCAGTAACTAAAGTGAGCACAACATTTAGATCATTTTTTCTCCATTTTAAAAGTATTTCACTGGAAAAAAAAATATCTCACGGGGCATTTTTCTCTGAACATTAAATGATGGTTTTAAAATAACAAATTACTACTCTTGATAAAATTAGAAAAAGAAAACTGAGTTAATAGAGGGAAAGCAGAGAGCAAAAGCAGAATGTTCTAGAAACTTCGTGAAGCTTGGCAGAAGTGAAGAACAGGGTGGCCTCTTTCCTTCCTAGGACCCAGGTAGCACTTACTAAATACCAAGAGTCTGATTCTTCTGGGATTATTGTGTAGCTACTTCCTGAACTGAAGCATTCTTGCCTGCTAGGAAGCTCAGGACACTAATGAAACCAAACCAAAACAAAACAAAAACTGGCCAACTCTCAGAGACTCAGAAAGTTGCAAGATTAACAAGGCCTCTCTCCAAAGACATAGAAAAAGTAAACAGTCACCAGGGGTACAAAGGCACTGGGTTGGAATGCTTACAGCTTGGGTGGGGAGCTCCAGGGATGCAGCTTTTATAAGCTGTCACTCATGGTGAGATCGTCCCTCGGTAGCTTCAGTCCTTGTCATCCATCAGTCATGCCCCTCTAACTAACCCCCAAACCCTCACTGCCTGAGCATCCTGTATTTGGGTGGAACTGTCTTTTTCATCTTACTGTGCCCTACCTGGTGTGAACAGATATTTGTTCTAGTCTGCCAAGGAAACATCAAACAAGTATCACCACCGAAGCTACCAAGGATGGAGTTAGAGTGGGTTTTATTTAGACTGAAATTCCCTGACTAAAACTCCCCTGCTATAATAAAGCAGCATTTTTCAAATCTATTCTGCTGTGGAGAAAAACTATAATTATAATGAGACATCAAAACAACTATAAAATTGTAAATAAATAAGTTGTAATCATAAAAGGAATTAAGGATTTCAGTTGAGCAGGGGATAAGCCCAGAGGGCCAAGAGAATGAATAGAAATATACAGCAGTGTGGGTTCTGGGACAGAGGAAACCACTAGACTGAAGGAAAGGCCATCCAGAAAACACCCCAACTTGGAATCTATCCCATGCATAAGCACCAAAGTCTGCCACTATTGCTGATGCCAAGATGTGCTTGCAGACAGCAGCCTGGCATGACTGTCCGTTGAGACTCTCTACCAACACTTGACTGAGACAGATGCAGACACTTACAACCAACCATTGGACTGATCCTAAAGATCTCTGTGGAAGAGTTGGGGAAAGGACTAAAGCAACTTCATTGGAAAGACAACAATATCAACTAACCAAACACTCAGAACTCCCAGGAACTAAGCTACTAACCAAAGAGTATACATACATGGCTGTTCTGTGGTCCCTGCTACATATGTCTGGCCTCAAGGTAGGGGATACACTTTGTTCTATGAAGACTTGATACCCCAGAGAAAGAGGATGTTAGAGGGGTGAGGTGGGAGTGTGTGGGTGTGACTGGGGGAGCATCCTCTTAGAGGTGAAGGGGAGAAGGATGTGATGAGGGGCTCGTGAAGGAGGAATGGGAAGGGGAAGAACATTTGAAATGTAAATAAAAACAATAATTAATTTTAAAAAGTAAAAGAAAAAGAAAAAAGAAAAATTTCAAATCATAAAATAAGAGCAACTCAGAGCACAACTCAGGGCACAGGCAGATAAAGAAGGGCTTCTTGGGATTCGAAATAAAACATCCAGACACACACAACTAATAGACCATATGTGTCTTGTCCAAAAATAAGAAACTGATAAAATAATTGGACCTGTAATTTGGACACTAATCTAAATATTTGACATATCTGATGTAATTTTATCTTTCAGCACACTTGTAAGATAGGTTCAAAAATAAATCTATTAAAGTTAAAGACACAGGGACAAAAAGGCTGAATAGCTCACCAACCCCACACAGACAGGAAGAGGTTGAAATAGGCTTTTAATCGGGCACTCCAGTCTCCAGCCTCACCCTCTTACTAACAAGGTTCCTACTTCCCACAGTGCTAATGAGTAACAGATAGTAAGAGTTTGTAATATAGAAATGGAGAGAGACGTTGAAGAGATTCTTTCCATGAACTAGAGAAGATGAAAATTTAAACTCAAGGGAGTGGGAGGGAAACATTAGGATGCTATAAGCTTGTAGAACAGTGAGAACCCTGCCTAGAACAGTAAGCGGGACTTGGTTGGGAAGGTAAAACCTGGATGCTGATCTGCTCTGTGAGTGCTTAGGGTTTACACCGAACAATATAAACCTTCAAAGATGACTCCCTTGGAGGTGTGTGGGGCACAGCCTGCTCTGTCTTCCACAGTCTGCTCTACACACCACAGCTTTTCTCCTCAGGTGGATCAGGGACAGTTAAGGTAAATGGGCCATTGATAATAATAATGATGATGATGATGATGATGAAGAAGAACAACAACAAACAACAACAACAGAGGAGGAGACAGCGATTGGGAAGAGGTAAGACTGACATCCTTGTGGAACTGGACATCACTTTGTGTGTCTGCAGAATAACGAAGGTTTGGCTAAGCCAGAAGCTATGGTGGAGGAATTAGGCCATGCTGGGCGTCACTAAGGAGAGAGGGCTGTGCAATTACGGTATGCTGGGGACTTCTCAACAGACGTGAAGGGACCCACTGTGCACATCATTTTCCCAACTGCTTGTTTAGCACTGGTAGCTTAAAGCCAACTGTGGTGATGTTATTTATACCATGGAAAACAGCAAATGCTGTAGATCAACTGGGTTTTTCCCTCCCTATGGAGTCTGCTGTGGGTATTTTCCAACATAGTACCAGCCATTAACGACTCTTCAAATACTGGTGAGCCTGGTGTCAGAGTGCATTTTAATCCAGCAGAGATTCTTAGAGTCAAGCAGGACCTTGTTGGTCTCTACCCATAATTTCCTGAGCTACGAGTCATAGACGTCATAACCTTACACACCCTGGATAAAGGATTTCAGATGGCCCTCTACACTCTGCTGGATAGGGATCTGAAGCAATTCTTGCAGACTGCAAGTCTGTAAGGCTTCTCAGCACCTGGAGCCTGTTCAAACTGTGTGGTAAGCAGCCCAGTGACAAAGATCAGAGTCCTTTCAGCATCACTGACCACAGACCTCCCCTGGGTAATGACTTCAATGCCAAGCCTGTCCCATGTGCCTAATGCTGGTCTACACGCTTTACATATAGTGACTCAATTTAATGTTCACAAAACACATGAGAGGCTACATATATTACAGAGATTGTCCACTGACCAAAATACAGCTGGCTTTGACAGTCAAGCAGGCAGCCTTCCAAAGCCACGCTTTTTTCCAACATGGTGAATGGTCAGAAACAGGAAGCAATATTTATTTCTATTGCTTTCACAGCAGCAACTGTGTTCACAGACAAAGCTATCTGGCTCTCACCTGATGCATACCATGTACCATCCATCTCATCATCTCAGCAGCCAGAACCACATGCTGTACATTGGTTGATGTAGTGCTGTGCTCTCTTTTCTTTGGTAATTAACAGCTTAAGTTCCTCCTGGGAAAACCCTTTCTATTCCCTTGGTCCATATTATTTGGTGAGGATGCTGCACTCCTCCTTTCAGTAGCAGGGATTAAGCTAATGTGGGCAGCAATCTGCATATCACGTCTCAGGCCCCAGTGATTGAGTTAGGGCTGAGTCCAGAATCATATTTAGAGCAATGAGAACGAAGCTCAAGGGTGTTCACTCTGGAAAGCAAATGACTCATCTGCCAGGCTTGGGTACAGGAGGAGATACCAAGACTAGAATCTGTTTCGCCCCACTTTCAGATGAAGAATCTGAAGCCTTAAAACACTAAAACTATCAAGAAATTTCAACTTTTAATTAATTTTTTTACTAATATGTAAAATATGTCTATACATTTTCATGGGGTATCATGATACTTTGTGGTGTCTATATACTATGTAATGTTAAATCCACTAAAATGTATCTATAACCTCAAAGATTTATTAGCTCTTCATATTGAAAAGGTATTGAATGCACTGATAGAAGATTGTGGCTACTTTTTTGTGATGTAGAAAATTGTATGGAAATTCAACAATTAAAAACAAATTGTGCTATTCTGAGAATTATACTGTTGCAAGGAAGACAGTGTTGGAGCATTTCTTTAATATAATCTTTTTAATATCTTCAATATTATTTTTCTAAGACAAATAGTATCTTATATTCTCTTTAAATCATCTTAGAACAGCAGAGAGAAAAGGACTCAGAACACTCTGAAAATGGAGTAGATACATAGAAGTTTTCTATAGAGAAATACTTCCATCCACATATACATGACTGAGCAGTTGTCAAAGAACCAGTGTAAGGTATGGTAATTCTAAGTCTCTGGGGGAGCTTATTAAAGACATTTTAAGATTGTCTTTATCAGAGGTCTTTAGAGACAAGAACAAATTATAATGCAGACTTATAAGAGGAGGGATTGGGAGACATTGGCTCACATGGCTTTGAGACCAGGAAGACCCACAGTATGGCATCTGTAAGTTGCAGGATCAAGAACGGTAGTGATGTTGTTCAGACTACATGTAAACGTTGAAAATCTGATGTCTACAGGTGAGAAATGTTATATGCCTCAGTTCACCCTACCCCTACCTTCTCACAAGGAGACCTTCACAAAGGGTATCACAAAATCTGTCTAAGGGAGAATTCAGAAAATGGTCCCAGTAGTTGTCTCAGAAGTAAAGTGGTACTGATCTACCTAGCAGCTTAACTCATAGAATGTGCAGCATGAATTCCACGTTTGATAAAGTCTTATTTCTCTCTTACCAGCAGGCTGTTTCTGAAAACAATGCCATGATGCTAGAGGGAAGAAGGATGAAGAGATAGAGGAACACCGGGTCCTAGCAACTTGGTTTGTGCTTCTGGTCTAAGACACATCAAAACAATTTACTTACACTAGTTGATCTTTTCCTCATTTTTCTGAATTCTCTCACATTGGGTTTTGCATTCCCTCTCAGTTCTATTCCTTATGATGCTGACCTTTCATTTATTAACTACAAGCAACTAATTAAATGCCCTTTCAGAAACTAAGTCAACTTTTCTCCTTGAATTGAGTAACTCTGAAACTTAATGCTTAGTTAAGAATAATGCAATGTAACTCTAAAGAGTTGGTATTAAATTCTTACTTTGTGCTAACTCAGATATATCCTCTCAAGACTCTGGCGACTTAGGGAATAATTCCTAGATTCCAGAGCATTCTGTTTTCTTATCTTTAGCTGTCCCTGAGGCTGATTCCCTCCAACCTATTCAGCTTTGTTTATCCTCTGAGGTCCTTTGGGAATTTGAATTCCTCACTCTGGCATTGACCTTTCCTTGATGAACTAGGTGGTCCCAGTACAGTAACCAAATCAGTCACCAAGCATCAAGTTGGTACCCAAACTTCACAATGGCCTTGGTGGTTTATAGGTTTCATTTTTTTCCTCAGAAACTTAGTTCTACTTTTAAAATGAAAGAATAGCACTATGATTTGGAAATTGGAGGAGATCCTATCTTGAGCTGGGAATCTAATCTGTTATATATATATATATATATATATATATATATACATACACACACACACACACACACACACACACACACACACACACACACACATATATATATATATAAAGATTCTAAGTAAATTATTTAATTAAAGCAGGATCCTAGATATTTCTTTGTCCCTACATCTGTGCACAGTCAGCCTGACCACAGTCTCCAGGGCCTCAGTCTGCTCAGGCACAAAGCCCAGGAAAAGACAAGCCACTGTACTGTCCTTGTATCTTCTAGGCTTCATGCATAAGCACTCCTGCACTGTACCTCCCCAAAATCCTAAAAATGATGCTTCTGTCACATAATATACATGTGGAAGGCAGATAACAATAGTGGGGATTGGTTCTCTTCATCCCCCATGTGGGACCCAGGAACTGAACTCAGGTCATTGGCCTTGGTGGCAGCACTTCTACCCTCTAAGCCCTCCCACTGACTGCTTCTAGCTTTATGGAATATACGTCACAGTATCTCACTCTCTTCAACTGCAGCTTGGAACCCACTCATTTACTCTGTTTCCCTCCTTCCCTATACTCTTCCCAGCCTCAGGGAACATTCCTCAATATTCTTCTCTAAGCTTCTATGAAATCAACTGTTTTTCAATCCACAGGAGGGAGATCTTATAGTTCTTGACTTTCTGGGCCTCCTTCATGCCCCATGAGATTTCATATATAAGAAGATTTCGTTCTTTTGTCAAAGATGATGAGTGTCAAAGGTGACTCGGGTTGGTCTGAGTGACAGTTACAAAGCTGTCTAAGACAGTGAGCAAGAACACGGGGTCTCTGTGATCTGGGCATGGCCCTGCCTTTGTTCTCCTGCCACATTCTCTAGGCTCACCAGGCCAGTCTCTGACCAAGGTCTGAGATAATCTGCTGCACCTTGTGAGGGGAGCTGCTAACAAGGCCTGGAGAAAAGCATTGCTAACTTCCGTTCCTGAGATCTGCTCTGGACAATGTGGTGGTTTGACTGAGCATGGCTAATGCGTTTGGTGCTCAGGTACCAGTTAGCGGGATGGTTTGAGAAAGATTAGCACGCGTGGCCTTGTTTGAGGAGGTATGTCACTGGAGGTAGTATTTGAGGTTTCAAAAGCGCATGCCAGGCCCGGCAGTCTCCCCCTCTCTCAGCCTGCAGCTTGTAGATCAGATGTAAGCCCTCAGCTGCCTCTCTGCATGCTCCCTGCCTGATGACCACGGGCTAATTAACCTTCTGAAACGGTAAGCACGTCCTTCATTAAGCTTTCTTTTAAAAATATAAGAGAATACTTGATGGCATCTAAGGGATTCAAGAGCAGAGAGACAGGAGGTGGGGGATGGGGCAGAGAAAGAACAACCCTGTGTGTGCCAGGCTAGGCACTCTGCACCGGCCTCCACATCTCCATTCAAGGTGAAGAGCTTGTGGGTCATGGAAGGGAGCCAGAAAACAGTAATAGGGGCAGGGGTGTCCTCTGCAAAAGCGCTAGAGACCTTAGTTAGTCTTTGTCTCCCTCCCGTTTAGTCTGTGGTTGCAGTCTGACCGAATGCCGTATCAAACTGTCCTCATTGGCCTAGAATGGCAGGCCTTCAGCAGCACTTGTACTCCTGGGCACTCCACTCACCTCACTTTCTCAGAATTGGGAGGATTAGTCTTGCTTTCCTACAGCATATTTACCAGTGAGACCTTTAGAATCTAGAAGAAGAATTTTCAAAGTCCGGTTGTCCCATCTCTGGGCTTATCCACACTGCTTCTTCCCCAACTCTCCCACACTGGTCCTCTGCCAGCTTCTCGTGCCTAGATCTGTGTTGCTGGTGGTCCAGGGTACCTGGAACCCTTGGCTATCATTTGACTCCTTCCCTTTCCTCAATCAAATTTCATTCTCATCCATGCCATGAGAAGAGCTCATGTTCTGGATTATGGAGTGCATAAAAACGTAAAAAATTATATGGAGTTTGGGGTGGCAAAAGTTCTTTTCCATCCATCCCAGATATTCCAAAAAGTTACTCATCTCCTCTCTCCTCCTGCCCTTCCTAATGGTGGCCTATGCAGGTAACTGTTCCATTGTTTGGTTGGTTTTTTGATTTGTTTTGTCTTGTTTAAGAGCACGACAGGACACTAAATGTATTGCCCTACAAGCTGCATTTTTAACTTAGTAAAATATCATTGATCTAATTTTCTATATCCAACTATCTATCTATCAGTTGACTGGACACTTACTTGACAGGTTTGCAAACTGTTCGCAAACCTTGTTTAATAGTTATGGCTGTTCTTCAGGATTCTCCACTGACTGATAAAAGCCTGTATTCACTCTATTCTTTGGCTGTTTCTGTGATACAGCAAGCAGCCTTGAACGCAGCTGACTTACATGTGAGCTAATACATTTCAGACGGAAGACTCTAGGCATCAGACTCTGGGATCAAAATGAATGTGTCTCCTTTGGACAGGTGCTGCTGGAGTGCCCTCCACAAATGTTATCCATGGCTAGACCTCCCCAGCCTTACCCTGCTCTAAAATCCTGCTGAGCAGTTCTCCACTGTTCAGAATGGCTTATCGGTGCTGGTTTCTCTCCCAAACCCAGTAAGTGGGTCTGGAATAAATGCACAAACCAAAGCACACAGCGAGGAGAGCTTTGACATCCAAACATCAGCATTGTTTCCTCTTCTGTGTGTGCTCCAAAAGTGTGGCCTTGAGTAAATGACTGAATCATGGTGAGCTCCGATACTGCATCTGGCCAAAAGAGATGCTGATAACCCCTAAAGTGAAAACTGACTCTCGGGATGGGATGAAACCACAGTTTTGTCGTGAGCCATGCAGTGTAGATAGCCTCAAACCATGTATAATCATTGAGATGGTAGCTAAAGCAAAGCCTTGGCCAGTTAGAGGTAAATGCTAAATCAACACATATTTAGCCTCAGAGATAGTATGTGTTGAACTCCATAAACTTCCAATTAAATCCTTAGAGACCGCAAAGACAATTTGGCAAGGTTTCTACCAGTGAGTGCTTACTGAAGAGAAGGTCCATTTGCCAGCAAATACTCCCCAAAGAGAAGCAGATGTCTGGGCCCCAGGCTTAAGGCCTATTGAAGAAATCAAGCAAATGCCATTCAGCGCCTGCACACCAATCACGAGGACTAATTTTTACTAAAAATTTTAAGGTAATTTAAAGCAATTGCTGATGGGGAAATGAGTCTTGTCAGGAGGGGTGTATCCCAGTAAGGGTCAGGGGAAATGCCTTTCCTCATGTTATTTCCAAAGGCAGAGAATATCTCCAGGGAGCCAGCATAAAAGGGCTTAATAGGTCCTGTGGGAACTAGCTGGATCCAGTTGTAATTAGGACCTGCTGACCATCACATGCAATGTCTAATGGAAGCTGCACACTGAGAATTGGACTGTCTTATTTGGGAAGAAGGGCTGGCTCGCTTCCAGAAATCTCCAGGCATGAGGTCGCCATGCTGACTGTTTTACATTGTAATTGACCACTGAACTTCTGCCCAGATCTTAGCCTGACTAAACAATTGAATGCATTGCTCTGAAGCCTACTGGGTCAGGAGTTCATAACTGACAGAGAACTCATTATGAAAAGACAGAGCCCCCAGAGAAACTCAGAAGCTTAGCAATATAGCACCAGAGCCCGGGGCCAAATCACCGAGAACATACAGGCCAAGAGGAATGGGAAGTTTTACAAGTGGTCCAGCCCTAAGCCTGAGAACTTGCAGTGGAAACTCAGCTTGGTATACTCTGCAAGGGACTTTGGGAGTGCCACTGTCTAGTGTGTCTGCCTCCGTTTTACCATCTGCAAAATGGTGGTGAGAATAAATACTACCTGAGAAGTGGATTCGTAACTTTTCTAGGGGAAAACACCTGAAGAAGCATTTGCAGAAAGTTTATTTTTGGCTCACAGTTTGAAAGGTAGAGACAACATGATGGGAACTGGTCATACTGCATCTGCTGTCAGGAAGCTGACTACTGGTACTCAGCTAGTTTTCTTTCTCCTAGTCAGTCCAAGACCCCAGTTTATGGGATAGTACCACACAGGTTTAGGGTGAGGCTTCCTACCTCAGTAAACTCAGTGGAGAAACTCCCTCGCTGATATGCCCAAAGATTTGTCTCCTTGGTGACCCTAGATCCCGTCATGTTGACAGTTGGTATTACCCATCAAAAGGAATAAAATGTGCTGATGACAGATACGGTTCTGAAAACCATCATTCTAATGATGAGGGTACTTCAGTTTCTAGTGCCAGGAACCATGCTGAGACTGTTAAACACGCGTGGATTAAGCTTGTGAGCTAAATAATGTACTTACTCCATTTTCAAAACACAGCCTACACTGTTACTGTCCTCACCTTGCAGGTGAGAAGAACAAGGACTAAAGATTCTAAGACACCGCCCCTAGCGGGTTACAGACATACATGTAACATACATGGCTGGAAACTACAAAAACTTGCACTGGGGACTGAGTGTTCCACCTCCGGAGTTCGCCCTTGTAAACACTTGACAGGTTTCAATGGTCCAGAAAGCATTAAAAGGAGAAAGACTTGAGGTACACCTGGCAGGAAAGGGGTACATAAAAGGGCTCCTTTCTCCCACTGGCGCTCATATGCAGCTGGGGCAAGCTTCAATTCTAGACAAATGTTAATTTACAAGGCAAGTGAGTACCAACCCCACAGAAAGAGATCTTCCACATTTCTCTGTCAAAAGAATAAAGTCTCAGAAATTGTATAAATGGTCAAGTTCTCCCAACTTCTCATGTGAGTATCACAGCATAAGTGACCATCATTCCTCATACCTGTTAAGCACCTACAGTGTGCCAGGCATTCCTTACCCATGCATTGCAGCCTGACAGTAGCTCTCAGAGATAGATTGGAGTGATCCTTGCACACGTGTTCTGAGTTCATGGAAGTCAAATGGCTGTCACCAGGTGACAAGCACAGGTTCCTGACCTATAACTAGAGCACAGACCTCTTTTTAGTACAAACCTGGCCACAGATAGAGTCTGTACAAAATGATGACTGAGTGTCTAGAATTTAGTGTTATCATCCCGAAAAAGCCAGATCCCTACCTCTTACAACTAGATCTACCTACTGGGCTCCAGCTGCTGAGACAGCCTGAAGCTATAGCTCTGGGCCTGTCTCTAAGAATCCAGATCTTACAGAAAGCATTGAAGTTGTTTCTGAATCCACCAGTCTTCCGTTCTCTGCAATAATACCTCATGTCCCTCCAGATTGCCTCAGACAGAACCAGGAGCTCCTATCTTAGGCCTGAGCTACCTTCTCTGCTTCAGGCACACCATCTATCCCTTTCTTGATCTTTGTCATGGAAGGTTAGAGGAAGAACAAGGGAACAGAAGAGAGGATGGAGGTCTCATTACCATTTACTGTATTACTCTTACCAGTAGCAAGTCCATGAATTGATTGCCATAGGCCTAGGACACCAAGTCAAGCAGTGTCTTTCTGTCACCAATTATAATCACCCTTATAAGGAAGTAGAATCCTGGGGAGGGACTAAAGAAAGGTAAGAAGGAAGTGACTAGCAGAAGTCAGGACCTCCTTCTCCAACTTCTCTGCAGTCTTGAGCCACGTCCATTACTGAGTACCAGATCCTGCCAGTATTTGTTCTGTAAATAAAGTTTTATTGAACACCGCCATGTTCATTCATTTTGTGTAATCTCTTTCCCATCTGCTCTGGAAGGTGTGAGTCAGATAAGGTTGTAAGTGGGCAATTTTTACTACGTAGCACTTGATAAGAGTATTTTTGTCTATGTTACCACCCTAAGAACCCCATCAATAGCTGCCCAGGTTTCCCAGGTCACGTTAGGTCTTGAAGCAGTCTATTTTTGCTTGAGTTGTTATGGACTTAATTAAGCAAACTGGAGTCTGTTTGTATTACAAACAATCCAGATAGTTTTAAAATGTGCAGATCCTTCCCTACCTGACATCTACCATGTACTCATATATACACATTTGGGTGTATTTCACCACATCTCCCCTAGAGGAGCCCCAGGTTCTCAGTCCAGGACTCTAATAAGGGACAGAAAATGAGCCACTTGGCTCTGTCCTTGAGGCTTGGATTCCCACAGGAAAACTGCATAAACAGTTTCATGTCAACACAGTATGGGCCAAATATTTCTAGTCATCCCTGAGCACAAGACTAATTGGAATTCCTGATGCCCTCCCCCAGCTTGCTCTCTCCTCCTTCCTCTCCCCTCCCCTTCTTCCCCCTCTCCCTCTGCATCCCCCTTTCCCTTCCCTCTCCTCACCCGCCTCCTTGCCCCATCAGAGCACCAGCATTTATATAGCAATAGGCTCAGAAGTAAGTCAAGGCCTTCGGCAATATCTTTTTAAAGATTCAGTTTAAACAGTAAATTGCAAATTCCTAGCTTCCCACACACATCCCAAGCTCAGACCTGAGTGTTCCTGGTAGGCCAGGTCTTCCATGCAGGGAGGTTAAACAACTCGTGGGGAGAGAGTGCTCATAGAGAACAGTGGGGCCTTTTACAGAGACTTAGTGTGCACAGGTGTTGGTAACCCATGGAGCTGATAACATTGGCCTTGGGGGGTAGCAAGACTCCTTAGACAGTACTCCTGGGAAATTGAGTAGCTCAAGCATTGCACACAGAGTACAGTCCTGGGATTCAGGGCACAGCTGCTGCCTCGGTCATCCACCCAGGCCTAGCTAGGGCTTTGATGTGATCCAGGCTCAGCAGTTCTGAAGAAGCACAGGGCTGGGAGTTGCTATAGCAGGTTAGAGATAGGACTGGGGGGTGGATAACAAGAGACAAAATATCAGGAGAAGCAAGCTGGGAATATCCCAGGGTTTGGGAGTCAGAGATGTTGAGACTTGAAGGTGAAATATCCTCTTTAGCTTACGTGTGTGAGTACATGGTCCCTCAGCTGCTGGTGAGGTTCGGAAGGTTGTCCAACCTTTAGGAGATAGATGAGCTTTACTGGAGAAGTAAGTTATTCAGGACAAGCAATGGTGCATTATAGTCAGGTCCCACTTCCTGTATATTCTGATGTCTGTCTGCAGATACCATGTAATCCACCTGCATCCTCTTCCTGTTGCAATGTCTCTCAGACTATTATGGGATGTGACAGGCCTTTTCTCTCCCTCAGTGACAAGGATATAGTCTAGATTAGAAGTAGATCAAGGCAGGTTTATTACGAGACGGCTCTCAGGGGGGTTCACCAATCTGACAGACAGAGGTGAGTGAAGTCACACATCCAGGCTAAAGCAAGGGGATTTTATAAACATTAGAGAAGAAATGATGACCTGTCAGCTAGGAGCCGGGATTGTGCCCATATGTGGTCAAAAACCAAACTTCCTGGGTAGGCAGCGTTGACTTGTTAGCCTAGAGTTTTCTCCAAGCAGAGATATAGGGGTATCTCTGTGCATATAGGATTGGGGGAAGGAGACCAGATGGGGTTTACCAGCATGTTCAGAAGATGAAAAGGGTTTCACCCTTACAGAATGATCACCTTAAATGATAAGCCAAATAAATGTTTTCTGGCTTCAAGGGTCTCTTGTCTTGAACTTGGTTACTCACTGCAATGAGATCAGCAGCTAATTAACACACTCAAGTGAGAACAGTTGTTGACACCTATGTGATACTTTTTTTTTTTTTTTTGCTTGTGGTTGACAGGGTTGCAAGAGCTTTGTATGTATGTCCCTCTGGGATTCAACTCTGCTTTTGTTGAAGCATGACTTCCAAAATAAAGTACATAGCTGCTTGTATATGCAGCTTGCTAGTTTAACAGCCACACAGTAGTGGCCACCCAGGCCAAGATTCTAGACACTTTCTCTCAGAAACCCCTATACAAGTGCCCTCACAGATAACACAGAGGGCATCTGCGACAGGATAAGTGGTAGGACTCGTAGGGGATGTCTTATCTGTGGCTACAGAAGGCCACAGGCAGCTATGAGTGTGGCGAACACAAAGTTGAAAACTTGACTGAAATACAAGTATGTGTTTATCTTCCTTTATCTTTTTTTTCCATGTTAGAATCCCGAAGATGAGTTCTGACACCCCTTAATGATCACATGCCAAACTGGCAGAAATCACAGTAAGTGGTTGTTGGTACCCAAGAGCATCTACTATCTCATGTAATTCTCACAAACAGCCATCAAGGTATGGGTCTCCTCACAGCGTAAAAAGGAGAAAGATGACTAGAGAGGTCATGCAACTACCCTGCGGTCCCATAGCCAATAAGCAGCAAAAGTCCAGATTCAGCCCAAAAATGGTCCTGGTCATAGTCCTGTTTTAGAAAATGTAGCTATTCAGTCTTAAGAAACTGACAAAATAGTTGAAAAAAAACCAACACACACACACACACACACACACACACACACACACACAATGGGATAAATAATAGGAAGTGAAATAAAAAAAAATACCCCTAAGATACAAGAAAGTTAAATTTAGCCTAGAGTTTACATCTTCCACCCTATGATCCACTCAAAGGATGGCTTTATGGACCTCCCAAACAGGGAGCATCCAGAGGAGCCTCCTCTGGCTGTGGGTGGGATGCTCTCCAGAGTTGGTGCCTGTGTCCACTAACTCACCTATGACTGCTACTTCTAGCCTAGGCTTTCAGAAGCATGAATAAAGACTGTCTAGGTCCAAGTAGACCTGCAAGGTAGAACCACAGCTTTCAGAATGGCATCATTTCCCCTCACTGGCCAAGTGAACTCAAGTGTCTAGAATCGATGCATTGACACTTGGAGGTCTGTGAGAAGAGCAGACATCTTGTAAGATATTGTTAAAAGAATTGGTTAATTAATTAATTAATTAATTAATTAATTAACAGTAAAGGAGAATATGAGTGTGTCAAAGTCCCAGGCCCTGAGGAAAAGTGTTTTCTCCTGCAAGCATATATTGCACCAAGACTCATGTAGACCAGAGAAGTCTCTTAGGACAAGTTTTTTTTTATATCTGGTCCTTTAAGAAAATTCATGTTTGGTGGGAAAACTCTGGTGGAACTTCAGCAGGTCACTCCCTTGGGGTCTATCATCAGGTGAATATGGAAGGCTTTGAGATTGTTTTAATGTAACCAGTCCATCAACACTCAAGGACTTGAAACTTGCTATAAGCCAGACACTAAGAATACCAGAAAGAACGAGGTGGCCCTCTTTTATTAAAGTGTACAGAGAAGGCGAAGCAAGCTGACAATTTTAATAGAGTGCTTCAAAACAGAAAATTACAGGATGCCATGGGAACCTGAAAGAGGGAGCCTGGAAGGAGCCAGTCACAGGGGGTTTGAGACACATTTCAGGGACAGAGTTAGAACATCTGGGGATGAGCTATGTATTTAAGTGCATGGAGACACAGAATCTACACATCCACCCATGCATCCACCTACCCACCACCCAAGCGTCGTCACCCACCTACCCATCCGGGAAGAAAATGTTCACTTACCTCCCTTGTTAAGATGCTCACAAAGCAATCCAGCCCTCTTTGACCCCTTGTCTGCCTGCTTGACCCCTTTCCCACTGCACTGCTCATGTTCTTCCTCGTGTGGTCCTCACCGCTCTCCAAGCAACTGTCACAATGAGCTGTCAGGGACTCTAACTTAAAAACGGCATTGCTGTTTCCATCCCTTCAACCATTTCCTTTCTCTCTTGGGGGAGATGACTCATAGAGCCCTGATACAAAGCTATGTCAATCTCATCCTGCAGGCATCTCCTTGTCATCTTACTCTATCCCCCCATCCACAACCTGCCTCACCCTCGCCCAGCTCCAGACTGCGTTGCCTCCAGGATCCAACTCCCACTTTAGCTTTACCCTCTGCCTGAGTCAGAACCATCACCTTGCCCTGACAGGTAGGAGCAAAATCCAGGAGAGTCTGTCTGTGGATTCTTAATTTCGTGTGTGTGTGTGTGTGTGTGTGTGTGTGTGTGTGTGTGTGTGTGTGTGTGTGAGCGTGCACGCGTGCTTGGGAACTCAAGCACATGCACACCACAGGAATATAGATAGATAGATAGATAGATAGATAGATAGATAGATAGATAGATAGATAGATAGATAGGTGGGTGGAGGGAGCGAGGGAGAAAGAGAGAGGGCTGGATAGATGGAGGGGGGAGGGAGAGAGAGAGAGATGCACACATATGCAATGTAATTATTTTCCAAAGCCTTTTCACTTGCTTTTTCCCACCCCTAAGAAAGTACGTTTGGCATTGGCAGGGGTTATGGGTTCTTAGGATCCTTCTACAGGTAAATGGGAGGGTTCAGTGCTGTGCTTTTTCTCACAGCTTTTTACCTTTAGATTTTAAATTTGGAAAGGCACACAGAAGGGAACATTTGCCATTTTAGCAATGTGCCTTTGTTGCTTTGTGACAGAATCTTTGTTTCCTTGGCTGGCTGGCCCTGACTAGCAATGTAGCTGAAGCTGACCTTGAACCTCCAATCTTCTACCTATGTCCCTTCTGAATGCTCAGATTGCAAGTATGTACCACCATCCACAATACATGTGAGGCTGGTGATTGAACTCAGGGTTTTCTGAGTACTAGGCAAGCACTCTACCAACTGAGCCACATCCGCAAATCCTATTTCATGATCCCAAGTTCAGCAGCATCAAGACTGCCCAGTTGTCTGCGGAACTTTTCATCTTCCCTGAACCTCAGTATCCCTTTAAGGAGACACGTCTTACCCTCAGGTCCTTCTGTAGTACACTCCACCTTTAACATGAACAATGTACCTCTCTCGGATTTTCCTGGCCAAATCTGAACTCTCCAGACATGCGGATAAACGATTTGCATGTCTGATATCTTCCTTCTTTGTTTATTTTAGTACTTTGGCATTTACAAAGAAGACTGACACGTGTTTTATCACTTGACTCTCAAGTGACTTCAAAGAGTGAAGTTTCCACAGACTGTCCGTTATGCAAAATGCTATGTCCAGAGGTGTTTTTTTTTTTTTTTTTTTTTTTTTTTTTTTTTTTATTTAGAACCTAAAAGTATCTGCCTATACATAAAAAGTTATCTTGGCAAAAAGACCCAAGTCTAAACTCAGGACTCTTTCCAGTGTCCTGTTCACCTTATCTTCATAGACAGATGAAGTGGGTAACTATGTATAGTAATTTTAGTGTGCCTATGTTTTGCCATGACTAGTCCACTGAGGTACAGAATTATCACTTGTACCATCTGATGCTCAGAAAGTATCAAGTTTGGTGGCATTTCAGAATTTGGAGCCTTGGATGAAAGATGTTCATTTATTTATTTTTTGCCCTATTTTACAAAACACAACACCAAAAGGCTGCTTTGAAATCCCAGAGTTAATAAATGTCTACTCATGAGCCTACCTACCTCTAGCCTTCCCTTCATCCAATAGACTTAGGGCTCCCCACAGACTAACTTACCTCACTATAACCAGACATGGCCAATGTGAGCTTCTGAACTTGGATTCCTAGAACCCAGGAGGAAAAGGGAGAAACAGGAAAGAGCAAACAGCGCGTGCAGTTGGAATAAACTCTGGGCAGGCCTAGAACTTCCAAACGAGATACATAATACCCATTTGCTACCCCAGACAGGTGCCTAAGCACCTCCAAGATACGGGGCTGCAATGAAGACTAAATGAAGGAGGTGTCGAGATTGGAAAGAACGAAGCAATGGGCTGTTTCATGAGCTGAAAGCTGGAAGGAGGAAGAAAGGAACAAACCCAAGTCACCTGCTCTGGAGTCAGAACTCCCTCCTGCTGTGCTGGTCTGCACATTACTAAGATTGGGCTCAAGATGGGGAGGAAGAAGGGCAAGAGAAAGGGACCGCATGATACTAGATAAGATCCGTCCGTGCTTAGTCAGACACCATTCGAAGCATGTTTTATCCACTGGTAATACAAGGACTTCCCATTTTCCAACAGGCCAAAGCTGCTATTATGACACATCCAGATTGCTCTCAGTCTCTAGGCGATAAGCAATTCACTTTGGTCACTATCCTTCTGTCCTAAGTAACTCCATTTAAATTGCTTGAGTAGCATAGCTTGAGGATCACGACCTTCAAGAAGGTATCGTTATCTGTGGTCCATGTAACCACTCATAGTCCCTCATTCACATATATTTAGCATCTGCTGTACCTTAGGAACAGTGTTGATTGTTACGATAAAGTGTTGAGACAAAAAGAGATGGATAAATTTTAGTGTTTAGTTCACTTTGTCTCTTTGATTGGGTCTAGGATCCCAACCCAGAGGATGGTATTGCCCGCTTTTAAGGTGGTTCCTCACATCTCACAATCTAACTCTGATAGACCCTCACAGGTATGTTCAGAGGCTTCTCTCCTCAGTGATTTTGGTTCCTGGAAATCCACATTAACCATCACAGTGACCTGAAGCCACATTGCTGGGGACTAAAGCTAGGAGATGTTCCTAACCCCAACTATCATGAAAATCACTTCACTTGACAGCCCCTTAGATTTTCTCCAATAAGAAACTGTTCCCAAAGAATTTCCCAGGGTCTGCCATCTGCACTCTATCCCCTCTGTTGAGGTGCTCTGGTGCAACAACTCTTTGGCCTGATGGAGATGATTATAAACTGCCTTGTTCTCATAGTACCACCATCCTGGAAACTTCAATGTGCTATCCCAGTTCCTGCTACAGGCACAGCATATATCCTCTTCCATTCTTTGTACAGCACTCTGAATAAGACAAGTTCTAATACCTGATTTGAAAAATAGGGAAGGTGAACCACAGAGAGCTCTGCAGGCTGCATTGCAGAGTATTTCCCAAATATCACACTCAGCTAGAGCCTTAGACAAAGATGTTATTTGCAAATAAAGTATTTGCAGATACAAGTTTATGTCCTGTTAGAATAGGCAGTCCACAGATCCAGTGCCTGATGTCATTAGTGAAGGCTATAGATAGATGGTGACAGGAATTGAGGTGAGGCATACAAGACCCAAGAAAGACCAAGGATTGACAGCCAACGCTCACTCACAAGTCTGAAAAGACCTCTCCTGTTGGCTCTTTCCAGGGAGCCTGACTCAGCAGCCATTTAATTTCCAGCTTCTGGCCCCAGAACTATGAAGGAATCATTTGTTTTAAGCCACTGAGTTCATGGTCATTTGTTATATACAGAAGCCACAAAACACCAACACACAACCATGTTGTCTAAACTCACACAACTCAAGAGGGGTGGAGCCCTGAGAAGTACTGGATTGTCTGCCTCTTGGTTCCTTGCTTCAAGGAACAAACAGCTGTTATGAAAATTAAAAGGGTAAATTGCGTGGAGCGATTGGCCCTGCATGTATACACCGTAAGCACTCATAAATGCTGCCTTTAATCCCCTCTAATGATGTGGAAATTCCCTACTATCTAATTTTAAGGGGGAAAGAGGGTGATTTAAAATTGAATATGGGTGGTAATCTCAAGATTCACATGACATGGAAAACTGAAGAGACTAAGTCACAGATGGCTGCCCATAACTCATGCAGTTACAAAGACGTTTTTTTCTTTCTTCATAGTTTACCATTAAAATTCTTGTTATTGTTTCATTTCAGTGAACATATATTATCTTTCCATACTTAATTAGCATTTAAGCTCTTAGCCAATAAATCAATAAATAAGCAATCCTATTCACCAAATAAACCAAGAAGTGATTTGTAATTACTGACATGACCACCCGATCACTCTCAAGCCAAGGTTTATCTCTGTAATCAGAGAAGCAGAGAGTGGCTTGTTGAATGGTATGAGGTAGGAGTTGCCCAGGCTCTGTTCATTGACCAACCTAACTATTGCAGCAGGTCCTCACACTTTTCATCCTTGTATTCTCTAGGGACAGGGCCCTAGAACAGAGCATCTGGTTCCAAAGAAGTTGTCATCCCAGTGAGGAGCTGCTGAAACAGTGTTCCCTGGGGGACATTCAGAAACATGGACCCACAGTCAACTGACACTGTCCTTTGGCCCACATGTGAGTGTGAAGTCCCTATTTCGTATCAGATCCCACAGGGGACCACAACAAGGACACATTGACTTAGATTTCTTGGCTGCTGGAGCCTATACCTTTGTGGTGAGAATTAACGAACTAAGAGATTGTATAGAATGAACTAAATTTGAGAAATCAAAATAGAGAAAGATGTTGTACCTTAAAGGGAATTTTTCTCAAACTCTGTGTCTATATAGAATTCTAGAAGATAACTTATTTGAAAATAAGGTGTTTGTGGTATAATTAAAGTAATACTTAAAATGAGGCCATTCTGGATTTTGGTAAACCATAATAAAATTACCCTTCTAGAAGATCAAAACAAACACATAGTGGCATAAAAAGTCCACAGGAAGACATAGGCAGGTCTCTAGTGAGGTGGCCATGAGTGTAAGTCAGTGTCAGACAATTAAAGTTTCCATTTTATGAAGGACTGCAGAGAAAGCAGGCTTTGGGGGAGAGATCGTCTGCTTCCTATTGCCTTAAAGCGGTGGAAATCAACAGAGATAGGTATTTACCTTTCCTTAGAAAACTTTGTGGAGACTCCAGACTTCTGCCTCTCTTTTCTTGCTGGTGGCCCTGAGCATTGATAATTCTAGTGGCCTGAATGACTACCCTGGTAGCTATTTAAGTAGTCATCATGGGAAAAAATATCACTTGCTAAAGAGTTTAATAATAGTTTCTTGCTAACCTCATGTTCAAACATGAAGCATGAACAAGTATTGGTGAGGATGTGCTGAAACTGAAATCTTAGAATATTAATAATAGAAACCTAAGGTGGTTGCTATGGAAAACACTATAGTAGTTCCTGAAAAAGTAAACATGAGTTACTGTATGATCCAGCAGTCATGCTTCCGGTGTATACAAACAAATTGAATGCAATGACTAAAAGCTTCTCTACCTGTGTCAATGGCAGCATTATTCATAACAGCCAAAAAAGGTAGATCCAGCCCAAGAAGCCATCAACATCTAAGTGAATAAACAAACTGATTGCGTATCAATAGGAAGTGGTTTCATTCAGTTTTGCAAAGACGGAAGCTCTGAAGCATGCTATAGCACCAAAGTACCCTGAGGACATTGATGAAATGTGTTGATGATAATCTTGATTGACAGCCGGATGGAATTTAGCAGCACCCGGATGCTGCGATAGTTTCCTCCATGCACCTTGGAGGGAAGCTTCTGACAGTAGAGGGTATAAAGGGAATTGAAACTAGGAGATATTTTAGGCCAGTCAGTTTACCAAAAAAAAAGAAAGGAAGAAGAAGAAGAAGATGATGATGAAGTGGAGGAGGAGGAGGAGGAGAAAGAAAGGAAGAAAGAAAGAAAGAAAGAAAGAAAGAAAGAAAGAAAGAAAGAAAGAAAGAAAGAAAGAAAGAACAGGCTTCTCTAGGAGAGGTAAATTGCCCCCTCCTGTAGGGAAGCTCTGCCAAAATAGGAAACAACTCAAAATAACTTCACCAAGTCCCTGAAACTGACTAGACTCACTAAGCCCCTCCCTCACCAAAAGTATATAAACAGTAAGAACTGCTGAGAGTCCCCCTCAGACAAGCTGTGCTGCATAGAAGCCTCTGAAATCTACCCTCCAACTTGGAAGAAGCAGAGACCTGCCCAGAAACCTGAGTGAGGCTCAGAAAAACTGAGCCACTGGAAAAGGCCACACTCCAGCCTGTTGAGGTGTTTACAGACTGTGTCCTGCACTCCATGACTCTAGCTTTTTGAGCTGTCACATATGCTGGAATGGGTTTTGGTGATGCAGCAGTCTTTGAGTTATTTCTGCTCCTGTAAGTAACCCCTCACCCATCCATATTTCTCCAAGTAACCCCAAAAGAACTCTCAACAAGTCAGACTTTGGTGCTCTCTCTACTTTGTTTCTTTCATTGGTTGTCAGTACCCTATCATTTTTCATGTCTCCCCCAAGGATATTGTCATACAGCAGTAGAAGACAAGCATCAGGACATGTGTGGGAGGATGGCCCCAGAGATGTTTACAGAGGTGCAGAAGACCTTTTCTGAATGTTGGCAGCTTGCTGCTTGGGCTGAGGCCCAGAGTAAATGAAAACTCAGAGAGATTCTGACTAACAGCCTTCACCCTTTCTGAGCTCTGATGGAGAGACCAAACACTAGTCACCTCACAGACCTGCCACCACAACAGAATCTCTCCTTCAGCACGTGATAGACTCTAACAATGCGAGGCAAAAATAGTCCATCTTTTCTTAAGTTGATTTATCAGCTGATTTTGTCACGTATTCTGTCACAACAATGAGGGAAGTAATTAATACACAGCTGTACAAGTCAATCTACTTATAATATATGCTACTAGATTTATCGAAACAGACAGCAGGGTGGAGGTTCCAAGGGAAGTAGTGAGTGAGACTGGTGTGCCAGTGTTTGTGATCATAGAGTTCCTTTGGAGATGATGTCTGGAGATAGTTTCATGAGGTAAATGTGCCTAAGATAAGTGAACTGTGCACATGTACAAATGGGTAACAATTTATCTGTGTATGTTTTAGCCCAATTAAAAAAGTGTTTGACAATAGTGTCCTGAAGATAAATCCTGGACAATTTGAGCATTAACCTGACACGTATGTTACTTGCATCTCTCCAAGCACAACACTGTCATCTATAGAAAGAATAGTTTTGACACAAACTCTCGTTGATATCATGTACCACATTCTGTGACATGAAAGTGCAATTCTCCATTATCAGAAAAAAGAAAATGTGACCTAAAGATTTCTTTAGTCTGTTGGGATACTACAACAAAATGGCATTGATTTGTGTCTTATAACTCGGGGGAGTGAAAAGCCCACAAAGTCAGACACCATAGGATTCAGTGACTGATGGCCCAATCAAGCTCACAAATGGCCTGTCACCTAACTGCATGTGGTTGAGAAAATATGGGATAATTTGGCATCTTCTTTTTAAGAGTACTGATCCCACTTGTGAGGGCTCCAACTTAACATAACCACCCCAAACACTACCACCTAAGAGTCTGGGATGGCCATGTATATACTGGAGGGGAATACAAACAAAATGACCATAGACAGACCATGTAGATGGAGAGACATGAACTTGGTGTTATCTTTTTATAGACCCTTAACTAGAAGGACCAGCATTCATCAAGTGAGTCCTTGGAATGTGTTCCTAACCCCCACTCTGTTGCCTCTCGGCCAGTCTTCTTTGTTGACTTTACACATTCTTTCCTATCCAGGGGAGGAGGAAGCGTCTCCATATTTGTCAAATGCTAGACAGTCTTGGAGCAAAAAGGCTTGTTCTCTTCAAGAAAAGACTTCATTGGACCTTTGTGAAAACGGGTAAGACGTTACATACTTTGTATTTATCAAGACTCAGCAAGTCGCATATGAGCCTTCTGCAACCATGTAGAATTCATAAAAGGTACAAATCTAGACATTAGTCTCAGTCTGTTGGCCAACGTCTCTCCACTTATAGTACTAGACCCTACTGTAGTAAATGTGGGGGAAGGGTAAAATCCTCATTCACTGGGACATTATAAACAGACATCTAAAAATGCTATCAACCATTCATATGATTCTAAGAGATGGTTTGTATGAAAATCCATGTGCAGAAGGAATACAATAAGACCCTTATATCCTATTTTAAATTTTCTAGAAGACATAATGGAAGGAATACAAGAAGAAAGGCTTAAATTATTTTTAAGAAGCATATTTCATTTCACTGAAGACAGTTAATGTAAAATACTTCAACATGTAGTCAATGTAAAGGCATTGCCAAAATAACTCCATTAAAAAAAAATATTGTAGTAGTATTTTCTAGGTAAAGTCCACCTCAGCACAGATTAACCGCAATCCTGTGGTCTGTGTGCTTGAAGCTGTTACTTTCAACTGTGGTTCTGTAGGACTGAGCGAACATTTCAGTTCTTCTTTGTCAAAATCTTCAAGTTGAAATTTAATAATCTAATTTATGGAAAATTTATGTTATGTGCCCTGTTCTTTTTTTAACAAAAATCTCAAATGGTTGATTTTACAAACAGACTCAGGGGCCAGATGCTGGGGTGAAAACCTCCTAACTCAAAGAGGCAGAGAAAGCACCCAGTTGATATTCTTCATCAACTGACACCCCAAAAGGAAAAGCAAACAGTCCTCCTCCACGTTGCCACAAGAATCTTCAAACAGAATGTCCATCCACCCAATTTCTTTGTGTCTCTCTGTTCTTCCTCCTAATTCCTTTTTGCTCTCTTATGTTTGTGTGTGTGTGTGTGTGTGTGTGTGTGTGTGTTCACTCCCTGTCAAGGGGTTGCTTCTTTTTCTTCTTGACTTATGTTTGACTTTATTTAATCCTGTTTACAATAAGAAGAAAGCTCTTGGGATAAAAGTGTGTTCTAGGGCTGGGCCATAGCACAACTAGAAATGGATTTTTCCAGTAAACAACTCAAACTTGAGTTTCACCATGTGATTAAATGCCCTGCAACAGTACCCTGACTGACTTTTCTTTCCTCATTCACCAAATCCAATTTACTTTTTAACAAAGAAGTTTGACTTTGTTTTTTCAAAATAAAGTTTGAGGGGAGGGTGTCATTTTGTTGTCTTATTTTTTGAGATAGGGTTTCTCTGTGTGTCCCTCTCTGTTTTGATTTACTCTGTAGACTGGTCTGGCCTTCAGTTCATGGATCCATCTGACTCTCCCTCCCAAGTGCTGAGATTAAAGACATGGAAACTTTGTTTTAAAATTTAAGTGCACATATTAATTCAAATGCTTTATTGAATAGTTTCATTCAAGTAATCAAAATTTGAGGGATATGGATGATTAGATGAAAGGATGGGTGGATTGAGGGTGAGTGGAGAGAAACTGTAGAGGAACAGCTAGAAAGATAGATGACAAAAGAGAATGATGATGTAGATATATAGATAGATAGATGGATAGATAGATAGATAGATAGATAGATAGACAGACAGACAGACACATAAAATAGATAAAAATAGATAAAAATAGAAAGAGAAGGAAGTAGAAGAGAAACCTGCTTTTGCAGACATATGATACCTTGAAAATATGAAACACTATCCTCACTGTTTGAGGGAAACTTCTATGCTTTGTATCCTCAGAGTCTCCTTTTTCAAACTCCTGCCCCAGAGATAGACACAGGTTAAAGGAACCAGATGGCTTTCTTTATGAAGGGCAATAAGAAAAGCAATGTAGGAGGAGAATACTGACAGGGTCCTGACACCCTTCCCATGAGTCATTTTTCACAGTACACCAGCAGAGGCTGAGAAGGGAAACAGTGAGCCCTTCAAGCTCTCTTTATCTCCGTGTCTCTGTGGAGCTGTGGAAGAAGGCACATACTTTGTAGCCTAATCAACTGGGCCAGCCTCAGGACCATTTGTTTCCAAACATCAGCCCCCAAAGGACTGAAGAATGACACAGTCAGACCAATTGCCATTGGCAACATGGGGCAATAAACATGGATCCAGTGTCTAAAAACAGTATCTTGATTTTGTCACTCTTACAAGAAGATAGAGGGCCACACGTGTCATTCTTATCATTAAGCAAGATGACTTGTCACACCTTGATATGGAATAACTAAGGCTGCTACCGAGTTCATGAGATTGAAGTGCTAAAAAGGTGCCTTAGAAGTGTTCACATCATCACAACACCTATTTGAAGTTAGAACCACAGGGACCTTTTTCAAGCCTAATGTCGGAGGTACTCTATACTAGGCCAACATCGTGAGATCAAGATGCCTTTCTTTGTCCTTCAAGCTTTATCACTCAAGTCAACATCTGACAAATAGAATCTGGAATGAAGAGAACTGGTCCAGTCCAGAGTGCGCTGCAGTAGTTCTACACACACTCCCATTCAAGTCTCATAGAACCTCTGTAAGTAGAGCGTATTGCCACACTCCTGAATGGATAACCTGAGGCAAGGAGAACTGCCTTGTAGTTATTTATCTTCCTCTAGATGAGGTCAAGTAGCAGAGGGAGGACAAAAGGAGCTTCACCTGTATCTTATTCTGTCTGCACTACTATAACTAAATCCCAGAGTCTAAATCCCAGGGTAAGAACATGAATGTATGTCTCCCAACTCTAAATGCTGGCCAGAAAGAGGCACGACAGCTTTTCTGCTCTGTTTCTCAGGTGGCTCCTGGAATTCTGTGACCTCAAGAGTGGATGAGGAGAGCTATGTCTTTGTACAAAGTGAAAGGGTTAAACGCCCTCTGTCAAGCCTTTTCAAAAGACCACCTGATTCCATTCACAATATCCAGGCATTCGTGACTCAGTCTCCTCCCCCAGAGAAACACTTTTAGTACTGACATGTTGTGAGTTCAGTTTCAACATGAATTTTGGAAGGGAAGCAAGATTTACGCAGTACAAGTTTGTCTTTACTACTCTAGCATGTTTGAGTTTGGAGTTACAGAACAGCACCCTTAGGCATCATCTGAGAACAAGTACATCACATCAACTTTGGAAGAAACTATGTTTTACAGATTAAAAGAGAAGCTGCAGAGAAGGGATGTGCCAGCCTCACACTAAGGTGACAACACCTTTGTTCTCAAAAGGATGTATGAGAAGAGGCTGGGGGCTGCTGGTACTCTTTGTCCAGCTCTCATAGCCAGTCCTCTGTCTGTACTTGCTCCTGAATTGGAAACTCCCCTCTAGTCTCCTTAACAACTCCAGCCTTCTTCCTCCAGTCCTAGACAATACATGTGCCAAGACCTATAGAGAGCTGGTGTTCATTAGAAAATTCTCTGTTCAGTAACGTTAGACTTGGTGTCCTCTTACTCAGATAGGATGAGTCCTTTCTTATTGTCTTAGTTACTGTTTCTATTACTGAGATATATCACTCATCTTATATTTCCAGGTAACAGTCCAGCACTGGGGGAAGTCAGGGCAGGAACTCAAGCAGGGCAGGAACATGAGCACCGGAAGTAAAGGAGAGGCTATGAAGGGGTGCTGCTTGCTGTATTGCTACAGTAGCTTATTTGACTCATTTTCTTATTCATCCCAGGACCACTTGCTCATGGGTTGGCATCATTGACAATAGGTTAGAATCTCCCATATCTATTGCCAATTAAGAAAACGCATCGCAGACTTGCTCACAGGTAAATTTGCTGCAGATGTTTTCTCAGTCAGGGTACCCTCTTCCCAGATGGCAAATAGCTTTTGTCGGGTTGACATAAAACTAGCTAGCAGATCTCTGGTAACCATAAGCTTCTGTAGAATCAGGGAACTCGGCATTGGAGTTTCCCTTCAACAGACTATCCAGCCCTCCTGAGAAATTATATGTTTTAGGTGTGGAACTAGCCGGTTAGCAATATTGACACCTTTGCCAAAGCCTCACAGAGAAGAGTCTCACGGGTTCAATCCATGCTATACAAATTGAGAAGCAAATATAGGCAACTCACACCAAATAGAGGTCATATCTTCAAGACAGACTGTTACTACCTGCTTGAAATATGAAAATAGGGGGTATAAAAATCATAACTGACCTAAATTCTCGGGAGGCACAGTTTAAGGATAAGAGTTGCATAGTAAGACTCTTTTTCATGCAACATAAAACTCGAAAGAATGACAACAGTAGCAACAACACAGACTGCAATGAGATAGGCCATTCCACATGAAAAATATGCATGTGCTTGTATTTATTCTGATTAGGAAATAAAGGGCAAATTCCGGGTGAATAAGCATCATACAGCTTAACAGTCAGAGATGATGTGGCTTAGAATTGATCCACTTCAAAACCCTGAGCCTCTAAGTCCTGGATGCTCACTCCAAGCAC
Source organism: Micromys minutus (assembly GCF_963924665.1). Classification (NCBI taxonomy): domain Eukaryota; kingdom Metazoa; phylum Chordata; class Mammalia; order Rodentia; family Muridae; genus Micromys; species Micromys minutus. The sequence continues at coordinate 10,153,465 of NC_137962.1, read as the reverse complement.
CAGCATTATGATGGGGCTTGGGGCAGGCTTTCAATATGACTGACAGATGCAAAGCAGAAACAATGTAGGCATAGAAGATCCATGAGCCTTGAGCCAGACCCACACTATAAAAGAAGAAAACTGACTCCCACAGTTGTCCTTTGATCTTCATACTCAATGTGATGGGATACTTATGCACATGCCTACAAATAGATGGACAGATGGACAGGCAGAGAGACAGACAAGTAGATGATATTTAGATAATGCCAAGAGAGGAGAGAGAGAGAGAGGGGGGGGGGGGGGGAGGGAGTACTATGTCCTCACCCAGGTATCAGACCAGGTACCCTGGTACCTAGACCCAGGCATCATACAGGAATGACGGAATATAGCTAACATCAAGAGCTGTGGTCTGTGACAGTGAAACATATACTCGAATAGAAGAGGGAGAAAGATATGGAGGAAGGATGGGTCCGTGGAAGACTGTTAGACCCTTCTGGAAGTATTGAGTAGGAACTGAGAAATCATGTATATGCATTAAGAGTAAAAGTAACACCAGGGAGCACAGACAGTATAGAAAACCTACAAGAGATATTTTCAACATGACTGGGGATATAATTCAATGGGAACTTGAATGAATCCTGCTCTGTCTCCTGTCCTGAATTCCAGCTCCCTCAGTCTTCAGACTAGGTGCTGTTTTGAGTTCCTTTGGTCCTTCAGTAAAGTACTGCACCATCACAGGAATCAGACATCTACAGGGGAGACTGGGAACCCAGGTTTCTGAAGATACCTTGCTAGGTAGTTCGATTTACTCGGTCTACAGTGAGTTTCAGGGCTGGCTGCTTTGAGAGGTGAGCCTTGTTTTCATTGCATTTCACAAATGAGAACATGGAAACTCAGAAAGGCCAACTGATTGTTCAAGTATACCATACTGCTTAGGGGCTGAGTTGTGGCTATGTAGGCATAAATTTTTACGTGTACTAAGTGTTCAATCTTTCCTCTAACCTACCATCCAGCAGAGGTTGTAGAAGAGAAAAGTTACTAGGATATGGGATTATGCAACCTGAACAGTTTCTATGACACTTTTCTACTTCTCTGTGCATGAAAAGAGAAAGGGAGCTCTTCCAAAAACTGCCCTGCATCTCTCTAAGAATGTTCTAAGGCATTGTCTACAGGCTCTGGGTTCTAGAGCTAGAAGGACTTCACACAAACCTAATCCTGGTATCCCTTTGGTTTGTTAAACCCTCTGTTTCCTACTCTAAGAATGAGTAGTGGTGTTCAGTTCTGAGTATCCCATGCCCTCAGGCTAGTGGATGTCTTGCTTGAAATGCTCACAGCACATGACAGATGACTCTCCACATGACCATCACTTAAGCTGTCGAGCATTGTGAAGCAGCTCAGGTCATACCTTGTTTGAAGACTGATACTGGTCTGACATGGTTGCCAGAATGTTAATATCGCTGACAGTTTGCAAAGTTCCTGAAAACCTAACAATCAGATTTTATGTGGCATGCTGAGAATTAGCAAACACTGGAATTTGCTTCTTCATCTAACAGATATTTTATTGTTGTTGTTGTGGTGGTGGTGGTAGTGGTTGTGGTAGTGGTGGTGGTGGTGGTGGTGGTGGTGGTGGTGGTGGTGGTGGTGGTAATGGTGGTAGTGGTGGTGGTGGTGGTGGTGGTGGCACTGGACACAGCTACTTTTAACAAATGCAGCATCTAATGTCAGTGAAAATTAGATCTGTGTCCCAACTGTGAACCTTCTGAGTCCTCTGATGGCCTCCCTGGCAGACAAGTCTCATTTAATCGGCAGTCATTTTTTTCTTCTAGGATCCCCTGGTATCTATTCCCTGCAAATTGACAGCCAAGAGAATAACCATCTAATGTCCCTTGGTGGTCCCTGCACATGCCCAACCCTCCCCAAATAATACAGAGTAGCTATGGGAGACACAGGAAGGTTCCTGGCCTACGTAGGCTAGACATATTGCCTGAGAACTGCCATTTTCAGTTGCTACTTGGAATATACCCAGTGGGGTTGCTTCTCATTTCCTCTCTCCATGCAGATATTTGTACATGGGAAGGGATCCATGCTCAGTTTCCTAAGGACTCAACTGAAAGAACTCTGCACACACTCTTCTACCAGAGGGGTTCTGGCTATAGACTGAAGACTATAGAGATCTGGTAGGCAGGATGAAAAGCCTGTATGTCCAGCATATGTTAACTTACTTGATTCGAGATCTTCTTCCCCACTCCAACTCCTACTACCTTTACAGAATTAGTGTGTGAAGAGTTTCTATAGAAGAGACTCAAATAAAGAATTGTTTCAGAGCCTGACACTCTTGTACCAAGCCATATAGCCTCTGTAAAATCGTTTGCTTGCAGCAAACAATTATTCCAGTACATTAGTGTGGGTTACTTTAATGTTAATAATTAACTGTATCGATCTATTTTCTCAAATGATATTTCCTTAGAGGATGACACATCCCATCTGCATTTGTGCTGAGCTAAGAATCAACAATGCCTGTAAAGTCTAAGCACTCCTAAAACTACACAGGGCCGAAAAGGAACCAGTGCTGCATTTGTATAAACTGTCTTGGGACATATTTGATCATATTGTGGCCACACGAACCAGCACTTACTTCATTTCTGCTGTTATTATTTAACTAAGTAAAGAAATTAATACTTTGTGTATGCACAGTACATGGCAGCGTGTTTGTAAAAGGAACACTGGGGCCATGTGAGGAATGTGGATCAATGCCGCCAGTGTTCAATTATGAGTTCTTTAACAAGCCAACTTCTTCCCTGAGTTTCTACAAATCTATGAAGATTTGTTTCTGACTTGGTCCATGGACATCAGACAGAAATCTCTGGGGTTGGGGGGGGGTTGTATATTTTGCTGACATATTTTAAATTCTTTCCAAATTATTTATAATATCTAATAAAATGTAACTTGTGCAAATAATTATTCTGTTGTCTAGGGAATAATTATCAAACAAAAACATGTTCATATTCAGGTCAAACTGATTTGTTTTGAAGACTTTTCATGCGTGCTTGAATCTCTGGACTGGGAGGCCTTCAAAATGTCTCCACGGCTACATCTCCCTTGTAGACGTACAGAATGACTATGGAATCCCAGCACTGCCGACTGGGAAAATCACAGGCAGAGAATAGGACCTCTAGAGGGTTTGGGGTATCCCTGCATGGGAAAAAACAAATCCAGACTGCTTCAAATCAAATCAAATCAGGATTAATCTAAATGTGCAACAGTATTTACTGAATGAATTAGTGAAGTACCCAGGGAATTGAGTTCACTTACATAACCCCACCTCACCCTGGGATGCAGTTAAGGAGGTGAAAACTGGTTTTGCAGTTTGGAAGCTTGTGCCCAGAGTATTAAGATGGTGAGGCCCCAGTTTTTCTAAATCCTTTCTTTTGATTTGCTAACCTAGTCATAATTAGTAAAATAAATTAGCATCTGAGGAGTTCAGCAAAGAGCACAGTGGAGCTCTGGACCCGTGTGATGAGCATGAACTCCCTCCTGGTTTGGTGTTTTATTACTGTACCTTAGAACTGCTGGGCTAACATGGCCTCCTGTGCAGAAAGCTAGGTTACAGGCCCCTACCTCACCTTGCACCAGTGAAGATGCTGCTGCCCCCTAAGAGTCCTCCTCATAAAATTCGTCCAGCTTTAACTTTAAAATTGATAGTGCTCCACACCAGGCAATTCTAAATCCCCCAGGGAAGCTGTTGACAAATGATAGCCCACCACTACCAACGAAAAGGAGCCTGCACGTCACCAAGAACTTCTCTAAGTAATGCCTGTTCCCTAGAATTATGAGTGGCACATGCTCACTGCAGAATATTTTGGAGGCCACATGAAAATAAATTTCACATACAATCTTCAGTCCCTGGAAAAAAAACAGCACTATTAACATTTCATTTGATTCTCTTAATGTTTATTTTATCTTTCTCTTATGCGTATGTCAATACTTTTTAATTTTCTCTTCCTCAAACTCTTTTATGAGTGAATGAAACTTTACTGCCTGATATAAATATTTACCACCCCTCTCATTGCTATTTATTATTCAGTCTTATAGGGCACAGAGTGTATCTGGGAGGCATCCCCTGCTACACTGTCACGAAGAACTCTGTAATTTCAGATGAAATTTGTTGGTGCAGGGGCCGTTATTACTTTGTAGCATGGTTAAACCTTAAAATATAAATTTTTTAAAACGTTCTCCCTTATTTAATAAAGGATTCTGGAAGGCAGACGATGCAGAAGACAAGGGCTCTGTGTCAGCGTGACTACAGGCTGGAAGCCCCGGTACAGCTTGTTCTGACTTTTCATTTTGAAAATACAGTGCACGGGGGAGTCAGAACAGTAAACAATGGAGAAATGAGTCTTCTGTTTTACAAGGTAGGAAGAGGAGGCCCGACGGGGTGTGCGCACAACCTATTCCCAGCACCTACCGCTGCCTATCACTATTCCCAGTTTGTACCACTGACGTGGACATCAGACAGAAATCTCTGAGGTTGGGGGAGGGGATTGTACCTTCACCACAAGTTAAGAAATGAGCACACAAAAGATGCTCAAGAGATAGTGGCCGGACTTCCTTCAGACAGTGGGGAGTTCCATGAGATGGGCAAGCACCTCAGGCTACTAGTACAGATCCTTGGTCGCTGCAGTAGATGAATGATGTAGAATGAATGGGAAAAGAAAGGAAAATAGGAAGACAGAAAGGTAGAAAGAGAGGGAAGAAGAAAGGAGAGGAGGGAAAGAAGGAAAGGACAGCAGAGAAGGAAGAAAAGAAGGAAGGTTAGGAAAGAAGCTGGAAGAAGGAAGTGGAAGGGAGAGACACAGGGAAGGAAGAGGAACCATGACCAAGTGGTTGGAAAGCAGCTCACCTACATGGTGCTTCAGTTGGAACAGGTTGCAGTCCTACTAAGTGCAGCAGTGGGACACTTTACAACCAAAAGAGGCATCCCTCGTGAGTCGCTGTCCTGCCTGGCCAGGCAGCTTTGCCTCTCCAGGATGTTTGGTTGGGAAGTCTCCTGGCCTGTGGACAAGCAGCCTGGCACTGCAGCGCTACGTCGGAACTCAGCCATCTTTCCCACTCAGACTTCAGCATCCACAGGGTATTCCTACCATAAACTGCCTCAGCCATCGATCCTGCTCACCTCACTCTCCCCTTTTAATTAACACAACAACATCTTATTAATTATTCACTCCCTCGGAAAATGCTCCTCAGAGATGACAGGAGAACATTTTGGAACAGTTACCTCTAAATGGCAAAACCTTAGCAACCATGCTGCAAGTTTGGAATATAGGCACTATTCAGTGCCCTGCAGTTCGGTGACCTTTGACCTCTCATATCTGTCTGGGGGATAAGAAAATGCCACTAGCAGAACAAAAACAAGAAGTTTAAGCTGCTTAGGGTAGCGGCTCCAGAGGAGTGTCACTAGTATGTCAGCCACACTGCACCCAACGCCCATGCCCAGAAGTAGTTGACCAGCACAATTGGACCACAAGTTAGGGGTGGGGGTGAAGGTCTTTTGTTTTTTTTTTTTTGTTTTTTTTGTTTTTTTTTTTTTTTCTGTCTTTGGGTGATTTTTGTTTCAGAGACAGTGTGAGAGAGAATTTAAAATTGGGTGGGTGGGAGGTGGGAAGAGTTTAGGAAAGAGCTGGGGAGGGGAAAGAATGTGACCCCAATATAGTGTATGGAAAGAATTTAATCAAAAGGAAAAAAGAAAGACTAGCCACTAAAGATACTAGCTGCGCAGCAGTCTTATCTGGGGTCACTTTCCTCCTCCCTCCCAGCTTGTTTTCTGACCACCTTAACTTATGTGTGTTTCCTATACAGCACCCCAGGGATACTTCCCTAAGCATTCCTTCTGCTCTGCTCCTCATCCTGCAATTCCCATGCAGCACTCACCTTCCCAGAATTCCCTTCTCCCTTCCTCCTAGCCCCCTTCATCTCAGAGCTGCCCCTATTGTACTTCAGATGTATCTACAACCAGTCCCTACAACAGATACCCAAGATTTACACATCCACTTCTTCGCTTGACTGCGAACTCTGAGGACAGAATTTGTTCCCCTGTCATTTGTTTGATTATCACTACTTTAAAAATGTTGCCTGGCAGGTGACAACTACACAGATGGATGGGACCAGCATAAATCAATTTGTAGACTGTCAAGTGTCCTCAGTCTCCTGTTAGGGCCTTTCAGTACTGTGCCTTGTAATGGAGGAGAGAGATGTGTTCTAACTTCCAGTGGCTATATGAAACTAAAAGTCGCCACAGACCCTATATATAAGCACCGTGGCACCATGATGGCAGGTGAGTTGATAAGCAAGTAAGAGTGCTAGTAAGTGACTAATGAGTGGGTGGCATATGCAGTGTGGAGGAGACACTGAGCATTAGGATCATTTTGGTCCCACATGGGATGGGATAGAATAACCCAAAATGTCACCACAGTACTCAGAATGATGCATAACTGAAAACTTATAATTTTCTTTTGAAATTTTCTATTAAATATGTTTTGTCTTAAACTCGATTCTATAGGGTGATGATTAGGTTTGCTAGGGGAGCAATACTTACTCCATATTGCATGGACTAAGGTCAACCTCTGATATGTGCAACATGGTTTGTCCTGGTACAGAATGAGCAATTTCTTTGCTCATGTGTCTACTATTTTAGCGTGGGGAACTGGAAGAAAAGCTCCACTCATAAAAATTAAAAAGACATTCAACATGAATGTCATATGTGGGCTTCTGCCCTGGTAGCTCCCAAGTACAGACCGTTCAAAGAACCAAGAAGTCTGGGTCAATGAACAAAGCTTCTGATGACTGACGACCTGGCTATAGAAGTCTAAGCTTCCACCCCTGGTGTACGTTATCACTCAAGCAAGTTGACAGCCCAGACAAAGGAGGTGTAGAGCTCCAGCAGAGAAATGATTTGTCCCGTCAAGATACTGTGGGTAGCTCAGCTGTCTGCCAAAAGCTGTTCCAGACAGCGAGTGGCAGAGAAAATACGCAAATACACACCAATGAGTCTCATATGCTCTTCATTTTCTGCAGCATTCAATTTTTGCCAGTCTCCATCCAAACACATTATGACTTGAGATGGGAAGAAGAGCAGTATTCTAGTGCTCTGAAGCTTCCAGCTGGTGGTAACAGAGCAGGTTCTGAACTGACACTTCACTACAGTAGTGCCCTCCTTCTAAAAATAATAATAATAAGTCCTTCATGCTCTGAAAGAAGTCTAGCCTTCTGAAACCCTGTGTTAGGGCACCAATGGGTAAAGTTTCTCCAGGTGTCCCTCATGGCTCTCCTTTAGTAGTTTTGAACCACAGCAACTGTCACCGCATGGGGAACCAGTATGCAGACAACTCTACATGGACAAGGTGGCATTTTTAGAGTCTGTCAGTTCCTAGACATCAGTCACAGCACCAGTAGGTCTATCCAGAGCCCACACTCCAACACTTTCTCACCGTGGCAACAATAGCCTGTTCTTGCCACGCAGGGCAGGCACCAAAGAGCTAAGGACAGTATCTCTGCAACAGAGTCAGTCCCGGATCTCCATAACCATTCCTTCCTTTAGAGACCAGAGCACAGGAAGTGTTCTTCACCTCTTTCCTACCCCCACCCTGACGCTTCCCTTGCTGTCCCTCTGACACAGTTTGGTATGACTCTCCTTTTGGGAACCATGCATGAGCAATCTTCTTTCCAAGAGCAGTCATTCTTCCATCTGTGCCCTCACAACTCTTAATAACAAAGACAATGTTAAAACATAGCCAGCCTAGCATCAAGCACTACTGAGTTTCCTCAACACAGAACGTGATAATAACAGGACCTACCCCATCAGATGAGCGTGTGGGCTTAATGAGCTAATCAACAGAAGTGGTTAGGGCTCCATACGTGCTTGTTCTTATCATCACTGTTTGCATTATGATGAGTGAATGAGACGTAACAAGCCATTGGGGGAAGAGCGCTGATGCTGTGCCTCTCAGAATACAAGCAGTAACAGTTGCTGGGGGAAAGACCAAGGGCAGTTCTTCCTCCCTTAAGTTGTTCCTGGCAGGTGTTCTGATGACAGCAACTAGAAACAAGGCCCAGAGAGAGTGTAAAAAATTTCTTAGTAAAATTTAAGTGACACAAATGTTCCAATAACCCTTTATGAGTCACACACCATTGTAGGACTGATGGGAAGCATCCCAGCCAGATGTTGTGGGATGTTCACCACTGAAGACGCTTTATGGGAACTTTTCACAATGGGCCTAGGAAATGGTTACTGGTGGTGGTAGGGTGAGGACATCAGCCCTTTTCTGGATTTGGAATGGAGTCCTCCATCACTTCCCATGACTGTGTAGTCCTAAAGATTCTATGACAAGAAGACATGAATCTGGAGGCAGAGGAGCCAGCATCCTGGTCCAACAGTAAGATGCATGCAGTAAAATCTATAGAAATGAAGCTTCTTCCATCAGATTGGAGCTACTTGAAGAATGTTGGGACACAAACTGAGGCTTCCTAAAAGAGGGGTAGTCTCCCTGGTGCTCAAGAGACATGCAAAATTATAGGTCCAAGAATGGGTGGTACTGGACTTTCAGAATACTGAAGTGTGTGCTGCCTCCAACAGACTTCAGGACATCCATGAACACACAGCATGCTTTGGTCTTTCCAGGGCAGAGGTGTAAGCAGGCAGAAGTGCTGAATGCTGCTCGGCAGGCAGAAGTGTGGAAGCTGCCCACTGTCACCATGAGGATAAGATCCAACTTGATGCATTATACCAGGGCTTCAACCAGCATGCGAGTGCATCAAGGGTGCAACTAAACTTCAGCTCTGACCCTGGTGGGGGAAACTGTACTTTTACACAGCTACAAGACGATGCAGATGCTGAGCTGACTACATATCACAGAGTAAGGCGTAGAGGAAGCAGCCACCTGAGTGAGTCTGGCTTTGAAGTTAAACACTGGGGAAGGCAGCACAGCAATGCCTTCTGGCAGTGTCAGGGCTGCAGCTGCTGTGGGTAAGGGAACAGGTCCAGCATCTTTTGAACTCCAAGTGTGTCACAGACCTGCAGTTACCTTCCAGGTTACAAATGATAAGCTTTGAGCGTGAGAGGCAAAGGCATCCAGACAAAAAGTAACACGGCTTCCAGCCACATAGGGACCAGGGATAATAGACATTGCTTGTAAAGCCTGCCTTAAATCACATGCAGCACCCAATTCTGGCTCCGAGTGTCAGACCTTCATGGGTCATATCTAACTCCACCCACAGGTTTAGTGAACAGTGGTGGCAGCAACTGCCCAGCAAAGCACTTTTATTTCCTGTTTCCTGTGTTCTGTGCATAGGCCAGTCCGGGATGTGCACTTGTGTGGAGGGGCGTGGGCAGATGGCATTCTGGAGTGACTCTCAGTAAACAAGACATCAGCCTTCTGCTCTCAGAAGAGAGATTTTAAAAGCACCTTCCACATACCCCAGATACCTAATGACATCAGAAAACCATGGTATCCATCTGCCTTCCCCCATCTGACAGCCTCCCGATACTTCTCCTCTTCACTGCCTCCTCCTCTCTCCCTCCCTCCCTCCCTCCCTCCTGCCCTTTCTCCCTTCCTCCCCCCCCTCTCTCCCTCTCCCCCCCCTCTGTTTCCCAGGTCTGTCTCTCTGCTTCCGGGGACAGTTTTCAAAGCTGTTTCTGCCTAAGCCCACCTCTGATACAATCCAACTGGACAATCCAAACTTAGATGGAGTTCAAAGTGCAGAGTGGAGGAAAGTGAGAGACAGTAGAGGAGAAAGGAAGAAAATGTACATGCCCAGTGTCTGCGTTCTGTAGAGTGGAATTATGTTTGTCAACTTTGGCAATTCTCAAGTAGTTTGTGGACTAAATTTAATGTTCGCAGAGAAACTGACAGTTTTACAGGAAAAGAAGTTAACTTCTGCTTCAGACAGGGTCAGAAGTATCTCCTAGGCACAATATCCAATGGACTTCCCTTCACCCTCACCCTATTTCAACCAACATAACCCCACCTGGCCAATCCAATAACTTCTCAGATGTTAGCAACCAGATGGCTGTTTCTGGCAAGAATCAGGAAGTGGTAGAAGACAGAGTGGGGCATTACTCTCTACCCTCCTGACCAAGTACACTGATAATGTTCTGCTAGGCCAGGTCAATCTTCAATCAGTTGGCTCTGATCTTTGACTTTGACCACTTTTAAAAGCAGAATTGGGTTATTGACTACTTAGGGAATGTGTTGAACTTGTGTTGGTTTTCTAAAGTGTGACCCACATAGTTTTCCCCATCATTTACATTTTGGGGTGTTTGCACATACCCACGGGTGAGGTCAGTGACATTAGGCCATGAGCAGGCAGTTGGAGTGCTTCTCATCGCCACCACTGCAGGGGTAGGAAGGTTGGAGGGAAGCATCCAGGACTCTTGTTAGCTGACCATGCCCTGCATGACACTTAACAGAAGGAAAGTAAAGAAAACAAGGCGCATATGTGGAGGGGTTAGTTTTGCTTATTTTTACACTCTCCCACTTTTTTTTATAAAGTGCCTTGATTTTCAAAATGAAACTTAAAACAAACTTCATGGTGGCTGGAATGCCAACTGAAATAACCAGTATCAAATCAGTGTGGAGCATCCTCACTACACTAAAGGTAGATCTCCCACATGGTCCAGCTATACACTTCTTGCTATGTGCCCAGAGAACTTGACACCTTACTCCACAGATAGTTCCTTAGCTGTGTTCATTGTTCATTGTTGGCTGCCTCAGTGAAGGATCCCTTGTGACCCCATAAAAAGTGTTTTGTATTTTCTCTAGAATGAAGTGACAGTTCTCGGTGCAAATGTCTACATCGTTTGGATGTGGTTTGCAACACCAAGGTTCATGTGCTTGAAAACTGTTCCTCCTGTGTAGGTATGCTGAGATGCTTGAAGCTCTAAGAACTGGCCTTAGGGAAAGGTTACTACAGGCTACAATCTTAATGGATTGATCAGTACTATCTCAGGATTAAATTAGGACTGCAACTGGGCATCGAGCTATGACAGTGTACAAACCTGGTCCCCTCTTTTCTTCATTGCTCCAGCTTTCTTGTTCATACATACTCCCTTCTGCACATGGTCAGTGCCTTTCTGCCTTCTGACATGTTGGAACACAGCCAACACTCCCTCCCTCCTAACCAGCACTGTCCTCTTGAGATAGCCCAGGCATCATAATAGTGAGCTACATAAATCTGTCTTTAAATAGTGCCAGTATCCAGTATTCTTTATAGTGACACAAAGCTAACCAAGGTAGTTATGATGCAGAGGAGAAGTCGAGTATTCAGGTCAGGTCTATACTATGAATCTGGATGACTTTGAGCGTGACACCTGCTGAGAACTTGTCCCATCTGGAAAGAGGTTGAAGAAATATATCAAGCACAGCTCTCTGTGTTCATTCATTCTGAGACACCCTCTTCATCTTCTAACATCCCCAAAACCAAGGTTGACTCTAACTTCTAGAAGTTAAGGTTTGCTAAGATGCACTACTGAAGGTCCAAGCTGAGACCTTGACCAGTCTTCCATGTGATTGACAGCTGATTTTGTTTCTCATAAATGTTATATATCATACCTTAGAAAAGTCTCATAATATCAATTGAGGGAAAAAAAACATTTTAAAACAAGAAACATGTAGCAAAGCTCATGAAGAAAGTATTGTCTGGTGCACATATCATGAGGTCAGGGGACTGGGATATAGCCAGAGTCAGGACCAAGTTAAGGCTTAGGAATTAATGTTAGCAAAGGTTAAGATCCAGCCTTTATGACAAAGGATACAAAAAGTGACAATGGCTCTCAGGCACATGCAAAGGGCACAGTTATGTAAATGCTTTATTAAAAGTGACCCAAGTGGTGGACCTCAGCCTTTTCCCAGCTCTGATGTATTCTGAACTTTATTCATTATGGTCTTCAAGCATCTCAGTGTCTCTGTATTGACCTCAGTTCTTTGATCTATAGAAACAGGAGGCAGGAGGAGTCTAGATAACTGCAGAAGGATTTTCCTAAATCCTGTTTTGTGGTTGCAATGACATTATCTGACTATGCCATGAGACAGAAAGGCCTTGGAGGACCCTGACCAGGTTCAGCTTTTATGCCCACCATCAGGAACACATATGAGGTTAATTGTGCTTGCTGCCGATCGCCTACAGTGATTTAAATAAAAAACACATTGTATTAGCTCCTGCTGGAGCAGAACTGACTCTGATTTCATAAGGTTAAGAATTGAGCAGCATTTGTCGTTGCCAATAATACATCATCTACTTAAAGATGAACCAGTCAACAGTATTATTGCTAAGGATGCTCTCACACATGACCTGTTTTGATCAAATCTTCAGGAGTGATTTGACTAAATGTCTAGATGATACTGAGACAACCTTTCCCAGTATAATTTCTAAGATAGCTGCAGTTGGTGTTGATTGTTTTGTACTTTAACTAATCTGTAAAGGTATAATATGTACAGTCTCATAATTTCCATTAGTTAGGAGCCCAGAAGTAGATTAGATGGTGGTTCTTGTTCAAGATATCTCTTAAGATTGTCCTCATGATGTGCTGGAGGGTTGAAGTCAGCAGTCATCTCAAGTCATGTCTGAAAACAACCTGCCTCCACTCGCACTCATATGGCTGTTGTCAGGTGTCAGCTGAAGAAAGTATTGTCTAGTGCACATATCATGAGGTAAGGGGACTGGGATATAGCCAGAGTCAGGACTTTAAGGGCTGAACTGAACATCTTGACACATTGTGAGTTATCGGCTCCTGACACCTCAGATGACTTACTGAGTCAAGACGGAGGGAGATCACATCAAAGATAGAAGCCTCAGTCACTCTGTAGTAGAACTTCCCGTGTCCTACCCAATCACTCTTCTCATATCCTGTTCACTAGAAACTGCATACAGAGCCGTGAAGGAGAAATATATTAGCCTTTGCCCCCAGGGGGGCAGAATTAAAGCATTTGTGGATAAACCTTTACTATAGTCCTTTAACTCAAATGGGTTCCTCTTAAATAATGATATTTATGTATGCACCTTACCTTTTCTATCCCAGATAATGGCATCTTTGTCCACCTCCACTGTGGTCACAGTACTATATGTGATACCTCTTTATCTTACACCAATGCCATATGCTGAATCTTCTACCATGCCCCACACTATATTATAGGACTTATGAAAGTCTGCACTTCTCTGGCTGTCTATTCATGTTATGATGATCCAAACAAGTACCATCTATCGCTGAGAGTTTCGCACAGCTCTTGACACAGTCTTTCCACAGAATCATATTGGCACTGTGCCTGACTCTTCTTAATGGAGACAGAGAAATCTTTTAAAAGTGTTAGTCACATGACATCACCACTATCATTTTTTCTAGTACACTCCAAAGGTGCTCTAGAACAATGAGTCAAACCTAGAGATGAATGGAGAAAAACCTCTTTGAGAGCTATGCTCTCTTGACTAATCAGTTTCTACTCTTTGCTACCCCTGTTGCTCTGGTCTTCCATTAAACCCCTTGACTCATCCTCCTCCTCTGGATTCCCTCTTCCTGAAATACTCTACACATTCTTTGTCACCCTCATTTTGCATTCTCAACCTAGGATTAAGACCTTGAAACAGAGTTCCTCAACCATGTGACATTTATACCTCAAGATTTCTTAGTCGTGTTGCCACTTAGAAAGATAGTGACAACCATTGACTCCACACAGATGCTGGTAGCACTACCTGTCAATCCCACACACTCAAGCAGAAAACCCACTAAATTAAATTGCAAATTCAAAGCAAGCTGTATTGTGTACACACCAGAGAGCTGGCTAGCAGCTGTCTTTCCTAAGGTGGGGTTTAGCAGATCAGCTGTAAACATAGGGGATGTGAGAGATTTATATGTAAAAGGGGGGGGTTTCCTATAAGGAACATAGAAATTAAAATACGAAAACAGATTTAAGATTATGTGCAAACATGATTTTGGGGTGTGTACATAAAGGCACAGCAGGGTATAGACCAAGTCAAATTCCATGAAGGCTCAAGGTATGGTCAGGGCAAATTCCAAGAACAGAATCTTAAGTTTTACTATAAACAGAAATTTAACTTAGCTACAGCCCCAAAATAGCTCCCTCGAACAAAATGAAGTTTGGCTGGTTCTTCATACCTTGTCTCCTATTGCCACAACCAAAGTGTCTCCAGATATTGGTAAGAATCTTCTTGGAAAAGTGAAATAATTTCATGGACACCTGATTCTTCGGATCCTAAAATTTTTAATCCTAAAATTAAAACTTAACTAACCAGGTCAAGTCCTTAGTTTACAGACCCAGTTCTAAAGTACCTGCCATAACTTTAATTATACCATATCTCAGCTAAAGCTTTTATTCCTCAAAAAATGGGGTTCGAAGGCTAGGTTCCACCTGTGCTCAACTATTATGATACTCCAGTATCGAACATCATCATATGTACATAGACTGTTTAGCGGATGAGAATGTTTCATAATGTCTTCCTCATATGAATTCACATCAGCTCTTTCAAGACAAAAGAAGGAGGTAAGAAAGAAGGGACAGAGAGAGGGAAGAAAGGAGAGAGAGAGAGAGAGAGAGAGAGAGAGAGAGAGAGAGAGAGAGAGAATTTCAGGAAAGAAGGTGCACTGAAAGTCGCCACTTTCAGGTGAATTGGAAAGGGAGAAGTCAAAATAACAACATATAGGTTCTATTCTAAAGAGAATACTTGCTTCAGAAATCCACATTGGCAGAATCTAAAACACTTTGAGGTAATTGGGTGATACACAAGAAAAAGGCAAGACAAATATAACTCAAATGCTGTCATACCTTTGCAGAGGCAGTAACTATTCTATCTCATGGGCTCACTAGAGAGCCAAACTGATCTAATCAGGAGCTCCAGGCCAATGAGAGATCATATCTCAAAAAACAAAACAAATCAAAAAACCAACAACAACAAAACAAAGTATACAGCTCCTTGAAAACAACTGAGGCTATTCTATGGCTCCTAAAAACACACACACACACACACACACACACACACACACACACACACACCATCATATACACCATAACATGCAAAAGCTATAATGGAAAGCATTTCAACTCAGTCAAAAGATGAGTACATTGGAATAACATCAGATCTTATAATCACAATTCTAAAAACCAGGGAAGCATAAAATAATATATCTAAAGATCTGAAACTAAGTAATAGCTGGCAAAAACTGAAAATTAAACAAAGCTATCTTTTTCAACAGATGATGAAATGAGTATATTTGGAGTCAAGTACAAATTATCATTGAAGAACGAACATACTCAAATGAATACGGTAGAAATCGGAAGAAGAAAAGCAATCTCAGTCGCAGGAGAATAGGAAAAAATATATGATAGAAAAACAGATTATCTTTCTCTGCATCCTCCCAAGTATCTGCTGTCATCTGAATTTTTGATCTTAGCCATTCTGACTGGCATGAGGTAGAATCTCAGGGTTGTGTTGATTTGCATTTCCCTGATGGCTAATGATGTCCAGCACTTCCTTAGATGCTTCTCAGCCATTTGATATTCCTCAATTGAGAATTTTAGTTTAGCTCTGTACCCCATTTTTTAATAGGGTTGTTTGATTCTCTGGTGTATAGCTTTTTGAGTTCCTTGTACACCTTGGATATTAGGCCTCTATCTGATGTGGGGTTGGTAAAGATCTTTTCCCAATCTGTTGGCTGCCATTTTGTTTTCCTGACAGTGTCCTTAGCCTTACAGAAACTTTGCAATCTCATTAAGTCCCATTTGTGGCTATTTGACCAGAGAGCACAAGCCATTCGTGTTCTGTTCAGGAAATTTTCTCCTATGCTTACGTGTTCTAAGGTTTTTCGTACTTTCTTTTCTAATAATTTCAGTGTACCTGGTTTAATATAAAGATCTTTGATCCACTTGCAGTTGAGCTTTGTACAAGGAGATAAGAAGGGGTCTATTTTCATTCTTTTGCATGCTGAGTGCCAGTGGGACCAACACCATTTGTTGAATAGGCTGTCCTTTTTCCATTGAATGTTTACAGCTCCTTTGTTAAAAATCAAGTGACCAAACACGTGAGGGCTCATTTCTGGATTTTCTATTCTATTCCATTGATCGACATGCCTACCTGTGTACCAGTACCATGCAGTTTTCACTAGAGGCTGAGAAAGCATTTGACAAAATCCAACACTCCTTCATGTTAAAAGTCCTGGAAAGAACAGGAATCCAAGGCCCATACTTAAACATAATAAAAGCAATATACAGCAAACCAACAGCCAACATCAAACTTAATGGCGAAAAACTTGAAGCAATCCCACTAAAATCAGGGACTCGACAAGGCTGCCCACTCTCCCCCTACCTATTCAACATAGTACTGGAAGTCCTTGCTGGAGCAATTAGACAGCAAAAGGAGATTAAGGGGATACAAATCGGAAAGGAAGAGATAAAAACATCACTCTTTTCCGATGACATGATAGTGTACTTGAGTGACCCCAAAAATTCCAGCAGAGAACTCCTACAGCTGATAAACAAGTTCAGCAAAGTGGCTGGATACAAAATTAACTCAAACAAATCAGTAGCCTTTCTATACTCAAAGGACACACATGTGAGAAAGAAATTAGGGGAAAGGTACCCTTCACAATCGTCACAAAATCTATGAAATACCTTGGCGTGACTCTAACTAAGCAAGTGAAGGACCTGTATGACAAGAACTTCAAACCTCTACAGAAAGAAATTGAGGAGGATCTCAGAAAATGGAAAGATCTCCCATGGTCATGGATTGGAAAGATCAACATCTTAAAAATGGCCATCCTACCAAAAGCAATCTACAGATTCAATGCAATCCCCATCAAAATTCCAACCCAGTTCTTCATGGAATTGGAAAGATCAATGTGCAATTTCATATGGAATAACAAAAGACCTAGAATAGCGAAATCCATCCTCAACAACAAAAAAAAAACATCTGCGGGAATCACTATCCCTGACCTCAAGCTATATTACAAGGCAATTGTGCTGAAAACTGCATGGTACTGGTACAGAAATAGGCATGTGGATCAATGGAATAGAATAGAAGATCCAGAAATGAGCCCTCATGTATATGGTCACCTGATTTTTGACAAAGGAGCAGTAAACATTCAATGGAAAAAGGACAGCCTATTCAACAAATGGTGCTGGTTCAACTGGCACTCAGCATGCAAAAGAATGAAAATAGACCCGTTCTTATCTCCTTGTACAAAGCTCAAGTGTAAGTGGATCAAAGATCTCCACATTAAACCAGATACACTGAAACTATTAGATGAGAAAGTAGGGAAAACCTTAGAACACATAGGCACAGGAGAAAATTTCCTGAACAAAACAACAATGGCTCAAGCTCTAAGGTCAAAGATTAACAAATGGGACTTAATGAGATTGCAAAGTTTCTGTAAGGCTAAGGACATCGTCAAGAAAACAAAACGGCAACCAACAGAATGGGAAAAGATCTTTACCAACACCACATCAGATAGAAGCCTAATATCCAAGGTGTACAAGGAACTCAAAAAGCTATACATTAGAGAATCAAATAACCCTATTAAAAAATGGGGTACAGAGCTAAACAAAACGTTTTCAGTTGAGGAACACCGAGTGGCCGAGAAACATCTGAGGAAGTGCTCGACATCCTTAGCCATCAGGGAAATGCAAATCAAAACAAACCTGAGATTCCACCTCACACCCGTCAGATTGGCCAAGATCCAAAACTCAGATGACAGCAGATGCTGGCGAGGCTGAGGAGAAAGAGTAACACTTCTCCACTGTTGGTGGGGTTGCAAACTAATACAACCACTCTGGAAATCTGTCTGGCGATACCTCAGAAAATTGGATATAGTACTACCTGAAGACCCAGCTATTCCACTTCTGGGCATATACCCCAGGGACACTTTAATACACAACAAAGATATATGCACCACAATGTTCATAGCGGCTCTATTTATAATAGCCGGAAGCTGGAAGGAACCCAGATGTCCCTCAGAAGATGAATGGATACAAAAATTGTGGTACATATACACAATGGAATACTACTCAGCCACCAGAAACAATGACTTAACCAAATTCTTAAGAAAATGGCTGCATCTAGAGAATATTATCCTGAGTGAGATAACCCAGTCACAAAAGAACAGACATAATATGCAGTCACTGATAGTGGGATGCTAACCCCAGAGGCTTGCACTCCCCCAGAAACAACTCACAGACTGTATGAAGTCCAAGAAATAAAGAAAACAAAACAAAACAAAACAAAATATTTACAAAACAAAAAAACTTTAACATATCTATTTCCATGTTACATTTTGTTTTACATGTACTTTAGATCATTGTAACTATTAAGTTTTCAAGGCATACAATCAAACCTTGAAAAAAATCAAGTACTGACTAAAAAATATATTTATATAGTTTTATGTAAAAATTATTTTAAAATCTGAAAAAAGTACTGACAAAAAATGTATAATTTTAAGCAAAAAATGTTTAAAATCTGTACATTTATCCTTGTTTCGTAAAATAAAGTTGTTTTATACAAAAAAAAAAAGAAAAAGAAAAAGAGATTTGAAATTCTTGTCATACAGGTCCTTCACTTGCTTAGTTAGAATCACACCAAGGTATTTTATATTGTTTGTGACTATTGTGAAGGGTATCTTTTCCCTTATTTCTTTCTCCGCATGTTTGTCCTTTGAGTAGAGGAAGATTACTGATTTGTTTGAGTTAATATTATATCCAGCCATCTTTCTGAACTTGTTTATCAGGTGTAGCAGTTCTCTGGTGGAATTTTTGGGGTCACTTATATACACTATCATGTCATCTGAAAACAGTGATGTTTTTACTTCTTCCTTTCCAATTTGTATCCCTTTGATTTCCTTTTGCTGTCTAATTGCTCTGGCCAGGTTTTCCCGTAGTATGTTGAATAGGTAGGGGGAGAGTGGGCAGCCTTGTCGAGTCCCTGATTTTAGTAGGATTGCTACAAGTTTCCCGCTGTTAAGTTTGATGTTGGCTGTTGGTTTGTTGTATATTGCTTTTAGTATGTTTAGGTGCAGGCCTTGGATTCCTGTTCTTTCCAAGACTTTTAACATGAAGGGGTGTTGAATTTTGTCAAATGCTTTCTCAGCATCTAGTGAGATGACCATGTGTGTTTTTTTTTTTTGAGTTTGTTTATATGGTGGATTACGTTGATGGATTTCTGTATATTAAACCCACCCCTGCATCCCAGGGATGAAGCCTACTTGATCATGGTGAATGATCATTTTGATGTGTTCTTGGATTCGGTTTGCAAGGATTTTGTTGAGTATTTTTGCATCAATGTTCATAAGTGAGATTGGTCTGAAGTTCTCTTTCCTTGTAGGGTCTTTGTGTGGTTTAGGAATGGGGGTTATTGTGGCCTCGAAAAATGAGTTAGGTAGTGTTCCATCTGATTCTATTTTGTGGTATAGTTTGGAGAGTATGGGTATTAGGTCATCAACAAATGTCGTAAAATTCTGCACTGAACCTGGACCTGGGCTTTTTTTTTGTTGGGAGGCTTACAACCACTTTGGAAATCAGTCTGCCGATTCCTCAGAAAATTGGACATAGTACTACCTGACTAACCAGTTATTCTACTTCAGGACATATACCCCAGAGAAGCTCCAACATATAACAATGACACCTGCACCACAATATTCATAACAGCCCTATTTATAATAGCCAGAAGCTGGAAAGAACCCAGATGTCCTTCAGTAAGTGAATGGATACAAAAATTGTGGTATATTTGCACAATGGAATACTACTCAGCTATCAGAAACAATAACTTTATGAAATTCTACGGAAAATGGATGCATATAGAGAATATCATCCTGAGTGAGATAACCCAGTCACAAAAGAACAGACATAATATGCAGTCACTGATAATCGGATACTAACCCCAGGAAGCTCTGAACACCCCAGAAACAACTCACAGACTATATGAAGTTCAAAAAAAAAAAAAAAAACCATTATGCTTAATCTTTACACACCAAGAACACTTTGGCTATTTCCAGGTTACATCTTGTTTTACATGTATTTTATGCTCATTGTAACTAGTAAGCTTTTAATGCATACTGTCAAACCTTTAAAAAAAATCAAGTACTGTCAAAAATGTATTTGTATACTTTATGCAAAAAATGCTTAAAATCTGTACATTTATCTTTGTTTATTAAAATAAAGTTGTTCAATTAAAAAAATAAAAATGAATAAATAAAATCTAAAAAAAATAAAACCAACAGATTATAACATGACGGCTGGGATGGAATTCACCATGTACAACACAGAAACCAAAAAAAAATCCTAGTAATAAAAATGGAGAAATAAAAAGTATGTAACCTAAAAATAGAAATCAAAGAAAAACCTATGCCTCTTTCAATAATTACTATAAATGTAAACTCAACTCCACTTACCAACAATTATATTGGATTTAAAAACAAGATTTAAATTTCTTTGATTATAAGTCTGTAAAGATGCTTATTGCCTGAGTCAAAGTCTGGAAGTCAATCAATTGAATGCAAACCCCAAACACACTAGCATGGCTATTTTGGTATCTGAAAAATACTTCAAATTAAATTAGCCATAAGATATAAATAATCCATTGCATATTAGCAAAAGGAAATTTTCTGTCAAGAAGATACAACCATTTAAATATATAGCCACCAAATTTGGGGACTCCTGGTTTTTTTTTTTTTTTTTTTTTTTTTTTTTTTTTTTTTTTTTTTTTTTTTTTAATCAAAGCAAATGGACATAAAGGGTTTGACAGATCCTGATACAATAATTGTGGGTGCTTCTCATCTTCAGAAGCCCACCCAAACTGGAACCTCAGAGTTAAACTAAACCTTAGATCAAATGAATCTAATCAGTATCTACAGAATGTTACATCCAGTAGAAATAAAATGCAGTTTATCTTTAACTGTTCATGGATTAAAATCATACTTTATGGTAATGATGGAGATCATCAAGAAACACATAAATAACACACATAAAGAAGTACAGGAAAACCAGGAGAAGACATACAAACAAGTTGAAGCCCTTAAAGAGAAAACACATAAAAAAATCACTTAAAGAGCTACACGAAAGCACAAACAAACAGGTGAAAGAACTGAAAACAGAAATAGAAACGATGAAAAAAATCACAAAAGGAGAAAACCCTGAAGTTGGAAAACCTAGGAAAGACATCGGGAGTGATAGACACAAGCATCACCAACAGAATACAAGAGATGGAACAGAGAATCTCAGGGGCAGAAGATACCATGGAAAACAGTGACACAACAATCAGAGAAAATTCAAAAATCAAAAAGCTTCTAACCCAAAACATCCAGAAAATTCAGGACACAATGAGAAGACCAAACCTAAGGATAATAGGTATTGAAGATTGCAAAGACTCCCAACTAAAAGGCCTAATAAATATCTTCAACAAAACTAGAGAAGAAAACTTTCCTAACCTAACAAAAGAAATGACCACGAACACACAAAAAGCCTACAGAAGCCCATATAGACTAGACCAGAAAGGAAATTCTTCCCAACATGTAATACTCAAAACAACAAATGTTCAAAACAAAGAAAGAATACTAAAAGCAGTAAAGGCAAAAGGACAGGTAACATATAAAGTAGAGTGATCAGAATTACATCAAACTTCTCAACAGAGACTACGAAAGCTAAAATATCCTGAATTGATGTCATATAGACCCTAACCTAACAAAAAATTGTCAGCCCAGGAGAGTATATCCAGCAAAACTCTCAATTACCATAGATGAAAAAACTAAGACATTTCAGGACAGAAGCAAATTTACACAATATCTGTCCACAAATCCAGCCCTACAATGGATAATAGATGAAAATCTCCACCACAAAGAGAGAAACCTCACCATAGGAAAAGCAAGAAATTAATCTTCTTGCAGTAAACCCAAAGAGGAAAACCACACAAACATAATTCTACCTCTAAAAACAAAAATAGAAGGAAACAATAATCACTATTCCTTAATGTCTCTTAATACCAATGAACTCAGTTAACCAATTAAGAAACATAAACTATCAGACTGGACACATAAACAGGCTCCAGCATTTTTCTGCATACAGGAAACTCATCTCAGCAACAAAGACAGGCACTACCTCAGAGTAAAAGGTTGGAAAAAGCTTTCCAAGCAAATGGTCCCAAGAAACAAGCTGGAGTAGCCATCCTAATATCAAATAAAAGATATTTTCAGCCAAAAATCATCAAAAAAAGACAAGGAAGGACACTTTTTACACACCAAAGGAAAAAATCAATCAAGATGAACTCTCAATCCTGAACATCTATGCTCTAAATACAAGTGCACTCAGATTCATAAAAAAAAATTCTACTAATGCTCAGAGAATATATTATACCATACACAATAATAATGGGAGATTTCAACCCCCCACTTTCATCAATGGATGGATCATGAATGCAGAAACTGAACAGAGACACACAGTGAAATTAACAGCCATTATGAACCACATGGATCTAATAGGCATCTAAAGAATAGTTCATCCTAAAACAAAAGAATATACCTTCTTCTCAGCACCTCATGGCACTTTTTCCAAATTTGACCATATAGTTGGTCACAAAATAGGCCTCAACAAATACAAGGACATCAAAATAATCCCATGTATACTGTCAGATCACCATGGACTAAGGCTGGTCTTCAATAACAACAACAACAACAAAAGCCCACATACACATGGAAGCTAAACAATGCTCTACTCAATGAGAGCTTGGTCAAGAAAAAAATAAAGACAGAAATCAAATGCTTTTAGGGTTTAATGGAAATGAAGGCACAAGGTACCCAAACTTATGGAATAAAATGAAAGCAATGCTAAGGGGAAAACTTATAGGTCTGGTCACCTCCAAAGAGAAACTGGAGAGAACATACACCAACTACTTAACAGCACACATAAAAGCTCTAGAAGAAAAAGAACCAAATCCAAGAACACATCAAAATGGTCATTCACTTCATTTCAGGGATGCAGAGATGGTTCAATATACAAAAATCCACCAACATAATCAACTATATAAACCAACCCAAAAAAAAAAAAAAAAAAAAAAAAAAAAAAAAAAACCCACATGATCATTTCATTAGATGCTGAGAAAGCATTTGACCAAATTCAACACCCCTTCATGTTTAAATTTTTGGAAAGAAAAGGAATCCAAGGCCCATGCCTAAACATATTAAAAGCAATATACAGCAAACCAATAGCCAACATCAAATTAAATGGAGACAAACTTGAAGCAATCTCACTAAAGTCAGGGACTAGACAAGACTGCCCACTCTCCCCCTACCTATTCAATATAGTACTATAAATCTTGGCCAGAGCAATTAGACAGCAAAAGGAAGTCAAAGAGATACAACCTGGAAAGGAAGAAGTTAAAATATCACTATTTGCAGATGATAAGATAGTATACATAAGTGACCCCAAAAATTCTACCAGAGAACTCCTATAGCTGTAAAACAACTTCATCCAAGTAGCTGGATATAAAATTAACTCAAACAAATCAGTAGCCTTCCTCTACTCAAAGGATAAACAGGAAAAGAAAGAAATTAGAGAATTGACACCCTTCACAATAGTCACAAAGAATATAAAATAATTGGGGTGACCCTAACCAAGCAAGTGAAAGATCCGTATGACAAGAACTTCAAGATTCTGAAAAAGGAAAGGGAAGGAAAGACCCCAGAAGGTGGAAAGATCTCCCATGCTTATGGATTGGAAGGAACAACATATTAAAAATGGCCATCTTGCCTAAAGCAATCTACATGCTCAATGCAATCTCCATCAAAATACCAACTCAATTCTTCATAGAGTTAGAAAGAGCAATTTGCACATTGATTTCAAATAATAAAAAACCCAGAATAGCAAAAACTATTCTTAACAATAAAAAAAAAACTTCCAGAGGAATCACCATCCCTGACCCCAAGCTGTATTACAGATCAATTGTGATAAAAACTGCATGTTATTGATACAGAGACAGGCAGGTTGATTAATGAAATAGAATCAAAGCCCCAGAAATGTTCCCACACACCTATGGTCACTTGATCTTTGACAAAGGAGCTAAAAACATTCTATGGAAAAAGGACAGCCACTTCAACAAATGATGCTGGTTCAACTTGTAGTCAACATGCAGAAGAATGCAAATCAACCTTTCTTATCTCCTTGTACAAAGCTCAAGTCCAACTGGATCAAAGACTTCCACATAAAATTAGGTACAGTGAAACTAATAGAAAAGAAAGTTGGAAGAACTTAGAACACATAGGCACAAGGGAAATTTTCCTGAAAAGAACACCAATGGCTTATGCTCTAAGAGCAAGAATCGACAAATGAAACCTCCTGAAATTGCAAAGCAATTGTAAGGCAAAAAAACACTGTCAAAAGGACAAAATGGCAGCCAACAGATTGGGAAAAGATCTTTACCAGTCCTACATATGCTAGAGGACTAATATCCAATATACACAAAGAACTGAAGAAGTTAGACTCTAGAGAAGCAAGTAATCCTATTAAAAAATGGGATACAGAGCTAAACAAAGAATTCTCAACTGAGGAATATACAATGGCTGAGAAACGCCTAAAGAAATGTTAAACATCCCTAATCATCAAGGAAATGCAAATCAAAACAACCCTGAGATTCCACCTCCCTCCAGTCAGAAAGGCTAAAATCAAAAACACAGGTGACAGCACATGCTGGCAAGCATGTAGAGAAAGAACATTTCTCCACAAGGTTGTAAGCTGGTACAATCACTCTAGAAATCAGTCTGGCTATTCCTCAGAATATTGGAAGTAATACTACCTGAGGACCGAGCTTTACCACTCCTGGGCATATACCCAAAAGAAGTTACAACATCTAAGAAGAACACATGTTCCACCATGTTCATAGCAGCCCTATTTATAATATCCAGAAGCTGGAAAGAACTCAGATGTCTTTCAACAGATAAATGGATACAGAAATTGTGGTACATTTACACAGTAGAATACTACTCAGCTATTAAAAACAATGAGTTTATGAAATCCCTAGGCAAGTGTTTAGAACTTAAACTATCATCCTGAGTGAGCTAACCCAGTCACAAAAGAACACTCATGGAATTTACTCACTGATAAGAGGATACTAGCCCAAAAAGCTCAGAATACCCAAGAAACAATTCACAGAAATTATGAAGCTCAAAGAGAAGGAAGGCCAGAATGTAGATGTGTCAGTTTTTCTTAGAAGAGAGAACACAACACTCATGGGAGGAAATAATGAGACAAATAAAGAAGCTGAGGCTGAAGGAAAGATTATTCAGAGACTGTCTCAGCTTCAGATTCATCCCATATGTATCCACTAAACCCAAGCATTATTGCTGATGCCAAGTAGTGCTTACTGGCAGGAATCTGATATGGATGCCTCTTCAGAGGCTCTGCCAGAACCATACTGATTCAGAGGAGGATGCTTGCAGCTAACCATCAGACTGAACACGGGGACCCCAATAAAGGAGCTAGAGAAAGGAGTGGAGGAGCTTACAGGGTCTGTAACCCCATGGGAGGAACAAAATTATCTAACCAAACCCACCACAGCTCCCAGAAACTAAAACACTACCCAGTGAGTTACATGGAGAGACCCATGGCTCCAGGTGCATATACAGCAGAAGATAGCATTGTCTGGCATCAAGAAGAGGAAAGGACTTTGATCCAGCAAAGGGTCATTTTCCCAGTGTAGGGGAATGCAAAGGTGCTGAGGTGGAAGAGGGGTGTTGGGAGAGGGAGCACCTTCATGAAGGCAATGGAAGGGGAAAGGGGTATGGGATTGAGGACTGGAATAACGCCTGAAATGTAAATAGAGGGAATATCCATTAAAAAAGAAGAAAGATATGGCAATGTCTTGGAATGAGGTTCTTTCAGTCTCAAGCATGGCATCCAAACATTTCATATTCTTATCCCTAGCTTTGTACTGACATGTCCCCATAAAGAGTGACACCCCTTGCTCATCAGACCAATGCAGGAGCTCAGAGAGGAGTACTCGTAACCTGTTTGTGAAGTGTGCCAAATCCCCATTCGATTCTAAGCCCACACCACACAAATGCAAGGGTGGCATTTGCAGGTTATCAAATAGCATCTCCTAGTCTGTGTAGTATAGGAGAGATTCCTTCCATTGTTATTTCTGATGCTAAGTGCTAGATCTCCAGCCAGCTGACCAAGAAAACCTTCTGGGTCAAAGGCTTGTATGTTCCTGTTGCGCGCCCTACATCCCGCCAGCAAGAACAATGTGTGACAACAGGATTCTTCTGCGAACAAAGTTTATTGTACAGTACTCTGAGCAGGGGACCACGTGGAAGAAGAATGCACTGCTTATAAATGCTCAGAAGACTCGTGTCGCTACCTGATTGGTGTGCCCTCCAGTAACTCATTAGCATGCCCCGAGAGTGGGTTGTGACTTCTGTGGTACATGCACACTACATCTCTCGGGATGGGCAACGGCTCTGTTTGCTGAGTCATCGACGAGAAGCCGGCGCCATCTTTGGGTGCGGCACAAACGGCTCCCAACATCTCCCCCTTCTTTCTTAAATAAAACATGGCTGATAAACCATCAGGCTCTTGTTGGACCTTTAGGGTTCAAGACCATGATCAGTAATAATTTTGGGTAAGGCACCTTCCTGCGTGCAATGGGAACTAGTCCTGCAGGGTGCAAAGGCTGCCTATGTGTAGGATACCCATTCCTGGTGCAATACCTCAAAGGATCAGAGTGCAAGGGCTATCCAGACACAGACCCAACACTTTTCCTTAAGCATATCTTGTAATTTTGGGTAATCCTTGGGTGCGGCACAAACGGCTCTCAACATGTTCCCAGCATTTCGGCCCTTTTCACTAAGCCAGAACAGGACACCAGCCACATAGGTCCTGCCATTTCTGCCCCAGTGCTACCCCTCAGGACTGTCCTCAAAGAATAGTCATTCCTTCCAGGTGACTTCTAATGACCTGTGGGTCTGTACGCATTGTCTGTAAGTGCATCAGCTGGAGAAAACTGTAGAACCTACCTCCTTAAGATCACTGCTGTTATCAGAAGGAATGAGCTCTGGTGAAGCTTAATCTCCTTATTCCATGCTCGATGTGTGGTCATCTCCTTCCAGGGGTGGCATTTCTTCAGTAACAGTGGCATTAATATCATTCACAGTAAGATCATCCTCATCAATACCTAGACCAAGCTTGATCATCCTGTAGATCCTGTTAGCATGGGTCTGGGGATCTTCCAGACTGATATTGGAAGACAGGAGTGCAGTTTCACACAGCAAGATGACCAAATCCTTCACAGACTTGCCATTCTTGCCGGCCTCTGCCTTTTGCCTTAAGGTTTCAATGGGAGTGATCACGGTTTATCTCCAGGTGTTTCTTTGCTGCCATGTAACCCATTGGTGACCTGTCTCTGAGGGCTTGAGCTTTCACGATTCTCTGCATGTTTGATGTCCACCCATATGAACTTGTAACAGTATAGCATAGGGATGTCAGCAATTGGTTTGACACAACCACCTTTTCAACCTTTTTCTCAAAATATCTTTCATAATTTTGCATGCTCTCATTTTTTGTCTTTTTCTCTTCCTGTTTCTTCTTCTGCTCTTCATCTTCTGGAAGTTCCCAGTACTAGTCTTAGAAGTAAACACAAGTTAAAACAACTTGACAGGAATTCCCCAAGTGACTTGTTTTCCAAAGCACTGAGAACAAAATCCTAAGTTTCCCTAGGTCTTGTGACTCAGCAAGACGTGTGAATGGAAATAGTGTCCAATCACGTTCTGCCTTAAACAGTAAATACAGATGAGATTTAAAAAAAAAAAAAAAAGATCACTGTTGTCTCCATCTAAGATGCGGGAAGGGCAATTGAAAGGGGCAATTTTCTTGATTATGAAGGGATAAGCTTGGAGATGGACATGTAGAAAGTGGCCAGCCATCACTACCTGTCATTTCTCTCGAAGTTATCTGAGGCTTGTTAAAGAGTTGGCATCCACCCTGCCAGTGCCAGGAATTTTGTTGGTCATCTGTGACACATCTGGCACATGTGACAATGCAGCACCCACCATGTCCTGCCCCAATTAAAAGTTAACAAACGCTGTCCATATTATATGTTCTTGACAATAAAGATTACCTCGAGTGTCAGCTCCTCCTAGGAGGTGTTTACCAGTGGTTTCTCAGTGGCTAGTGATAGAAGCCTCTTTTCAACCCGGCTTAATCTCCATGTATTAACATAAGGGGCTAATAGATTAGGCATAGATAGGTCACTCTTAGGTCTGTAGTAATTCTGCCTCCTTGAAAAATCTTATTCAGTTTTTCAGGCCAGGAAATTTCTGAGTACCTATTCATTACTTCCTAGCCTCTTGGCATTCAAGGAGTGACTCAGTCTGAAACCCGCGAATTTCATCTGCAAGCACACTGGAGGAGGACATGGTTTTATGATGTTGCAACAGCCAAATAAGTGATATATGAAGTGCTGCTGCAATTAGTTTGGCCATGTCTCTAATACTGAGTAAATATTGGTGGTGGTGGTAGTGTGTGTGTGTGTGTGTGTGTGTGTGTGTGTGTGTGTGTGTGTGTGTGTGTGTAACACTTATAATACATAAGCACTCTAAACAATGTAATGGCTACTTTTTCATTATCAGAGCCTACCAAATCACTGTGAAAGCCTCCATTTATAGATTAGAAAGCAGAAACACCATGTTAGGTGTGTGGCTGTCCTTCTCTTTTAGAGCTAAGTGGCTGATATAAGTTATCCATTAACACCTTCATGGGTGTGTCAGAATGCAGCAGGGTGACCATTTATTTAACCCTATGGTTTCCTAATTTCTCTGCAGCCTGGATTCCTGGAGGTTTTCAAAGGAGAAAAGAAATATCCAGAAGCATAGCCAGATCCTCGCATCCCCGCCCCCTTTTAAGTTTGATTTGGTTGTGTTTGAAGTTTCTATGCAATAGTAAGATTTAGAAAAGCCTCAGCAACTTAAAAAAAAATTAACTTCAATGAAAATAATCAAATAAATGTGTAAGACCTCAAAGTTATGATGGTGTATTTTGGTGTCTTTACTTTAGAATGGTGTGAAACAGCCTGCTTTTCAACTCATTTCCATGTTCAGTAAATGTCATGTGACATCCAATACTTCATTACAAAGACTTTGCACCAGGTGATGTGAACCTACTGGAGAGTGATACAGGTACATCAAGGCTGGGTTGACCTATGATGTTGGTGGAGAGTTTTAGATACAATGCTACCTACAATAGGTTCATCAGGACATAGCTTGAGAGCTACCTGCACCTGTGTCAAGCCAGAGACTCATCTATCTTCCCACTCAGAAGAACAAAGTGAGCCAGAAGAAGAAGCTGGCTAGGCCCCAGCTGCCTCCTCTTCAAGTTCTCAAAATTTCACAGTTATTGGTTGGTTGGTTGGTTGGTTGGTTGGTTGGTTGGTTGGATGGATGGATGGATGGTTGGATGGTTTTGGATTTTATTTTTCTACCATGAGTTTTGCTGGGATACATTGGAACATTTTAAAACACAAGGTTGACTCTATTTCCTGTGTGTCACTGTTCAAAATCACTATGAAAGCATTCAACTAATAACATCTCACACCGGCATAGTGCCACCAGTGCCTGCTTTACTAAGCATAGGAACACTAATAAAATATGTGCAATAAATTGCATTTTTAAAGCATCATGGGAGATCAAGATTTTTCCTTGAAATAACTTTATAAAATATTTTGATAAAATAAGAAGGGAAGCAATCCTTTACAATGACTTGGAAAGTACTCATTTGTGTCCTGTAAATCTGGACGTTAGTGTTCAGGTCTTCCTTTGAATACATTGCTTTGTTTGTGTGTAGCATATTCCTAAACACCTAAACACCCCTCTCAGATGGTACACTCTGGCCAAAAAGTATCAGGTCCACCTCCCACATTTTTGCATTGGTCTCACATCCCTCCACCAAAATTCTTACTTTCTCCCCCAACAATTATAAGTGAGCCAGGTCAGGGTAGATTAGAGAGAGAAGACCAGCTCTGATGTGGGGGACTTCAGCGCCAGCACTGTGACTATGAGGAAAGCCTTCCTGTCATTCTCTGAGGCTCAGTTTCTTCCTTTAGGGAGAATACATTGCTCACTCTAAGTCAAAGATGTATTGCAAATTCATGAAAGCTGCATGAACGGAGTATGCGTAGGTAGAAGGAACATGTGCTCTGGAGTAGGACTCCTCTACTTTCTCCTCCATCTTTATATACAGTTTCTCATTGCGTCTGCTAGATTCTTCCTTGCTAACTTCCCAAAAAGTGTGTCCTCTTCTCGGTCCTGTGACTTGAGTCAGTCTTTTTATTTTCACCCATTAAAATACCTTTTTCAGCTGTGTGTGGTAGTGCATACTGTTGATCCCAACACTTGGGAATCAGAGGCAGGCAGATAATTGTGAGTTCAAAGCCAAACTAGTCTACAGAGAAAGTTCTAGAATAGCCAGGATACACAGAGAAACTCTGCCTCAGGTGGAGAAAACACAGAAAAGAAAAAAAAAAAACTATTTTTTTTTTGGTTTTAGTTTTACCTAATAAAAAAGATTCATCTGGGGGACCAATTCCCTACACCACGGCTGGGGTGATTTTTCTGAAATAAAAGTCCAATGGATCCTTGATGCTCATAGGACCCAAATGCAACTTTCTACAAAGTAGATGTAAGCTGCTGCCCATCTTCTGCTGTCCATTTTCCAGTGCCTTGATTTGTTTAATAGCCACCCTGAGCTATTGATTGGCAAGAATCTATTTCTTGCTTCCAAGTATTTTTTGGTACTATTTTCTCTGCGCAATGAATTAGTTGGGGTGACAAGGTACTGCTCCAGAAACAAATGTCCCATAAATCTCATCCACATGGCCAATGTTGTCACTAGGAAACAGGGGAGAGGAGAGTGTCTGCTTATTATAGAAACTTTATGACTCAAGCTTATAGAGGCTGCATCCAGTATTAATTTTCACAAATACCATAGCAAAAGAAAGAGGCTGTGGAAAACTGTCTCCTTAGCTTTCCACCTAAGTCAAATTTCACTGGCCAAAGTTCTCTGGAGAACTTGGGAATACAATCATATCGTGACACAGTAAAAAGCTGGTGGTATTTACAGGAATGGCTCCGATTATTTTAATACTTTATTTCTCATCTGCTTGTTATATAAGCTCCTACATTAAGTCCGGTTCCATTGTCTCCTTCTCCAAGAAGACTTCCTTATACAAATTCATCATAATAATACTTGTTTGCTTTGATCTGCTTCTTACTCCCTGCTGTGGTTGGATAAGTGTCTCCCAAGGTTCTGTGTACTGATGACTTGATCTGCGAGGCTGATGGGAGGTAGTGGGACCTTTAAGAGGTAACATGTAGTAAGGTCTTCAGACCCTTGAAAAGGGTTGTAGGACCTTAAACAATGGAGTCTCTTTGGCTTCTTGGTCATGACATAAGCAGTTTACTAAATATTCCCTGGCACCATTGCTCAATATCTCCACCAGAAACCCAAAGCAATGAAGCCTATCAGTCATGGACTGAAACCTTCAAAAGTGGGAGCCAAAGCAAACATTTGTCCCCTTTATAAATGAATTACCTCAAGCACTTTGTTATAGTGACACAAAGCTGATTAACATTTTTCAATACAAAGGACACCGCTCTGAGGAACGAATAGGAACTATACTTTATTCATGACTATATTTGGAGTTTAAAGTAGGGTCTGGAGAAGGGCAGAGACTAAGTGTCTCTGACATCAAGGAACTAAATGTTTCCATGCATTGTCTCACCCAATAGCTAACGGGTCAAGAGCCCAAGCCTCAGTTTCCTAGGTGGCAGGAAAAACAGAAGGATTCTAGAGCCATCTGAGCCACCCCTCAAGTACCTGACACCTCTAAAGACAACACTGAGATCTTGCTGCAGACACCAGGAAACTTCCCTTCCTCACCTACCTGCAGATCAACAGAGACCCTACACCGTGGTAAGAGGCTTTGTGACCTTCCCACCTGCCAACCTCTGTTGCTCTGACTGATTCTTTTTCAAGTAAATATAACTTCTAAAAATTTAAGAACACAAACAATGCCTAACATTCCCAGCCTCCCTTGCTTTTTTTTTTTAGCATCACGTGATTAGAGATCTGGCAAACAGATGAACCCACACAGGAATTAGGTGTGGAGATTAATCTGTAATGGAAAAGACAGATGTGAAACACACATTCCTCAAAACCAACAGAAAAGGGGGGGGGGGGGCGCAGCAGGAAGTAGCTTGCAGATTTCAGTGACTTTGTGACAGGAAGTCATTCCTTTATAAGCATCCCTGGAGTGTTTCCAGAAGTCATTCTCACAAAGCCAACTTCTCCACATTGCAGATGTCCAGGGCATATCCACAAATATATACCTTCTCCTGGGGAGACCTAAATACCACATGGGAGACCAATGACAGACTACAGAAATCAGGTCTAGTTGGCTTACCAGTGTGTTTGTTAGACTTAACTTACAGGACCATGTGTGAGTCAGAGGCTCCTGCAGCCCAGGTGATGACTCACAGAAACTGCAGCCTGAAGCTTTGCTCTGTACCATTCTCAGTTAGCTTCCCCAGCAGGAGTCTCCTCTCCCTAGCCAGTTACTGCTTATGTAACTGTATGGAGAAGCCCTGAGGGTTGTAGCCTTCACCAGCTTACTGGCCTTGTAAGGCTTACTCCCTTCCTGAATCTCATGAGCCTTCCTCCTCCCTCCAGGTCAGAGTGTTTCAATTTAGCTAGACACTGTCCACCTGGAAAAACAGGAGCCGAGCAACAGCCAGCAGCTATCCCTACATCAGCCTTTGCTGAAGGCTTTTCCCCTTTTCTCAAAACATCTCCTCCAGGCTATTTCCTGTTCTTTATCCCCAACCCAGATGTGAATTAATGCATCTCTCTATATACTAACATGGGTTTGGGATCAAACAATAGAATCAGGGGCAAAGGTTCCATCCTCCTTGAATATTTCATGGGGAGTCTTTGAGGGGGTCGGTTGATGAACTGAATATACTTGAACTTATTTTGAACTCAATATTTAAGTCAGTCTCTGAGGACAAAGGACCATTTCCTACCAGACTGAGTGATCCATCAGCTGACTATAACGCCCCTCCCCTGACCCCTGTAGGAATGAGCCAAGCAACACAAGGAAGTGATAAAACAGCTGGAAATCTAGTGCCGGTGTTGGGTGCTTACATTTTTTTCCACACTCTTCAGAGAGATGATTTGGGCTCTCAGTAGAAGTAGAAACAGACTCCAGGGCTGCCCACCCCACCTCCTTCCAGCCACTACCCTTCCTCCATCCACTTTGTCCTGGCTAACTAACCTTCCAGGCTCATCCATAGCCAGCCTCATTAACAGTACATCCCTACCTACCCCTCGTAGATGAACCAGACCTCCTGCTTCAGATAGGAATCCCATGAAAGATAGCTTCAGTCTCCAGTTCCACTACTGAGCCCATGTCGGTAAATTTGGTTTCCTTATTTGCAAAGATTAAGAAAAGCAAAACGGCTGCTTTGATGACTAGATACAATTGAATATTTGTATGACTTGCACTGAAAGCCCAAGTCAGTTGTCTGCTCGGTGGGAGGAGCCTAACCTATAGTAGTTGGCTGTAAGTCTTTACTATATCACATTCCTTCTTCGTTCCATACATTCCATCAGACTGCTGAGGATAGATAAGCTCTATATCTGCCTGTAAACTCAGAACTTCACAAGTCTTATAATCCATGCCTCCCTCTTAACAGCTGCTCCTCAGGCTGCCTCTCCCTACACCCTCCCAGAATAGATACGGAATGCTGGCTGAGGGTATCCCTCCAAATGAGCCCCTCACATGCAGAGAGCACTAGTGGGACTTCTGGCATTTCCTCCATCTCTTTGGGCCAGGAACAGGAGAGAACCTTGGGCATCTGGCCATTTTATTTAGCATTTTATTTTATCCCCGTGGCTTTGACTGCCAGCAGCATCTGGTTGCTGTCACCACAGAGATGACACTTGGGTCCCAGGATCTTTGACCTCACAAGGACTCTGAGCACTGATTGGACTTATCAGAATGCTATGTTCTGAGCCAAAGAGATTTGCTGACAATGAGGAAGAAGCAGTCTGAACTCAGTGGGAAATCCAAATGTGGCTGGGGAACTGAGCATGCGGGTTGGCTCCAGTCAAGCTCAGCTGCCCAGAAAATCCTTCAGAGGCCCCTGTCTGCCCCTGCTCCCCGGCCCTCCCCCCAGGCTTGCTGTAAAGAGCTAGAGAAGCACTGGAAAAGAGAGATGTGCTGTGCAAACCTTTAACACAGAGAAATGCTCTCTGCAAGACGACGTCTCTGTCGTGATTCTCATTAGTATGAATTATAGTTAATTAATTAATAATCTTACCTCATTTTTTAATCTCCTCCAGGTACACATGGTAATACTAGAATCTTCACCATTATGAAAAAGGGAAATAAATAAAGAATCAGGAGGAGCCACTGAACTTGGGACTTTCACACGTGTTTGCTTTCTGAAGTTACAGAACCCTTTAGAGGCCAAGTGAGTTTTTGAGTGGTGCACTCTTTGGGAGCTGAGTCTGAATGCAAAGTCAGGTTTACGAAACTGAAAACCCACCGTCTATCTTCATATACTTCGTTGCATTTTTCTACATGTGACTTTTACAAATACGCCTACAATAAGCATCTGTAAGCAAGATTTTATGTGAACACCCAATTTCTTTTCTCTTGTCTGTGTAACTTGGATTGGAATTGATGAATCATATGGTAACTTTTAGTCTGAGGACTTCCAGACTATTTTACACTCCTAGCAGCAATGTGGGAGGGCCCTGGTATCTCCCACCATTCTTGACATTTTTTTATCGTCTGTGTCTGTTACAGCCTGCATGGATGTGAAGCCAAGTGCCTCGATGTGTATTAGCTCTAATGCTGGCCTACAGTGAGTGGTACAGAGCCTCTCCTTGGGCGTTTGTTAGCTGTCTGTGTTGCCTTGTAAGAGTTTTTTCTTTCTCCAATATGCTCATACGTTTCTTATAGCAACTTCCATTCCGTATGTTAGTTATCACTAGTCAATCTTAACACAAATATTTAATTTTTGAACACACCAAATCTATCTGCTCTTCACTGTGAGCTCTTGGCATCATGTCTAAGGAGAGTTTACCTAATCAGAGGTCATGGAGACATACTACTACTTTTTCCTACCTCTAGCTCTTTTTCGTGACTCTATTAGTTGTTTTGAAACAAGGTTTGTGTATGGTATAAGGAAGTGGTTCAGCTTCACAGTGTTGCATGTGGATATACAGTCAGCCCTTATTTGTTGTCGAACAATATGTTACTTCCCCCACTGAACTATGGCTCAAGTCGACTAAATGACCAGAGAGACAGGGCTTAGTTAGCTCTGTGCTTTCATGGTCTTCTGCTGGTCCGCATACACTGGTGATGCTGGTGATGACTGTGCCAGCTCCATGACTTGTCTCCAACCTTGTGTATGCAAATTTTGAAACTCAGAAGCATAAGTTCCCCAACTCTATTCTTCTGCTTACTTTCAGGATTGTTTCAGATGTAGTGGCTCTATCAGTTTCTACATCATTCTAGGATCAGGGTCAATTTCTTCAGAAACTAGTAATAGTAATTCAAACAGGATCTATAGACGTGAAGCCCACTTGAAGGGCTATCATTTGGCTGGAAATTTTAAGTCTCCAATCTATGACCATAAGAAACCTTCCCACTTAGTAAGACTTTGTTACACAGTGGTTTGTGTTTTGCACAATGTAATTTTTATGCTGCTTTTGGTAAATTTGTTTCTAGATTATTTCTTCTTTTTATTGGTTTCTAGATAATTTCTTTTTATGCTATACTGCAAGCAAATTGTTTTCTTAATTTCATTCTGGGACTGTCCATTAATTGTTATAGAAATATGTTTGTTTTTTTAACTGTGATCCTGTACTGCACGACCTGGATGAATTCATTTACTAGTTCTCATAGAGTTTTTAGCAGAAACCTTAGGATTTGATACAAATGATCACATCATATGCAATTAGAATCCAGTGCTTGGGAGGTAGAAACAGAGAAAACAGGAGATCAAAGTCATCCTCAGCTACTTGGCAATTTCAAGACTAACCTGAGCTATAATATATGAACCTCCCTTAATGCAAACAAACAAAAACTTGTTTTTAGAATATTTTAAAGATATACTGTGTGTGTCTGTCTGTCTGTCTGTCTATCTGCATGTAGGTATGTAGGTACCTGGAGAGGACAGAGGAGAGCATCAGATCCCCTGGAACTGGAAGTTCAAATGGTTGTGAACTGTCCAGTGTGGGTGCTGGAAATCAAACCTGACTCTTCTGCCAAGGGTAGCAAATGCTCTTAACCACTGAGCCTTCTTGGCATCCCCATGGAGATGCTTTTACATCCTTCTTTGTGATAATGGCTACACAAACTCCCCTCCTTTTCTCCTTTTTTCTTATTGTTTCTTCTTTTTCCTTTTTCCTTCCTAATTGCATTAGCTGTAACCTCCAGGATCATATTGAATAAATTGTATAATAGCAAACACATTTGCCATGTTCTTTTGCTGGGACAAGTTTTATCTTTTTCATTATTAACTGGGCAAGTAGCTATGCATTTCACAGAGAACAATTATCAGGCTGAGAATTTTCTGCTTGTAATTTATTAAAGATTTTTTTAAATAAATTTAAAAATAAGTTATCGGTAGTGATTGTGGTTATACACAACTATAATCCAGTGCTTGGGGTGGGGGTAGAAACAAAGAAAACAGACCAAGGTCATACTCAGCTACTTGGCAATCTCAAGGCTAGCCTAGGCTACACTATAAGAACCTCCCTTAATGCAAACAAACAAAAACTCATCATAGATTTTTTTTTCATTTGAGTTTTCTGTGCCTATTGATATTATTAAGTGAGTTTAACCCACTAAATATCTACAGATAATAAAAACTGTCCTGTGGGGTCAAAGGTCACCACACTGAGAGTAGGGAGTGGAAGAAGCCCAAGTGAGTAGATGAGTATCATTGATGTGGGCACAGGAATGTGAAGGACCACAGTGTCCCAGCCCAAAAGCAGTGGCAAAGCCATCCCCAAGCTAAGCTCAGAGAAGGAGCAACAGAGCTTTCCTCCAGGGTCCATGTACAAACAGTAGACCAATATG
The DNA here is from genome assembly GCF_963924665.1 of Micromys minutus. Classification (NCBI taxonomy): domain Eukaryota; kingdom Metazoa; phylum Chordata; class Mammalia; order Rodentia; family Muridae; genus Micromys; species Micromys minutus. The sequence goes on along the minus strand of NC_137962.1, from coordinate 10,116,310 downwards.
TAGAAAAATAGTAACTGCAGCTTGCTCCTTCCACAGGTTTACAGCCCTACCACATGCTTCCCTATAAAGACATCCTACCAGGGCCAGCCAGGCAGGCCCTCCCTCTATGCTGTACCCGGGCTGCTGTGCTAGATAGCACAACTCCATCAGGGAAGACACAACCTTGAGAGCCTTAGTCAGGGCTCCAGGAATAAGCTGTGCGTGGAGGCAACTGAGAGTCATACTTCAGAGGATGACTGTGATAATCAAAGTTGGTAGCAGGCACACAGTAGCTGTTGTCATGCTTGTACCTCGATGAACAATGAACACCTGTCACTTTTGCTTTTATGCCCACCCCAAGACACAGGTCAGGGTTTGAAAGGAGATGACAGTTTGGCAGACAGCTGCCCAAGCTTTTTGGAGTACTCAGTGTCCTCAGCTTCAGAAACTTCAGAAGTTTCTAGACACAGGCTTGGGGAAGCCTCGTAGATTCAGCCTCAAATCTGGCCTCTTATTAAGCCAAACTGCCTTTGTTTCTCACAGCCTGCTTGTGAGAAATTAGAATGCATATCAAATTCATATTAAGATCCCCCCTGGACAAGGGCTTGTGAAAGTATGATGCCCTCAGTGCCTTTGCTGGTGTTGGACAGACCCCTAAGTGTTGCTGTCCCCAACACAACCTGCTGAGCCACCTCATTGTCCATATTCAGTTGACCTGCCAACTGATGTATCCTGTGATGTGTTCCAGGTAGAGTAGTGAGCTCTTCCTCTCTGAACAGTAGAAACGATAACAACTACATACAATAACACAAAGTGAATGCTTAGCACCATGTGGAGTCAAAGATTACATCAGATTGCTTCATGCTTTCTTTCCAGTGCAGCAGATGCAGAGATGTGAGATGGATCTCTAAAAAGAATGCTCTAGTGCAGGGGAATATCTGTGATGGAAGAGAATTAATGCATGCAGGAAAAGAAGCTAATCTGGGGTCAAAAGGAAAAGGCATGGGTGTGCACAAGGGACATGGCCTCTAGAGAGTGTCCAGAAGTGGGGGTGGCAGCTGAGAATGGGAATTATAGATGAGAACTAAAGTGTGTGCTGCCCAGATTCTCCCATGACAGGGGACATACTTGGCTTTATGCCCATATGACTGAAAGGTCTATGCTTCCAGAGAGATGAAGAAGGAAAGGAGCAATTAAATGTGCAGCTCTGCATCTCCAGAGGAAATAAACAAGCATGGATGCTCCCAACCGTGGATGATTGAATAGAGGGAGAGATGAATTACAAATGCCCTCAGTGTCTGCTCTAAAAAAGTTATTAAAGGGCAGGCAATCCCAGGCTCCACCTGTACCTTTCCTGGTTCTTTCTAGGTGGTGAGCCCTCACCTGTATAACAGCCACTTGTGATGTGAGGGGACCACCCAGGAGAATATGTTGACACCTGAGACCTAGGAACTTTTAACTAGAACTATAGCATCCCAGAAAGGCTGGTTGGCCATCCCAATGTTTTTATTCATGTGTGTGTGTGTGTGTGTGTACACAGCATCCCCAACACTATGTGAAATATGATGTTCTGGGCTATGAGGAGACCTAGCTAATTTAAGCATTACTTCCCGAAGAGATCCACGATGCTCTTTACATGACTGTAAAGGGGTAAATAGTTTTCTCAAGTCAAAGCTTCTAGTGAATTTCAAATATGCTGGGTTACATTTCTCCTCCTCATTCTAGTTCTAGCTGGAAGAAGTCCCCAAACCCTCAGGTGTAGCGGGGGAGACACTCAGCAATTACGAGTTCATGCTGTTCTTCCAGAGGACCCAATGTTCAATTCCCAGCACACATGTCAGACACCTCCCAACTGTATGTGACTCAATAATCAGGAGATCTGATGTCTTTGGCTTTGCCAGGCACCTATATTCATGTGCACATACATGCACAAGTTCACACAGATACAAATAATTAAAAATAATAAAAAATATTTTTAAATCCTTAGATGTTGAATTTTGTTACTGTCTCGCCTTTCCTGATACTAGAAATAAAACTCTTGCCCAAAACACAGCTTAACTGTGGATCTAGAATAGAGCCCCAATAGAATTTAATCCTAAAATATGTTCTTGAAGCCTGCTTACAGAAGTGTCCATGGATTAGGCTAGCACTCTCAGAATGTGACACTTACCATAACCATGACACCTATGAAACTTGTACAGTACTTCTAAGAGAAGCAATATCTGTACAACACCGTGAGCTCACACTCTAATTCTACAAGAATGAATGAATGTTTAACTCTGGACCTCACCAGCCAATGGACACAGCAACCATTGACTCTCTCAGTGTCTCATTCATCCTGTGCAACCAAAAGGTCATAGCATATGTAGTAATGTAAGCGGATGTCAAAAGCTGTTAGGAAGACTTAATGAGTTACATACATAAAGCAATTTATACGTGCCTGGCATAAGACAGGGACTTTCATCCTGAGTAGGAGATGAGGGTGACAGAGGTTAACCACATACCCAGTATTTCCCAGCTGGTGAGTGTGTGAAGTCTGCAATACAGCCACAGTTCCTATATGTTTCTTCTTGCAAACCCAGAATCAACATAAATGGTGAATGAGGGATAATGAATAAATGGAGGAACAGATAGATGGATGGACAGACAAACGTGAACATTGAAAATAGACTATCAACGCCTATTATTCCTGGGCAATTTTGCATTTGTTATTTTAGTTGGGAATTAATTGCTTGAGGTTGAGTCTATGCTCCCTTTTAGATTAAAAAAAAAAAAGCAAAAGCAATTCTTAAAGAGAAAAAGAAAATAACTCAAAACGGTGATGATTTATCTGCCCTTAGCAATACTGTGGTAGGAAGATCCAACCATAGATCCATGATGTCCTGAGGTCAGAGGTTTGTTTTTTGTTTTTGTTTTTGTTTTCAATTTTATTGGATATTCTCGAAATTTACGTTTCAAATGTTATACCCTTTCTCCCCCCACTCATCTCCCTTCTTCCCCTCCACTTGCTTCCATGAATGTGCTCTCTCTCCTAATCACCCTCTCCACCACAGTGCCTTGGCTGGTTGATGATGTTGTTCTTCCCATGAGGTTGCAAACCTTTCAGCTCTTTCAGTCCTTTCATCAGGGTCCCTGTGTTCAGTCTGATGGTTAGCTGCAATACTCTGGCAGACCCTCTGAGAGATATCCATATCTGATTCCTGCCAGTAAACACTTCTTGGCATCAACAATAGTGCTTGGGTTTGGTGGCTGCATATGGGGTGGTTCTCTAGGTGAGGCAGTCTCTGTAGATCTTCAATCCCTGATTTTCTATTTGACTTTGTATTTCCTTCCCCTGTTTTATTCTCCCTTCTAAGAAGGACTGAGGCATCCACATTCTGCCCTTCCTTCTTTTTGAGCTTAATAAGTTCTGTAGATGGTTTCTTGGGTATTCCATGTTTTGGTTGGGGGGGGGGTGTCTGCTTACTGAGTACATACCATGAGTGCTCTTTTATGACTGGGTTATATCACTCAGAATGATAGCCTCAAGTTCCATTCAAGGCCAGACCCAGCCCAGCTGCTTTAGGACTGGGCACTGCCATCAGAACTCACAGCCTACCCAGAGAGAGGAACGCCCAGGAGCAATCTTCCTCTGGAGACTATGGTCCCACAGACCCACAAGAGAGACAAGCTCCATCAAGAGACAACATCACCTAGCATCACCTACAACAAGATGGCAAGGGGTAAGCACAAGAATCTAAGAAACAGAAACCAAGACAACCTGGCAACATCAGAATCCAGTTCTCCCACCACTACAAATAGTGGATATTGCAACACACCAGAAAAACAAGATTTAGACTTAAAATCATACTCCCTGATTATGATGGAGATTTTTGAAAAACACATAAATAACACACATAAAGAAGTACAGGAAAGCCAGAAGAACACACACAAACAAGTTGAAATCCTTAAAGAGAAAACACAAAAAAACACAAAAATTACTTATAGAGCCAGAGGAAAGCACAAACAATCAGGCAAAGGAACTGAAAACAGAGATAGAAACAATGAAAAGAAATCACAAAAGGAGACAACCCTGAAGTTGGAAAACTTAGGAAAAACATCGGGAGTGATAGACCCATGCATCAACAACAGAATACAAGAGATGGAACAGATAATCTCAGGAGCAGGAGATACCATAGAAAACACGGACACAACAGTTAGAGAAAATTCAAAAATCAAAAAGCTCCTAACCCAAAACATCCAGAAAATCCAGGACACAATGAGAAGACCAAACCTAAGGTGTAGAAGAGAGTGAAGACTCCCAACTTAAAAGCCTAGTAAATATCTTCAACAAAATTATAGAAGAAAATTTCCCTAACCTAACAAAAGAGATGATCACAAACATACAAGACTCCTATAGAACCCCAAATAGACTAGACCAGAAAAGAAATTCTTCCCAACATGTAATACTCAAAACAACAAATGTTCAAAACAAAGAAAGAATACTAAAAGCAGTAAAGGAAAAGGACAGGTAACATATAAAGCAGAGTGATCAGAATTACATCAGATTTCTCAACAGAGACTATGAAAGCTAAAATATCCTGGACTGATGTCATATAGACCCTAACATAACAAAAAGTAATGTCAGCCCAGGAGAGTATATCCAGCAAAACTCTCAATTACCATAGATGGAGAAACCAAGACATTTCAGGACAGAAGCAAATTTACACAATATCTGTCCACAAATCCAGCCCTACAAATGATAAAAGATGAAAATCTCCACCACAAAGAGGAAAACTTTAACCTAGGAAAATCAAGAAACTAATCCTCTTGCAACAAACACCAAAGTTTATAGTGATGCTCTCTGAAGTGTTTTTTGCTTTTTGTTTTGGGGGGGGTTGTTTTTATCGCTGATTTGAGGCAATGGGAGGTTATATATCATGGTTATCTTGAGTAAAATCAGAAGCACTTTTCCAGAAGCATCTAATCAGATGTCTCCAAAGTCTTTTTCACTGGACTATATGTTACATGGCCTTACAAAAGTCCATAGCGAATGAGTAACAAAAGGGAAAAATCACCATGAGCTATGTATGGGAAGAGGTTCACATCTGAGGTAAGGAACTACAATTTGTGTGCCTGGTATTTCTTAAAGGACCATGCATAAAGACTTGAGTCAGAGTTTCTATCACAGGAGTTGCTATTGTGATTTATGAGAAGGCTAAGGGGTGATGTCTAGGTGATAGGAGGATGTCCCCACACTGGATCATGACCGTCTAGTTTCTCTCAGTTTGAGATGGGCTGTTTTTTTCTATACATGATCCCTTCACAATGTCCTATCATCCATCATCACTAATGAAAACATAACCTTAGAGCCATCTAATCTTACGTTTTGAACTTCCAAAGTTGTGCATCATAAAAAAAAAACTTGTCTTTAGAACCTCACATTGTTGCTGGTATTCACATTCCCTTTCTCATTCCAGCCATCCAGGACTCTCTAAGAGAGGGATGCTTAGAGAATGTAACTCCTATTTCACATATAAGCTTTGCTTATACATCTTCTAAATGCCTCCTCCCAGAACACAGGCCACACATTATCTGCAGTTAGCACTGCATACAGTTATCAACATATATACCCAGACCTATAAGAACAAAGAATTCTCTTTGTTCTCCAGAATTCCAAGTCCCCATCCCTTCAGCCCTCCCCCCATGCTGTTTGTAGAGGTTCAGAATTGAATGACCTGCCTCTTCCTCTACGATTCCACCATTGCTTCCTGGATAATGTTCTTGCTTTCTTAATAAAGTGCATCAGAAGAGAGTGACTCATCTCAGTTTCATCTCTGGGAGTGTGCAGTCTTGTGTCTAGCAATACATGAGCAGAAGATCCGTGAGGTTTAATAGCTCACTCCAAGTTCAAGACTTCATGTTCTGTTCTGATGTGGCTTCTACTATATAGGCCCAAACATAACACAAGTCCTTCCAGACAAATTCCAGTACATCTCCAGGAGCATCAGACGCCTATCTGAGGTCACACTTCAGGCTGAGCACAGCCTCAAACAGAGGGGCATAGATCTTGAGAGCCACCTAAGGTGATTTTGAAGGCAACATAGTAACACTGACCTAATTTATATAGGGCTTAGACAGAATTCTTAAGCTGATAGAAAGATAAGCCCATCATACTTGTGGGTGATGAGGGAAGACACAGAAGACAAGGGTACCTTCCAGGCCTGACTGGGAAATGTTTAAATGTCCACTTCTCAGATCACAGATGCTTGTGTTACTAGGGCCTTAGTCCAGGTTCTTAGAGGGGAAGTGTTGAGACAAGAGTCAGTGTCCGGGACAGATGCCTGGGGCTGATAAACAGGACTTTCTGCCTGAAATTGGTCTGCAGTGTAGATGCTAGGATGGTCACTGTTGATCACCCTGGAACTTCAAGTAGAGCTGGGCTAGCCAGGCCTTGCAGACTGGCTCTAACCTGCACTGACTTGTCACCTAGTAAATCATTATCAAGGAGAAGGGGTTGTGACCTTGGGATAGGATGCTTTCTTCATTTCTGCATGGCTACAGCTCCTGCACTTACATGCCTACCCACTAATGAAGTAGTGACTCAAACCTGAAAAACGATTATGTAGCTCTTTCTACAAGCTTCACTAACTTTTGTCAAGGGTTCTGACTTTCTAGATTCATCTGTTTGAAAAAAGAGGCTCAGAGATAGCCCTGAGTTTCTGATGTCACCCAGGGAACTGGACACAGTGTTATTTAAGTGTTCTACTTCCTGGGTCAGTATTCCTTTTATTACTTAACATCACCCTGTCTTGGAGTCAGCGTGAAAAATTTTATGGTCAGAGAGTTCACTGTGAAGTTTTGTGATTCCTTTGTAGGCACACATGTGTGGTGGGAGGGGTTGTGTGTGTGAGAGAGAGAGATAGAGAGAGAAAGAGAGACAGAGAGACAGAGAGAGACAGAGAGACAGAGAAAGAGAGAGAGAGAACATATGGAAACCAGAGGTCAATGTCTAATGTCTGCTGCTTTTCTCTATTGCTTTCTATTTTATTTTATGAGACAGCATCTCTCATAGAACCTTCTGAAAGTTGTCCACTGTTTCCTGGTTGCTGAAGTGGGAAAAACTAATTCCATCAATGATAAATGTCATTAATTTTCTTTTCTAGGTGGCAACAAATTTCTGGGATTCTTGTGTTTCTGCTAGCAGCTGGGTTTCACATGGGTATATTGTATCCTGTTTATTTTTTTAATGTAGGTCAGGAATAGTAGAATTTTTCTCATGTTTGTCTGGCAAGCACTTTACCCACTGAGCCATCTCTACAGGCATTAACTAAAAATAATCTTGTTTGCTACTTCCTTTGAATTCCAGTAGTGCTGGGAACACACATGTACTACATTCACATATGAGTGCACACACAAATGTACACATGTGTGTGCTTGTGAATATGCACAATTTCCCTCACACTATAGTACCATCATACTCTCTGCATTTGGCCTCCTCCACTGATGAATTCTCCAGCCTCTTCTGTGTTATTTGCCACCTTTTTTGCTGCCTCAGGGGAAGTGGGAGCTCATCTCAGAATCATCAGGTTGATAACTTGGCAGGTACAAGATTCTTCTTCGAATAGCAGGTAGTATCCTCCAGGGGTCGGGATACCAGAAAATATACCATATTGGCAAAGTGCATCCCTGATTTCCAGAGCTCAGTTTCCCCAGTACAAGCCAGTGATGGCTTTGAAACTCTATGACCACTCAAAGTGAACCAGGCCCACATGGAGCATAGTATAATATATGTAACCACAAAGATGTAACCGACACCCTGCAAAATGAAGGAGAGGTTGTTCGACCTCATCCCCACATCCTGGCCCAGGAGACTCTTGTAGCTTTTCCATTAGTGTTGTCTTAGACATCACACCTGGTGCTTTGTTGGGATTTCTATGATGTGGCAGGGGACATGGCAGCTTTGCAGTTGCCATCACAACTCTGAGGAGTCTAGAGCTGACATGTTCCCTGAGTACATCTACCACATGATGATGATGACCTGGGCCTTGGGAACTGGTGTGATGACCAGGTTATGACTATATGTAAATTTGCCATCTAGTCTCTGACTAGGAAGTCCTCTCCCGGACTGTTTATAGTAAGTTGTGATGCACAGGACATGAGCCACTCTAACATCATATAGTCAAGGAATGGGTATGCCTAAGGTCCTGGTCCATGCCTTGGACTCAGTTTTTCTCATCTCTGCAATCAGGAAGCAGGGAGCAACTTTTATAACTTGGTTTGGCTGCCTGGGTGGTTCCAAGGATGTGTCACAGTTCCCCAGCTTTACTTTTATCTAAAAATAGTAATCTGGCTGTCTTAGTTGGGATTCTATTGCTGTGAAGAGACAGACACCATGGCCACATCATCTCTTATAAAGAAAATATTTAACTGGAGCTTGCTTATAAGAGCTTTCATCTATTGTTGAAGTGGGAAACATGGTGATATGTAGGCAGAAGCGCAGGCAGCAGGAAAAGACACACTGCACAGGCTTGAGCTTCTGAGACCTGAAAGCCCACCCCCTAGTGACACACCTCCTCCTCCAAGGCCATACCTTCTCCAAGGCCACACCCACTAAAACAAGGCCACACCTCCCAACACAGCCAATCCCTATAAGTTTAGGGAGTTATTTTCATTTAAACTGCCACAGTGGTTTACTCACATCCAAGCCTGAAGCTCAGGATGCCTGTAAGGTCTTTGTGGCTTATACCTGATTTTCTCTGGCCATTAATGCCTGAGCCAAAGCCATCTGCCTTTCTGCATCCAGAGTCATCCTGTGATGGTTTCTATATGCTCGGCCCAGGGAATGGCACTATTAGAAGGTGTAGTCCTTTTGGAGTAGGTGTGTCACTGATGCTGTGGGCTTTAATACCCTCATCCTAGCTGCCTGGAAGCTTGTATTTTGTTGGCAGCCTTTAGATGAAGATGTAAAACTCAGCTTCTCGTGCATCATGCCTACCTGGATGTTGCCATTTTTCTTCCTTGATGATAACGGACTAAACCTCTGAACCTATAAACCAGCCCCAATTAAAGATTGTTCCTATAAGAGCTGCCTTGGTGTCTGTTCACAGTAGTAAAACCCTAAGTAAAATACATTCTCACCTTTCCATTGGACTCATCAAAGACCAGAACTCCAGCCTATTATTTCCCTACTCAAAGATAGCCATGGGCTTCCCTAGCTTCATCAGTATGAAGATGATTCCCTCCACACACACACATAGCACAATAGGTAAGTGCAGAAGTTTAAGCCAGCCTGCCCGAATGTCAATCCCAGGCCTATCACCTACCAGCAAATGACTTGGAGTGAGCTGGTGACCCTGTTTGTGCCGTGTGTTTATTTCTGTTCAAACTGAAGTTGAGGACAACAAGAATGAAGAGGATGGGGATAACGCCAGCCCTCTGTAGGGATTATGCCAGTACTGAGGTTGGTCATAATAATACAGAATCTGCCATTGTGTGGTCCAAAGACATACCTGATTGTGAGGAAAAAATCCAATAAGGCCTGCTGGGTCATCATCTTCCTTTCATCTAGGATCAAAGGGTTTGGAAAGGAGCTCATATCACAGAGAAAGTAAAAATGAAACACTTTGAGAATCTGAGATCGGTGAACTTGCTACACAGGGTGGATAGAGACAATCATGGGCATTTTCCCAAGCCTGGGCATGCATGTAGCTGCTACTCACCTGCAAGGAACAGGTAAGAGTTTGGGTACGTTGTGAGAGAAGAGGACTGTGCCTTGGTATAGTGTAACCCTAGAACTCAGTAGGCTAAGACAGGGGTTTGAGGCCAGCCTGATATAGAAAGATGCTATATAACTTTATCATTAGCAACAGCAACAACAACAAAAACCACAGGATAACATAAACGTACAATATTAGAGACAGAATTTCAGTGATTGAGTATGTCACAAAACACAACATATTTATTGTAGTCAAGCTGTGACAATTTCCAAAGGGCCACAGAAGCAGGTATTTAGGTTGCTTTTCTCCACCCTCATGGCCATTATTTTCCTGGATCCTCTCTATGGTCCAACAGCTAGACAGATCTCTTCCTCGAATGGTAGAAATTCTCAGTCCCTGTCCCACGCATTCCTAACCACATGGCCTTACACAGAGTCAGCTGTGAAATGTATCCTGGGATTCCCCCACTGATATCTCCACAGATGATGGAGGAAACAGCCTAGATAGCCAAGACTCAAGCTGCCCTTGGCTCCAGTTAGGGCTTCAGAGAAAGAAGAAAATCACTAGTTCCTGTTCCCCAAGACAGAAGGTCACTCATGCAATGTATGGTGGTTTGAATATGCTGGGCTAAGCGAAGTGACACTATTAGAAGGTGTGGCTTTGTTGGGGTAGATATTGCTTTGTTAAAGAAAATTCATCACTGTGGGCAGGGGCTTTTATGTCCGTTGCTTAAATGTTCTCGGTTGCCTTCAGATCAAGATGGAGAAGTCTCATCTCATCGCACCAAGACTTCCTGCATGCTATCAGGTTTCCTATCATGATGATTATGGGCCAAACCTCTGAATCTGTAAGCCAGCCCCAATTAAATGTTTTCCTTTATAAGACTTACCTTGACCATGGTATCTCTTCACAGTAATAAAACTGCAACTAAGACACAAGATTTCATTAGATATCTGAGAAACATTTCCTAAAGTTGCTCTTTCTTAAAGGTGACAACATTCCACGATGATGGTATAATCCTGGGCAGAGCAAGAATGTGAGGAAACTTCTCTCAGGCCACCTGGAATAAACAGAACAGAAGAGGGACTCACTGTGGAGGGAAGAGGAGCTTCACCAGGGAGTGGGAGGGACCTGGGTTGTCTGGCTCAGATCTTTCGTCGGTAGAACCCAGAGTCACATCTGTCCCTGGCCTTAGCTTCACTCTTCTGAGGCCCTTCACTCTTCTGTAGTCTTGGCTACAGAAAACATCACAAACACACACACACACACACACACACACAAATACACAGAGAGAGGGGGGAGGGAGGAAAGGAGGGAGGGAGGGAGAGACGCAAGCACAAATGTACACACACATACACACTCCAGCTGATATCAGCTTTCACACCCTGGGGACAGTGCTGAAGCATTTCCCAGTACCTCCTTGATGAGAACACCCAGGGGACACTGGTGAAGTGGCTGGCAAACACCTTCTCCTATCTCTGACAGATTCTTGTCAGCCTTTTATCTAAGAAGGGACTGGGCAGACAGCAAGGGAGAAATAGGCAACTTCATTTATGACATGGGAATAACAGGTGAAACAGAAAATAACTCTGAGACCCTCAGAGGCATAAAGCAGACCCACAGAGCTACTGAGTCTTAGCTGACTCCAGGATGCTTTTGCTGCATGCTCTCAGAAGACTTCAAAGTGCCAGCCGAGAGCAGTCACTGGCCAAGCCAGCTTGCAGTTCACTGACTGGGGGAGCAGGGCAGGTGTTCTGTCTTCAGTGGGTCCTAAGGATTGAATCACAGGTCTCTGAGGATGAGGCAGTAATTAATCCTTTTTCCTGTCTTGGCTGGTGGTCAAGTCCTGGAGGGTACCTGGAGTGAACTTCTTCCACAGGGACAAAACCCCAGGGACACAGAGCTGGCAAGTTTTCTCTGTCCTTTTTTCTCCTTCCGTCATGAAGCGCTCATATTCTGCAGCCAGTGGATGTCCAAATGTATGTGGTGTCACCTGAACCCCAGTTGGCCATACGTATGCATGAAAGTAAGGTGAGAGATGGGGCTGCTGGGGGAGAGCTTCCTACATGTTGCTTTCAGTTCCATTTGTTACAGTGAGCTCTGTAGACTTGGTTGCTCTCTTTCCTGCCTGGTGTAAAACCTTGCTTGAGGTTCTGGCTACCAAAAGCTGGGGGTTTTCGTGCAGCCTGGGTTCTTGCCTCTCATACAGCTCCTGTGTCCTCGAGCTTGAATTTCCTGTGCATCAGCAAACCATGCATCTGACAGGAAGCTCTGTACCCAAGCCCATCAGTGTTCGGAGTAAGATTTTGCATACCAGACCAGCAAGGAGTAAGCACAGGGACCTCAAGAGGAGCTCAGAGCATACTTGTGGTTAGAGTGTGTCCTTGGCTTTGTATCAAAACCCTTCCCCCTTGTTGCCCTGGGGCCCAGTGGTGAGACTCGCATTACTATAAGTATTTATATTCTTATATCAGTTACTAACTGTCTGGTGGCGATTTTACAGCTGATAGACCTTATGCAATGTACAGGCTGAACAACCATATATGCCATACCAGGATGAGACTCAATAGAGCAGATAGAAGTGGTAAAGGAGGAAGATGAGAGATGGGAGTCAAAGAGACTAACAGACTCAGAGATATCCACCTCCCCCTTTTTCTTTTCTTTTTGATTGATTGTTTTTATTTTTTTAATATATTAGCCACTTATTCCATAGTTTAAGATCCTATTGGAGATCCTACCTAGATCCAAGGAAAATCAGAGCCAGAGTCCTTGAAATGCCCTGGCACGCTGACACTGTGGGGCATCCTGCAGGTGCAGACACCAAAGGCACTTGGCATCTAATACTCAGCAAGTCAAGGTCTGTATCTGCCTTTCTAGCCTTAGAGCAAATGCACAGGGAGTTCCTATATCATGTCACAAGCTCCAGATATTTCCCAGACATCACTGTGTGAGTCAGAATTTCCACAGACAAGAACAGAGGTGGCTTGCTTCAGGAGAAAAGAGGGTCAACATCCATCTGGGGATAGTACCCAGAGCCCTGGAAATGCAGGTGGGCTAGGCTCCAACATTTTGGTGGCAAACAAAGTCAAAGAGGTAGGCCACCCATCCCTGTGCCCACACATTTGCCAGCCTCACAATCCTAGAATCTCAGAGAGGAGAAATAATAGCTGGATAAAGTAAGAAGGCTCAACATTGCTGGCTCTTAGACGGAGGAAGGCAACCTCGGACAGTGGATATGGATGACATCTAGAAGCAGGAAAAGGCAAGAATATGGGTCCTTCCTTACAGTCTCCAGATACCTACTAAAACTTGGTTCATAGTCAACTGAGACCACATAAAATGTCTGAACCTCAGATGCATGAAATCATAATTGCCCTGTGTCAAAGCACTGGCTAGGCAGCCATTTGTTTCTGCAGCCATCACTAGCAAGGGCAGCAGCACACAGCACACACGTGGCAGGGATTCCCACCGTTCTGTAGGGAGGACTATGGTTCACTTTCGCAAACAGGCCAGCTGGGCTTGGGAAGCACAGGAGCCTGTCTACGACACCTCAACTTGTCTACAGAAGCTAAGATCCAAACTCAGTTCTTCTAGAATTCAAGGCTCACAACATTTCCATCAGAGAGTCCTGGCTAAACATGGCCTCCTGTGCACGTCTTCTTTCATGGCTAAAGACGATGGGAAGACATCTGCCGCAGCAGAAGAATTTCATCTGGTCCTGTTGTCAACTAGCAAACTGCCAGTAATGTTTTCTCCCAGATTTGAGAGACAAGATTGAACCAGACAGCTATCACCCCAACTTTTTTAGTGCAAGAGCAGAACTGCATCCATGCTGGCCAAGTCTTAGCTCCACTTACCGTTCAGGTTTCTTTAAGTTTCAAGAACTTGGAACTCCTCTTGCCTATCTGACCTGGGATTGAACACACTAGGACTAGGAGTGGAATATAACAGAAATCATAACTACTCATAGGTAATTTAAAAGTAAAGGACAGTGTCTGGGGAGGTGTCTCAGTCTGCAGAGTGCTAGTCAAAGTAGCACAGCAACCAGAGTTTGGATCCTGTCATAAAGTACTGGCCACAGCAAAATGCACCTGAAATCTCAGCACTCAGGGGTGGACACAGGAGAGTCCTTAAGGCTTCTATCCAACCAGTTTAGTCAAACCATGGAGCTCCAGGTTCAATGAGAAATTTTGCGCCTTCCCTCCAACGTGGAGATTGAAGAAGACACTTGATATCTATATCTGGCCACCATTCATACCCACACTAGAATATGTACATACCATGTACACTTATACCCCACACTCATATACACAAATAAAGGAATATGTTGGAAAGCAAAGAGGACTTGTGTGAATGCTCTGGGTACTTCTCACGATTGTCCTGAACTAACGGAGTGAACAGATTCCTGCCTTCACTTGTTGGTCCATCACCACACCAGTCACTAACTACACTCAATTTTCTAGCAGATATAAGGCTAGACAAACAGGCAGGGGCTGCTGCAGCCATCTTGTCACCATGAGGACAAATCCTGCATTAATGATTGAACAAACATTGCATGTGTTCAGTTAAACAACAGCAGAGGGCATGAGTCAAATGAAGATCAACATTTATTCCTGGACTTTTCAGTTATGTGAGTAATACTACACTTTTTCAATAAAGGTCAAGAATCACATTTTTCTTGCAATACTTAGAGATTCATAGCAGCTTAACGGCTACTTCTTAAATGACTATTGTGATGAGATTCTTGCTTTTGCCTCACTATCAAGATGCAACGCCCTACTTAAGATATAAATCAGAAAGGTATCAAGCCTTAGCTCACCTCTGCTAGTAGAACAAAGGCGCACCAATATACAGTCCCCCAGATGGGCAAGTTGTGCCTCAAATGAATTGTTTGCAGACAGCTAAACAAAGTAGCAGTCAAAGAACTTAATTTCTGGGAGAAACTTGGTTAGAGTTCCTTCTGAATTGTTCTCCCCTGGAACTAATCCAGCTGTTCCTCACCTTCCCTCCCAGCTGGATATAGGGTGTTGTAACAGGTCTCTACCACATTAACCTTGGCACACAGGGCTGTGCCACCTTTGAGGTCCCTGTCCAAAAATGTCCTCTTTTCTTCTTCTGTGTTATGTTTCAGTTGAGGCTTCTAGAAGCAGCCTCCTATAAAACAAGAGTTTCCTGTGATCCTGTGTGACAGAGTAATGGAACCTCAGTTTGGGTCTCTGCTTCTGAACTCAAGACATTGTTCTTGGGGATCCAGGTTTAATGTTGTTTGTCAAACCGATATGATTTATAAGCACCCAGGAGATAATTTTGTGCTAATTATTGTGGGTAAGAAACTTCTCTTGACGATGGGCAGCATCACTATTTGTGGACTTGGACTAATACAAATTGGAGAGAGGTTAGCATATCTCTCTCTCTCTCTCTCTCTCTCTCTCTCTCTCTCTCTCTCTCTCTCTCTCTTTCTCTCATCTCTCTCATCTATCCATCTATCCAACCATCTATCTGTCTATCCATCTATCTATCTATCTATCTATCTATCTGTTTCGTATTTTGTTCCTCCACATGGAAGAACCTACTTTGTCATATGTGCTCTGGAAAGGATGCCCTGCATCATGTGACATGGAACCCCACAAGAGCCAAATTGGTATGATGCTCTTAAAATTCAAACTCTGAAATAAATAAATCTTTTCATTATATATTACCTAGCCTTAGGT
Organism: Micromys minutus; assembly: GCF_963924665.1. Lineage (NCBI taxonomy): Eukaryota > Metazoa > Chordata > Mammalia > Rodentia > Muridae > Micromys > Micromys minutus. The sequence continues at coordinate 10,100,922 of NC_137962.1, read as the reverse complement.
ATCAACAGCAGAAGATGGTCTAACTTTGACTTCAGTTTTTCCATCTTTCATAGGCAAGAGCCTTAATTCTCCCAGACAGCCTATTTCATCACCAGAGGTCCTACATCTGAAGACCACGTAGAGTCGCACAGTGCAGTGTCTGTTCCTTGATGTCGACGGATATGCTCACACCAACTGCTCTTAGCCTGGCCTTAAAGATCTGTGTCACCCTGTCATGTGATCAAATAAAACCTTCAATGTATGGGCATATGTTCTGTCTCTGAGCCATTTCGTTTTAAACCCATTGGATTTGGAGACTGGATCTGGGGTATTTACTCTGTTCCTTTTGAAATCTCAGAGACATTTTTTTCTTCATAGAGCTTGCTTTGTTTTCTACAGGGATGCACAAGATGCTGGTGAAATGATTTGACTGCTCCAATGTAAATGTGCTCCTTATTCCCAGCATACAGAATGCTGTGGGGTCAACTGAACCTACAATTGCATCTTGATTTCATTTTGCTAGGATGTGGCCTTGGGAAGTTCCCTCCAGTGCTCTGAGCCTCAGTTTAGAGATAAGGATTAGTGCAGTGTGAAACCATCAGAGGGCATGAAGAAGAGTCCTATGCTGCCTGACCCACATCAAGTGTAGTATAGTTGCTTTTCTGTTGCTATGATAGAATACCCTGACAAAAGGCAAGTTTGAGAAGAGAGTTTGTTTGGGCTCATAGTGCCAGAGGGATACAGGTATGGCAGGTAGCAGGAGAAGGACAGAGATCATCACTTTTTATACATATTCAGGAAGCAAAGAGATGGAACCGGAAGTGAGTCCAATACTAAAACCTGAAAGCCCACCCACAGTGACATTCTTCCTCTGGTGAAGCTCCACTTCCTAAAGGTTCCATAATGTTCCCAAACAGTGCCATCAACTGGAACCAAATATTCGGGCAGATGAGCCTACGGGGATGGGGGGCACCATTCATACTTAACCAGCAATATAATATGAGCAAAAAGTTGTGGTGGCTGTGTATAATTGCTAGGAAGACATTGATAGTTATGGAAAATGCCCTCTCCCAGATCTGGAGGCAACATCCCAATAAAGCCACATCCCTGGTCTCCAACCTAGCATGGCCTCCTGAAAACTACAAATTGGCAAGCAAAGATAATATGGGGGAACTTTGAGCCTGGATGATGTACATCATGGACAATTCAAAGATGCCATTTGAAGGATAAAACGACATTGAGTTTGGGAATGTAGGTAAGGAGCTTTGGGTTTGAAATGCCCCCTCCCAGTTCTGTCTTGTTCTATAGACAAGTATCAGTGCTTCACATAACCTGGGAGACTATGTGGCCCAAAGGAAAGAGTTTGGCCTTGAAACTCTCCAATTTAAACTTGACTTTGAATCCCAATTTCACCATCACACACCTCATGACCTGGACCAGGCCATTTTTGTTTCTCTCTCTTACTAAAACTCAGTTCGGGCCATTCTTTGGAAGCTTCCAGAAAACAGAGACTGAGTCTTATTTCCTCTGGTATTTTCATATTGTCCTGTTTCCAGCCACCAACCTAGAATAGAGAAGTGTTCATCAATGATAGCCTTTTATTGCTACTGAAAAATAAAAGGATAGAGACAGAATCACATTCATCAGTGCCACTGTTGCCCAGACTCATTCTAGCACTGTAAATATTTGGTCAACAAATTTACTAAAAACAAGCAATACTGAACCAACCATTGGGTACTAAGGGCAAGAGCAGGCAGGAGGAGCCAGAAAAAATGGACAAGATAGGACGTGGCCATTTATTGTAACTGGAAGAAATGTTGGTTTGGGAAAGACCCAGACTCTGGACCCTTGTTGGTTTGACTATGAAAATGTCAATTCTAGTTTCTAGATCCCAACTTTCTTCCCCATCAGGAGTGACTGTATTTGTTTTAAGTTCCCTGCTACTTACAGCATCCTGGGATGGAGGAAGGCCTTGGACAGAGGTCAGAACTCTGCATCATGCATCACTTTCGGCTCTGGACTAGTTCATTTTAGGAGGAAACTCATGTATCTAACAAAAGGGCAGACTGTCATATCCCAGGACTAGTTTCTAATTGGCCACATAGTTTAAGACAAAGAAGAGAACCATGTGTGCCTCATGATACAGGCTTATTATAGGCAAGTTTTACATCTCATTTATTTGCTTCTGAACCATCTGAGGTATTCATCTGCATCAGCAACCCTTACAAGAAATATGAGGGAATAAATTTGCCACAGACATTACACACCATACTTCTGTAATTGCAAAGGGCATTCTCCAAAGCAGCCTGAGAAGGTTGAAATACACTCTTGCATAAATCTGGGAAGGATGTACAGAGAGGAGTATGGGGGGTGTAGAGAGAAGAAATAGGACAGAAGAGATGAAAAGGAACTACATCTCGTTATCATCAGTGCTCTGCACCCCAGCATTATGCTAGGATGCTTGCAGTTTCTACTTTCTAAGAAATGAGTCAACCTGTTCCAAAGAAGATACCTAGTATGCAATACCATACTCTATAAATAAAGGTAGTCATAGGAGCAATGCAAGGCAGGGAGTGGACTGCAGGTCTACGGGCATCCAGAGAAGAGAAGCATGTACTCGGTGCTTGCCTAACCCCAACCTCACAGCAAGTAACCACCCAAGTATCTGCCTACCCGCACCCTTGCAAACTCATAGCATTCTAGTCCTGACAATTAGATGCCAAGAGTTGTTAGATAACAGGAACACCAGGCACAGGGGAAGCAGGGGTAACAATGGGAGCAGAAAGAGCCAATGAGACCACCTAACTCTACCTCTCTCTTGCATTCAGGACACCAGGATCCAAGCTACTGGGAAGCACAGAAAGTATTAGGTTTTCTACTTTGGTAATAATGATGAATGAGAAGGGGGCAATGGAAAAAATTCCTTAGCTCCCTGTGCCTCATCCTCTTTTGAGCATGGTATATAACTCATTCTTTCTGCCTGAACCAAAAAGGTGAGTACTGTTAGGACTTTCATTTTTCTTTTGATCAAACTGTGATACAGGAGTGATGACTGTCTGCTACTAAGTCCTGGCATCAAGATGCTACTCATATTTGATTCTGCATCTACACTTAGGGAGAAATCAACTCACATGCAGTCCTAGGAGGAAGCCTGGGGCTCCATAATGCTGTCTGAACACATAGCTTACCAATTCCACCTTAAAGAATTGCTCACTTACTTCTTAGTTGGGATGTGGTGACCATAAATGATAAAATCACCAAAGAAACCCTCCGAACTGGGAGACAGATGCCCACACAATGCTTTGTTCCTACTCACTGTATATCATGTTCGTATTGTCCTAAAATCAAGCCCTCGTAATTCAACATTATGCTAGTTGGGAATCATCTTTATTTCTACCTGAAGGTTGCTAAGTTTCTGTTGAAGTTTGTGTGGACAGAACTGTACAAATGTTAGATGAGAAGTATTTATTTCTAAGGAATGGGGCAGATTTTAAAACATTGATAGCTATTGGGGAAGTACTACTGATGTACATGCAGCATCGCCTCACTCTAGTTAGAATGGATGACGGTCACCACAAATAAAAATAAAGAATGGAAATGCCATCCAGGATGCACAGTGAGTGGAGTTCCCATACAGGGTTGGCGGGAATGTAAATTGGGTCAGATATGACTAATGATGTGTAAGTACCTCGGTACGTAAAAATCAGATGAACCGTGTGACCCAGCTCTCTGTGTTCTCAGTATTCAAGTCAGCAAGCCAAAGAGACACCTACAGACTCATGTTATAATAATATCCATAGCGTCCCGGCCATGGGACAGCCTGAGTACCCATCTACAGGTATGTGCAGAAAGAAATCACGGCATACTGGACACTAGGCTAGTTCACGGCCATAAATAAGAGGGAGACCCAGTCATTTGCAGCAGGGTGAGTGAAAATCAAGGATACTCTGTTAAATGAAATGAGCCAGCCTCAGGAAAACAAGTACTATGTGTTCTCTTTCACATGTGGGATCTAAACAGAGGCAACCTGAGCATCGACTGGAGATAACTAGAGAGGGAGAAAGAGAGTAAGTAATAAACAGGAGGTTGGATTCCATCACTACACACTGTATGCAAAGACTGAAATATTACAATGAAATATATTAAAGATGCAGTTAAAATGTCAACCAAAAATAAAGTAATAACAATGATTGTCAGGAACTGAAGCAAAGACCATGATGGAATAATGCTTATTGACTGTGTCTGCCTACTTTTATGTACGGCTTAGAACTACTTGCAGTGCTTACAGTGGTCTGAGTCTTCATATCAATCATTAATCAAGAAGATGCTCCCATAGCCTTGTCTAATGCCAATCTGATGGAGACATTTTCTCAATTGAGTTTCTCTCTTCCCAGATGACCCTTGCCTATGTCATGCTGACAAAAAACCTAACCAGGGCAGGTTATTTTAGATTAGTGTCCATCACCATGGGGAAGTCAAGGCAGTAACTCAAGGCAGATATTCATATGCTAGTTATAATGAAGAGTGGGGAGGAAGAAATGTCAGCATCCTTGCTTAGCTGCTTGTTCTCAGATTGATATCTCTACTTTTCCACAAGACAGAACCTCCAGACTAGTAAATAGTTCTGTACACAGGAGTCTGAATCTTCACATATCAATTGAGGTTATTCCCCACAGACAAGGCTATAGAACAACGCAATGTAAATAGTCCCTCACTGATGCCCTCTTTCCAGATGATTGACAGTATGTCAGGTTGACAATCAACATGATCTATCAGAGTACCTACATGGACCTCAGTTAGATTCACAATTTTCTTGCATAGTAACTAAGCTTGAGCTGAGGGGAGCAAGAGGAGAGTCTAAAAAAAAATCACAGGGTGAAAGTGATACAGGTAAGTATCCCCTAGCTTATGGTGTCAATATGATTACATCTCAGCTGGCTCTAAGCCTAGATCAATACTGGGGGGGGGGCACACTGGGAAAAAAGAATCCACCACACAAAAACTGAGATTGGTAATGAAGAACCTAGAGTCCAGATGAATGTTTTGTGAATCACTGCTGAGCCCTTTCCTAAAGAAAAATGAGAATAAAGCTCTCCAGAGTCACCCAGAAATTACTGAAACTTTTATTTTATTTATATACTTTTGAACAAAGCATTTAAATATTTCGTCCTTTCGCTTTGCTAAGATGAGGGATAAAACCTTAGGATTTTGTACTTGCTAAATAGGTACTCTACCACTGACACACACACCCCACCCCTTTTAATAAAGCATTTAAAAGTAAGTTATAACCAACATCATGACTGTGACCACTAATAACTACGACATTTAATCCAAAAATCTAAGCTATTTTTCTACATACCCAATAAAATGGCTACATGTGAGAACTATCTTCAAAGCAGTAGGATTGCCTAATGTGTTGTTCATGCTCAAAGCAGACCTAGTGGATCATCTCCTTAGGTCATGTGTCTACACCAGCGCCTGTGTTTGTATTTGAGGACAGTGACTTGCATTTGGTTGTACTGTCTTTGAGTATTCTATGATCTATAATAGTGCCCCTTCCTCTTATTCTTAAGATATTAAAACTATTGAAGATTTATTAGTAGTTGACCTCTAGAATAGGCATCAGGATTCTTCTCATTGTGGCTGTATTATTAAATTCAGGCCATTTAAACATTCATTGGCATGCATTTCCCTTTAAGTATATGTGCACCTGAATTTTAGCCACTTATCTTTCATGGGAATTATAAAAGCTAAGGCATAATCTTGTACATACCTCTGCTAATCTTCATTTCCCTTGCATGTCTAAATTCCTATGGTATCATTTCCCTCTGCCTTGAAGAATTCACTGTAGCATTTTGGGCAGTAACCATGGACTGTCGCCGAAATGACATATAACTTATGACATTAATCTCTATTTTACCATATTTGAACAGACTCTTAGTTGGGTACAGATGCACAGTTTAGTTGGTTTTATCACTTGCTGCTTTAGAGTTATCTGATAGACTCTACTATTTTTGATAAAAACTTAGCAGTAGCCTTATGTGTATTCTCTATGTGGACCACATTGTTTTCCTCTGGCTTCCGTGAAGACCTCTTCTTCATCTCTGGTTTTCATCCACTCACTTGTAATGCTGTTGGATATGGCTCCCTGCGTACTTTTCTATTTTGATGGTTGCCTGATTTGGCAACTATTTATTCCTTACATCATATCTTCCTACTTCTTTGTATCTATTCATATTTCAAGACTTATTTTCATCATTTTAACTTATAACTAGGTATGTGTTGTCTGGGTTTGGGTATGTGAACATGAGTTCAGGTATTTCAGAAATGTTGGCTTCCACTATAGCTAGGATTTCATCCAAACGTGGATGCTGGGACATTAACTCAGATCCTCGACAAAAGCAGTAAGTCTTCTCAACCTCTGATCTGGCCGTATTTTAGCCCAATGACTAGCCATATATTTATTTAATGTTACGCATTGCAGAAAAGACATTATATGAACTTTTATTTCAATACCATTTTTTAAAACCTTGCTTTACTCTCTTCTTCAGAATAAACAAGAAGTAATTATGTCATTTGCTGGAAAATGAGTGCAGAAAGAGAGAGTGGTATTATGGAAAATAAAGCAAACATAAAAATTAATATCATTTTTCTTCTTTTTATATAGCCTAAAGTTTATACAGATACAAAGTAATTTTTAAATATTTGTATTTATATATGATGGCAGGGGGAAGAAGCCATGAAACAGCAGTGAGATTAGGAGATTGAAGACAGTGATTGTCTGGGATACAGAAGGAACCAAGCAGGAGGATCAAGGAGACAGTGGATTACGGACAGTTACCGGGCATAATGCAGTTAAGTGTTTTTCTGAAACCCATCATCATACATAATAAAAGTGTGCCGATAAAAATTATTTTAAAGCACATTTCTCTGACAAGTCTGTGGAAAACTGAATATGTTTTCTAAACCCCATCCATGTCACAGAGCATGAACTTCTAATTCATTCTCCTCTTTGTCCTTTGGCTGTGTCCATGGTTAGGATGGGTTACATGCTCCTCTCTCTTAGTAGGCTTTCTGACATCTCAGTTAGGTGATGGAGTGCTGGGGTGATGCACCCACTCTGGCAGAGAGCATCAGTGCTCTGAGCTTTTCACAGACTTCCCTCATCACTGCCTGACCTGTAGTATCTGTGTTGCTCACAACGCTGTACAGGATGCTGTGTGACAGGTGTTTGGGATTGGCCTGTGGAGATAGCCCTCAACAACAGGATCTCTGTCAACCTACAGAACCTCCTTTTTTCACAGGATGCTCCTCTCCAGTTCCCAACCTTCGGATGCTACCTGCTGAGTTTTCACCTCTGCTATCTCCTTGGCTCACACAAGGCTACAAGCTCTGCTTGGAGTCTAACTCAGTATCACAGTCTGGAAGTCTGTGCTGGAGCAAAGATGCTGGTTATGAGATTCACTTCAGGAGGCTTTCTTCTCTGAGCACTGCAGGAACACATTGCCTGTTACTGACTGCAGGAACACAGTAACCTTGTATAGTTTTTTTCCCAGTTCCGTATTTCTTTCCAGCAGGAGAAATAGGCGAGGGATCATAGGACAGCACTGTGGCTGGAAGCCTGTGGGATGCATTTTTAATTTCCTCACTTTGAATTACAAGAAAGCCTAAGGAAGGGAAGATTAAATGGCTAGTGGGTGGACCAATCCCCAGTGTATTTTCCTACCAAGAAACACACTTCCTGTCAACACCGAAAGAAAATGAAAAACAGCTTCAGACTTGTCAAAGCAAACAAAGATTATAAAAATAAGTTAAATTCACCTTCTTCATGCCCACTCATAGGAAAGTGTTGGTGAGGTACATCATAGAATGAAGACCTAGAAGAGGCCCAGGATCTGAGCGGCAGAGGATCCCGCTCAGGGAGTGATGCTTTAGTCAGGCCCTGAAGCTGCCATCTTGTGTTGGGCTGAGGAAGAAGGAAGGCTGTTTACCAGTGACACAATGGAGCCAGGCACATAGCAGAAGTTGTAAATGCTCATAGCTAATATTTGGCCAGCAGAAAGGAAACTATAAAAATTAAGGCAATTATTATGTCCCAGTCAAATAAAACTTGTTAGGAGAATGTCTGTATGTGTATGCTATTTAACCTAATAATGACCAATTCTTACATAGTTATAATTTTATGAACAGCATTTATTAACTTAAGTAAGAACCATAAACAGATATCATTAAGAGGTAGAGGTGCTAGGGGCAGCTATTTTGTACTGTGCTGTTGTGTGATGGGACTGTTGTGTAAGACAAAGAAAGTGTGTCTCTCATTGAGATATGTTCAAATCCCGCTGCTACTACTGCCGAACTGAGTCAAGGTGAGCAATTTATTTTGGCTTCAAGAGCCTCAGTTTCCTCTTCTGTAAAATGCATTCCATTAATCAATTTTTTTTAATCTCTGTAATCAAATACCTGACAATCAAGCATCTTAAGGGAGGAGGGATTTATTTTGGCTTACAGTTTGAGTGGGTACAGTCCATAATGATGAGAAAGGCACATAGAAACAAGCAGCCTTTTCAGAGCATTCAGTTGAGACTCTCCTTATGTCAGAACAGGAAGCAGTGAAAAAGCAAGGTGCCCAAACAGCCCCGCCCCCTTACTCACTTCCTCCACCTAGGCCCCATCTCCCAGAGTTTCCACAAGCTTCTCAGAACAGTACCACCAGCTGAGACCCAAGCATTCAAACATACAAGCCTATCCAGGGATATTTTACATCTAAGCCATATAATGTACACTCTCTTATAAAGTTGCTATACACATTAAATTAAATAATATATACAGGGTTGTAATGCATATAATGACACTACAAAACATATATGCATGCCCAGTGCAATCATCTCTCTACTCAGATAAGCAAAAGAGATGAAACTCACTTTTCTAATTCAGCCTCAAAGCTCACAGCTTTCATCTGGCCCCATTCTCAGCCCCCAGTCTTTACAGTATACTTTCCTGTACACGTTCCTGCAGGATGCACTGCTATACCAGGGTATGTTTTCCCCAGGGCTCCCCCTTTAGCCATGTATTAAAAAACCCAGTCTTTCCTGTGCTTTCAACTAGAGCTAATTTTTCTCTTAGTGTTGACTTATCAATAGCTACATCATGGACCATTTACACATAGACACACCAGAACCTTGCCTCAATCCAGAACATCTGATTGAATGTTTCTTGAACAATGACTGTACACCAAGTACTATGATCATTTCAAATTGAGCCCATTATGTCGGGATTTCTAAGAGGCACTGGTAATCACCACGATTATGACAGAAACTCTTTCTCCCATTGAGCGTACAGTGAGGGGACACACAGACAGAGATTACAGAGCAAAGCAAGACCTAGAGAAGAGGAAGGATTGGGGTCTGTGAATCCCAAAGATGGGACATTTGCCAGCTATGAGAACTCTCCACTAAAATCAAAGGTACTAGAGAACTGAGTTTGAGCTAATTCTCATGATATATACACAGTGTGGCAGAATCAAGACACTCACATAATGGCTTCTATCTAGAAGAATCTAGAAGAATCAGGAAAAGTTATGTTTTTTTTTTTTTTAATCTATATCTTAATGATTTAACCATTTGCTGCTGTTGCCTCAAGGTATCTTTTGTTTTCCCTTTTGGTGAACAAATTAATCAACGCATTGGTTAATAGCCACCTTAGTCTGGGAAGTATCATTCCAACTGTTGCTAAAATGATTTTAATTATTCTAATTCAGAGTTCCTATATTTGTCACCTAAATCTTAGGAGTTTCTATTATTTAAAGGGTAGGGGCTTGTTTATTTACAGCCACTTACTACAAAGTAAAACTTAGTTTATACTTATGAATTATGCTTATTTTAACCCTAGGTTAGTATCCAACTCCATTCATTTTTTAAAAGATGAATTCAGGCTGTCAAGGAGAAAAACACAATGGCTAGACAAAAAGATTGGCTCATTTATTCTTCCTTTACTATAGGAATGAGGCTTCAAAACAAACTGTTGCCCGTCAAGTCTAATCATGTCAGTTGTACTAATTGTGATTTAAAGAGCCCCTGACAGTATGATTTCAAAGTGAAGTCGGTACCTAGTGTAACTGAGAGGTATGAACAAAAGAACCAGTCAAAGGTGGTAAAATGGAAACTACATTTTAAGTCTTTAAATATGTATTAAATATGTGCTATACTATAAATAAATTAGGTATATATTTAAATATATAATGTGCGTGTGTGTGCACACATGTATGTACACGTGCACATGCATGTGATATGTTTATATATGGCATGCATGTAAAAAGCAACTTTGGGGAGTCAGTTCTCTCCTTCCACCACATGTGTGTCCCAGGGAGTAAAATCAGGTTGTCAGGTTTAGTGACAAGTGTCTTCAGCCATCACTTAAAATGACATTTGTAAAAAGTCACCAGTGGGCTTGTCTTACATCCTTGGGAATCAGAGGGAAATAAGATGCAATTTGTGCTTTGGAGAATGGGCTTTATGGCTCAGCAGAGCCCCCAGAAGACTACACTCTTTCCTTCCCATGTTCTTGCACTAGCTCCCCGATTTCAGGCTCTCATGATCCAACATCTGCACTGGAAGAGCCCATCTGTCCTGCCAAACAGCCATCACACGACCAGCCCAGTGACCCTTCTAAAACAGACATTTAAACAAATCTCTCTGTTGAGTTGCGTCCTTCACCTCAATTAGAAAGGTGTTTTCACTCAGTGTGGGGTTGTTGGCTGACTCGCCTGTACTTGAACATTTTTAAAATGCTGCTCCGGAGTCTTCGGGTCCCTATTCACTGCCACAAGTAGTTCCCGTAGCTCGCACCCATTTCTCCTGCCTGCTGCATGCTTTCCCGGATGTTTCGTAATATTCTTAGTCACGGTTCGAGGAAAATCACTCATGCCGTACACGCTGATGTTGTCGAGGCTTTCTGTTCAGAGATCAGCGAGCTTCTTGTTATCTAGGGGTTTTTAGTTTCACTAAAACCGGGAGAATTTTTAAAAGAATATCTTTGAATATTTTTCTTTCCTCTTTCTACTCTTTTCAGCTGTACGTCTGCAAGGCCCCGGGGAACTGTCCCGGAGCTCACCAATGCTTTCTTCACTTTTTCCTGCTTCGTGTCATATTTCTCTCCCCCGCCCCCACACGCCACCTTTTTAGCTGTTACGGCGGAGTACCACTGAGAACCAGTCACGTCTGAAACTCCTTATGTGGCCCAGGCTGGTCTGAAATCATTGCGTCAGCTCCCCACAGCCGGAACTATCCAAATGAACCACCACGAGAGTTCATTTCAGATCATGTATATCGTCATGGTTTCATTTACGAAATTAAGTACCACGCAGTGTATTCTCTACCTTAGATAGTTTCCATCTCTAGGAATTTGGAATTTATAACATATATTTATATTATATATAACTCCTTGGACATGGGAAGATATTTATATAATAGTTACTTTAATCTTTCTTATTTAATTCTGTCATTTTATGTGTGTCTTTTTCTATTGATGTGTGTGTGTGTCTGTGCCTGTGTCTGTGCTGTGTTTGTGCTTGTTTGTTTAGGAGCTGGTTAGTTGGCTGTTTGAAACTGTGTTAATATATAGCCCAGACAGACTTACAGCTTATAACCATCCTGCCTCCAGGTTCTATGTGCTAAAAATAAAATGCATGCCTCTGTATCTGGCCGTTTTGAAATTCTCACTGTGGATCATTTTTTCCTCTTTGAGCATCTAACCATTTCTGCTACAATGAGGACACTGATGACTTCATCTCACTGGCTGCTGCCATGTCTCTGTTTCTATTAATGGTCTTAAAATTTGTTTTGGGGTTAAGGTATGTGAGAAAATACTGATTTTTCTCAAGGCTTGCCTGTAAGCATGGTCAGGCAGGACCAGATTCACTGTGGAGTTTTTTGTTCCCATGAGATAATGCTCTTTTGAGCACCCATCCTGATGCCCTTTGAATTGAGAGCCTCATCATAGCTGTTAGGGGTGTGATTTGTTTCCAGGCCCATGTGACCTCCTAGCATCTACTCCTAAACTGTGTTTTTCTTGGCCTTATGTGGTCTTCTCGAGTTCAACTGCCAATCAGCTTCAGTTAAAGACTGCAGAGGCTTTCTCTGCAAGCTCCAAAACTCTCCCCACAAAGATCCTTCTTTTCTATTTGTTTGGGGCTCTTAAACCTCTCAGACAGCTTGACATCACACTGCCCCCTTTCTGGAATGCAGCTCCTAGAATCTCAGCCACTGTGGCTTCTCCTGTGTTCAGTGCCCAGGAACACCACTGTCCTCATCATAGGTTTCCTAGCAAAATGAAAAACAACATCTACCTTTCCTGTTTGTTCCCCCTTGACCTTAAATAACTGCTCTTCATTTCTTATTTTCCAACATGGAAAGAAAGCGATTATTTCAAACAATGTGCCCAGTGATGTAACAGACACATTTAATCCCTTTTATTTAGTTGCTTCTGAAAGTAGACGATTTCCTTATTTTCAGTCTCTAGCTTCCTTATAGATAAAGAGGGGTAGTATGAAAGGAAGGAAGGGAGAGAGGAAAGGAGGGAGGAAGAGAGGAGCAAGGGAGAGACAGAGACAGAGGAAAGGAGAGAGGAATAAAGGGAGGGGGGAGAAAACACCTTGCAGTGATATTAAGAACCTGAACAGTCAGTCTTAGATGATCCTTCTATATTTATCCCTGTCTGCTTTCACCCACACTGTAAACTCAAGCAGCACGGCAGGATCCAGAGCTTGACATTTTCTGACGCTCATATCTGTCTCACTTGCTCTTCACTGTCTGATGACAAGTCTAGTCTTCTGTCCGCCTTTTAAGAATCATCAAGTCAGATGCCTCCACTTTCAAGGTCAGCCTGCACTCCTAGAAAAAAGGACCTTACACACCCCCAGGAAAAACCTGGTCTCAGGGGCTCAGTGGGTACTTAAACAGAGACTCTGAGATGGGAATAGTCATGGATGGCAGTGTTTTGGCTTCAGCCATTTGTGGAAACAGAGTTTGGTTTTCAGGCTATGATATTTAGAGCATAGCTCTCCAAAGGTACTTGGCTCCCAGGCAGGTATTTGGCTTTTTTCTTCTGTAGCTGTGATAAATTTCTCCAACAAAATCAGCAGAAGGATGGAAGAGTTTTATTTGGGCTCATCATTCAAAGGCATAGCTAATCTTGGAGGAAAAGTCATTATAGCAGAACCTTGAGGCAGCCGATCACATTGCATCAACAGCCAAGAATCAAAAAGGAGTAAATGACTTGCACAACCTACACGTTAAAAAATAAATAAATAAATAAAGTCTGTAATCCCATTCCAGGGAAGAGTCCCACCCACATTGGGAAGGTCTGCCCATCTCAAGCTCACCACAATAACTCCCTACAGAGACCCATGTCCCAAATGGTTCTAGAACTCACCAAATTGGAAACTGATATTAACCATAATAGTGGCATAGAAGCAAACTCCATCTCCTGTTCCCACAGCTTAGCTCCTCCTGATGCTGAAATGCAGGTGAAATGACAAAGGTTGACTTATCTCTCCCCATACCTTGTGCTACTGGAATAGAAGTAAGCCCCTTACATAATGTTCACATATTGCTCACTGAAAGGTGACCTTCCAGACAATATCTCTTGACTTGGCTGTGGGCAGCAATATACAATAGAGAGATGTGTGGTAAAGAAAAACATATTTGCTTTATGACACTGTAAGATGGAAAATCTATTAACAATAACCCTGCATGAAGATGGGAGGCTCACTAAGACAGGAGAATCCTAAAAATCTAAAACTAAAGCCATTATACGACCTGGTTATACCACTCCTTGGCATACACTCAAAGGACTTGACATCCTCTTTCATGGGTACTTATTTAGCCATGGTCACTGATCCTACTTACAACAGCCGGAATAAAAACAACCTCCATGTCCCTTAATAAAAATGCGGTACATGTACACAATGGAATACTATTCAGCTATAAAGATAAAGGAAATCATGAAATTTGCAGGTAATTTGATTCTACTGAGTGAGGTGACCCAAACCCAGAAAAACAAACACCGCATTTTCTCCCTCATCTGTGGTTCCTAGCTCCAACCCTTTAGATGTGAATATGCAACATGGGATCACCTCAGAAACCAGAAAAGTTCAAAGAAAGAATGGGATTAGGATTGACTGAGGAAAAGCAAGGTACAGGTGATTTGAAGTGGGAAAGAGAAAAAAAATGGAGGAGGGCCTCTAGCCAGGGAGGAGGGAGGGAGAGAGAAGGCACTCACAGAGACAGCTCCTCTTTGCTTTTGTCTACATGCATAGTGTAACTCACTTGAAGTCTGTGGGCTCTGATTAACTGCATGCAACATGCAACATGTAGATGGGAGGCGTTCATGTCCTCTGTGACCGCCATGATTCCTGTCTGTGCAATTGGTTCTATTCTCTGAATCACACATGGCAGAAGCGAGTTTAGGACTGGCCCTCCATTCTAACTCATAATGGGACAAAGGCGCTCATGATATCATCATCTAAAGACATGTGCTGAAAGAATCCAATAAGGGTTTGTGTGAGTCCCGCAAGGCCTCAGACCTACACAAAGAACCACAAGCAACTAAGTAAAGCTAGGAGTGGGAGGAGTGGACCCTCACCAGGTAAGAGCACACAAACTGCTTGTCCACTGCCAAATGGTCAGCCCTGAGAACATACATGCAAATAACATTACATGTACTGAACAAGTTGTATAGGGTGTGTGTGTGTGTGTGTATGTGTGTCCATATACATTTATATACACAGTAACAATTGATGAAAACAGAGGCCACCATGAATTTGAAGGACAGTGGGGGCTGGGTATATGGGAGAGCTTGGGAGGAGGAAAAGGAAGGAAAAAATGTTGTAATTAAAATACAAACTCAAAAATAAATAGCAACAAAAAAGTGTCTGGCCCTTCTCTGAGATGCATTCATTGGGAACCTCCTACCAGAGGGATTCTGGTTCAGCCTGGTATTCAAAAACTTTGTGCTACAAAGAGACTAGCAGTTATCCTGATAGGAAATGCCAACTAAAGGCTGTGTTGTGGACCCAGGGAGTCCTGCTGTGGCCAACAGAAAAGGCAGCATGGGGGAAAGCAGAGGGTTGAAAATGACCCTAAATTGGGGGTGGGGATGTTCCTAGGCCTTTGAATAAGGCAGGTCAAGTCTTCCTTCACATGCTCCCTGACATGCCTCTGTAAATCCAAGGCCTAGAGCCTCACACAAGGAGTCCATTAAAATATAGATTAAAGGGCATAAAAATATTAGATTTCATGTCATAGAGAGCCCTGTCAGGTTCAGGTTCATGGAGTGAATTACTTAAAAGTGACAATCAAAAAGAGTTACCTGGCTCTTCTCTGATTGTGTCCACTCCTCTTAGAAAAGCACGGCAGGGAACACTACTTTCTGTGACAAAAATACTTTTTAAAGGCTGCAGAAATCAAAAGGTGCTTATAGGAGCAACTTAGAAGAGAAAGAAGAGGCAGAAGCCATACTTCATCACAGCTGTCAGGGAGTATAAGGTTAGTGTTACAGAAAAGGGAAGGGTAGGGGTGAAGGAGGCTGAGTCTTGGAAACAGACCCAAGTTGGAGTCCCCAACAAACCTTCATCCATACTCTCTGAGTACATGATATTCCATTAGACAGCCAAGAGCATTCAGTAGGCATGATAGCCCTGAAGGAACGACTCTCTAAACTTCAGTATCTTCTTCTGGACAGGACAGCCGATACCTACTCCTCCTTCCCATGGTGTGCAAGTGTCCATGTGATAAAAATCAGAAAAGACTTCTGCCCTCAAGAAGAGCACGGTATTCAACTTGCTTGATCAGAATCCTGATGGTACTTGTCATGAACAGGAGAGTCTCCAGGCACGAAGATGAGCACCTCACAACCCTGCTCCAAATGTGTTACACCATCTAGACTGAGCTGATTAGATAATATAGGATCTTAGTCCCCAGGCTTAAAAGGCAGTGTTGCAAACAGACAGAGACAGTAAGCTGTCATATAGGAAGATGCCAGGAAACTAAACTGTCCTGATTCAAAAGCCAGAGCACCTTGCCATTGCGTTGGCCATTTTTATAGAGTGGCAAAGGCTCACACCAGAGTCACTTTAAAGGTGACATAGTAACAACACATCTTCCCTCTCTCCAGCTGTCTTGTCATGCCCACGATTCTGAAACATCTGGCCAGTGGGCCATCCTGCTGCTATTGACACATGCTGTCCTTGCTGGGCTGTTTTTCTCTGCTGAGGTAGTTTTCAAACAACTCTAAAGGCTGTAAGTATTCCTCATGCAGTTGAAGGAACCCTGGAACTTGTGGGGCAAAAACATGTGAATGGCCAGAGTTCACTGGCCAGCTGTCTAAACCTATGCACTCTGGGATCCGTAAAAAACTTTGTCTCGAAAACAAAAGTAGATAACAATGGAGAAAGAGATACATCATCAAACTCTGACCTCCATACTCCCAAATGCCTGCATGCATGCGCATACATGCACAAATATGTAATCATAGCACATATGTGCATGTGTGCCCATGCATGCATATACACACACATACCAAATGGAGTAGACTCATCTTGACTCATTAATTGGTGGGATGGGGTGTTTCACAAATATCCATCACTTTTGGAGGCAAACCAAACCCAGTCATTTTTATTCCTAAAAACTGCCACCAGAGTGAAAGGAATTAAGACTGAGACCAAAATTGCTTTTCTCTCCTCTCACCATTGCTGTTAGCATGAAGTAAGCCAACTGTGGAGGATCTTGACTGGGCTAAATTTATATTCATTCAGGTACTACTGGAATGTGCTTTCTCTGTCTCTGCTCTCATCAATGCACTCATTAAAGGACTCTGGCATGGTGAAGGACTCACCCCCATCCTTATCACCTAAGGTTTCAGTAACAAAGGCTTCCCTCTCTAAGGAACTGCTAAAAATAGCACAAGAGCTCTTTCTCTCCTTCTTATACAGAGCCCTGCTCTTTTCTCCTTACACATCCTGTGAAGGCAACTCTGTTAGCCAGATTAACTTTCCATCAGGAGTCTTAAGGGCGGCGTGAGGGAAGAGGGAGACCAGAAGGTATTTTGCAAGACCAGTGTGACGTATTCATCTCCAAACAGATGGACATATGACTGGCAGATGTGTCTGCTTTGCTTCACTTGGAAGGCATGTTTAAACACTTACAATCAAAGGCAGCTTTTAACTTTCACCTAAGTGCTTTCTTTTTCTCTAAACAGAGCATATTTTTGCTTTTTGCTCATTGCCTTCCCGAACCCAACCTTCTGTGCGTGGATTTTCAAAGTTCCCAGCATGCCATGGATGTCTTCATTTGCTTTCACAAAGTGACCTTATCTTGAGTCTTTTCAATTCGCCTGCCTCCTTGTAAGAAGCAGAGTGAGCCTGGTGGACTTTAAACACTAGCGGTTCTTGATCGGTTTCATTAAATGATCTCCTCGTTGGTTGTGATTATATATAAGATAACAATAAATCTCTCCATGCCTGCTACTATTTCTCCTGTTAAGGTATTTCTCCAGAATGGGCCTTCATGGGTGAGTTCCCTGATACAAGCAGTCCTCTGATGTGCCGTCTACTTTAGGTTGGTCATTTCTTCTTAGAGAGATTTACCTGTGAGCCACACATTTGGATAGAATTGCAGAGCACTTTGGGTTTTGCCAGTATCAGACACAAACTGCACAGCTGCAAGATTAGCTTTTGTTCACTCTTACACATTTGAGAAATTCTGTACAGAAAAAAAAAATGATGACCAGCTTCAAAACTTTCTATATCCCCTAAGGACAGAGACTACATTATTTTAAATTAAACCCTTGTGAGGACCCCAGTTGCCTGCTCTAGAGATGTAGATTACTACCATGGTATGCAAGGCATGCATGCCTTTCTCTGTTACCTGTCGCTGATTTGGTAATAAGAAGTGCCTGAAGTCTTGGACAACTATGAGGTCAGGAAGTAGATGTGCATTATGAAGTGGGTTCTCCGAATTTTACCAATGGCACAATTCTGCAGAACCTGTCAGCTGTACTAACACTTGGAACACGGGGCTGGACAACTGTTTTTCATACTATGTTAAATAAGGCCTGAAAAGAATCTAAAGTATTTGTTTGTAATGACACAGGTGGAAAAATAATTCTGTTGATACTATTAAATATTGACTTTGACCCTAATATTGCCAATTGGTCAAAATAATGGGAGAAGTATACAGTGTATTTCTCTGCACTAAATTCGTGATGGGACTCTTCAGGAATGTCATCATTCCAAATTGCATAGACAAAGCAATCTAAGGTTGGTGGCTAAGCCCTTGTCTTTCTAATATGCCAAGCACTGGTCACTGGACAACCGGGAAGTATATATACTCTTATATTTTTCTTCTTTTGTAAAAGAAAGCAGTGGAAGGCTTAAAGCATTTGAGTTACCAGATCTCAATCATATAGTGATTGGTGGGCTTCCCAGAAATTTTAAATGATGCAAACTTTATTATATGCAAACTTTCAGCAGGGTAAGGAGATCTTGATTCCTCTTCTCTTCATTGAGGGACTGGACATATGGTTTGTTTCCAAAGCATATGTATGAACACAGAAAATAGTCATTCTATATGGCAGTTGGATAGATCTAACTGTAAATTTGACATAACTAGAATCAGCAGGTAAGATGGTCTTTGTAAGAGGTTGCCTATACTGTGAGTGTGTCTGTAGGAGACTGTCTTGATTGTGTTAAATGATGTGGAAAGACCCAGGGCAGCATCATTCCTTGAGCTTGGATCCTCGGGTGCATAAATGCAGAAAGGGGCTGAGCCTACATAACACACACACACACACACACACACACACACACACACACACACACTTCTCTCTGTTTTTGAGGTTAGTTGCGGTATGACTGGCTGCTTGGAGTTTGTGGCCCACTTTGACTTCTCTCCACTAGAAAGGACTGTAACCTCGGCTGGGGTTGTGAGCTAAAATGACCCCTTTCTCCCCTCAACTTTTTTTTTGCCAGGGTATTTTATCATTAGAATAGTAAGAAAAGTAGAAAAAGGAAAACACCCTCATAATTTACCTCAGTCAAGAGTCCAAGTAAATCTGCTTCAAATACCCCTAATATCGAATGCCCAAGGGGCACATTGCCTGTGTCATTCTTCAAATCTGTTGCCTCAATCTGACCAGAAAAGTCCAAACAACAGACAATTCTCCAGAATGCCTAAAGGTCCTCAAAAGTATCTGGAACATGAAAATGAAATAAAGGCAAAGAAAGTCTCATTCATGTGGCGATGCAAGCCTGCAATCCCAGATAGAGACTAGAGCGAAAGAGGCAAAGGAGAGATCAAGCCTGCCTTCAACCACAGTGAGTTCAAAGACAGTGTGGTCAACCTCATGAAACCCTGACTGGAAACTAAAAGCAGTGCTGGCCAGATAACCTTCTGGGTAAGGGGGCTGGCTGTCAAGCCTGAAGACCTAAGTTTCATTCCAGGACCCACGTGGTAGAAAAAGAGAACAGACTCCTGCAAGTTGTCCTCTGGCCTCTACACCATAGCTCAAACACATGCATACTTATAAATAAATAAACAATAAAAGTGTGAACTAAAAGGAACAGAAGAGCTGGAGAATCAACAGAGAGGCAGTGAGTACTCAACTGGCGTGAATGTCAGTTCCATCTCCAGTGCTAAGAAAATAAAAAAATCAAATAAAAGGGCTCAGCTACGAAAGAATTAGCTTAGCGTCATGGCAATGAGCGCAATGCACTGTGGGATTTCCTGAGAGAAAGGCAGCGTTACCTTGGAAACAGGTAACATCCCAGTGCTGCCCAGCCCTCTGCCAGCATCCTTTTTGTGGCTCTGGTCTGGGCACATGGTTGTTATGTAAACTGTGAGATTTAGGAGAGGATGGACATACAATGGCTCGGTGTAGAACCTTTCCAAGTCTCCGGAAAGGTACAATGCTCCCCAAAGCTCTCTGAACAATATAAAAGTAAAAAGAAACTTTCTCCTTAAATTAAAGCTGTCTGACAGTCATTTCATTGGTTTGTAACTCCATTGAAAAATAAGGGTTGCAAAGGGGTATTTGGGGGCCCCATTCCTTGTAAACAGCTTGTGGTGATTATCCTTAGAGCCTGGGCCTTTGTGAACACCATGCTTTATGAGCTCTGCAAGCTGCTCAAAACTGGTTCCAAACCCACGGCATTATGCCCGTTCCAATGGACTGCCTGGGGTTTCCTGTGGCCACTTGATTAAGGACAATGGTCCCAGGTTGCTTTTCGCTTTTTTTTTTTTTTTTTTTTTTTTGTAAAGGGGCAACAATGCTGCAGCTGAAGCCTCTGTGAAAGAAAATGATATTCTTTCCATTTGCAAAAGAAAAGGAACAGTTAAAAATACACACATTGGTGCACACTGCAATTATCATGCAGAATAGACACCGGAACAGTGACACTAACTAAGGGGAGCAGAGCAGCTGCCAGCTAATTGAAAGGCATCCTCAGCATTATACGGAGGTGTCCAACACTAATTGCTAATTTTGTGTGTCTATGTGATGACAGAGAATGTACAGGGTAGGAGCAGAGCCTGCTTTCTTCCTCATGACCAGGGAGGATTTGTCCTCAGCAAGGTGTTTGCTAGGGAGGAAATAACATAACAAGATCAAGGCTTTATTCATGTGGTACATGCCTTTGATTCGCTGGGGTCATCCGACAAAAGACAGCTCAATGCAAACTGGCAACAGACCATCATTAAGGAGATGTTGACGTTAATGGAAAATGAAGGACACGCCAGACGGTGCTCAGCACTTGACAGTGCCTTTGACTTATAGACCCACCTGCTGGAATACAGCATCACACCTCCCCACACCCCGCTGCAGAGCTGTGAAGTGCCTCCCTCAATCTCATTGCTCCCCCCTGAGACCTTCAGATCTGCTGCTCTGCACTGCACTGGAGCCCCATTGGTGGGTTGGGTGTTGTGTCCGCACGTGGCATGTGTGTCACACTGCGGAGGCTGGGGTGCTTTTATTCATTTAGCAGAGGGTAAAGGGTAAAGGCCAAGCCTGGTGACCTGAGTTCAATGCCCCAAACCACACAGTGTAGGAGAGAACAAACTCCTGAAAGTTGTTTGTCTATATGTGTGCCCTGGCATGCCCCTGAGTGCAAAACACACACACACACACACACACACACACACACACACACACACACCCCAAATAGATAGATAGATAGATAGATAGATAGATAGATAGATAGATAGATAGATAGATGGATGGATGGATGGATGGATGGATGGATGGATGGATGGATGGATGGATAGATAGACAGACAGACAGACAGACAGACAGACAGACAGACAGATAGATAGATAGATAGATAGATATCTCTTGCTGCAATGAAACATGCCATGACACCTGACTTTCAAAAAACTATTTTTGTTTATATCTCATTTCAAAAAAGAATGGGGGAGCTTTATGGAACTTCAGTCAAACTAGATGGAGAACCAGACATATTTCTCAAGGTTTCCAGTGTGGAGACATCTCAGCACTTTCTACCTGGAGGGGCAGAACAGAAGAAGAGGGGAAGGAATATAAGAAAGTAGGAGGGAAGAAGGAAATACAGGATGAATAAGAGGCAACAGGGAAGAAGGAGAGGGAGATAGATAGGCAATGGGAAAATCAGAGAAGAAAGGAGAGGATGTGAAAGAAAGACCAGATGACTAGGAAAGGAAGAAGAGGAGTAAAAGGAGAAGGAAAGAAGGAGGAGAAAGATGATGAAAGGGTGGGGAGTAGAAGGAGGCAAAAAAATCGATTTTTATGAGGGAAGTTATAATGAATTCAAAATTCATCCTACATGAGAGAAGGGGAAGAGGGGAGGAGGAGGGAAATATAAAGGAAATAAAGACATGGTCACTAATGAGATCTGATATTCATTTTTAAGGCAATATTTTATATTCACTGGAGTAAATTTGGTCATGTTGTATAACAAACTGCAAATTCTTAATGGATTAAGTCCATAAAGTTATACCCTCTTTTTATATTGGATGTCCATCAAGGGAAACTGCAGGCTCTGGCCATATTATCAACACCCCAGGACCAGGCTCATAGATTAGCCCCTGAGTGCTTCTTGATTGGCTGCACTGATAATCCCTTAAAATTTACAATTAGATTTAACCTCTGCTCAATAACCTCTGTTCAAGGGTTGCTGGCCAAAGTCCTATTCATACCTGAAGAAGATCAGGAGGTACAATCTTACCAGACTATAGAGAGCTAGAAGCACCCAGTAAGGGATGTTGCTAAACATTACAAGCATCATTTGTCAGGACTTCTAGGCCTCCAACGATGATACTCTTGAACTGGACACCAGAGACAGTAGCTGAACAGTAACTACATAATAAATAATTTTCATACCTAATAATATTAGGTATAAAAAAGTCATTCACATTTTGGTTATCTTTGGGCTCTGTATTGTAGTAGCAATGTTTTATTAATATATGTTTAGTACTATTTTTATGAAATATTTTTTAAATTTTATTTTATTTTATTGTCATTTAATATCAAGACATTCAACCCTTTACTCAAAAGACTCAATAGTCCTCACTCATTTTCCCTACAAATTCTATATCTCAGAATCATGCATGTGTAACACAATGGCCCCTTTGTCATCTAGGGAGAGGCTCTGTGTCTCCCATTGCAGAAATTAATTCCACTCTCCTGACTTACAGAAAACATATCTAAAGGGCAAAGAGACTGAGCAGAAAACAAGAAAACAAAAAGTAAATAACTGAGAAGGTCAGAGTCAGAACAAAGAAAAAGGAGTTGACAGAAATTGTGGGCTCACCTCTAGTCCTGTGCATTGTGGGGTGGTTCAAAGAGCAAGAGCCATTACAGTGCACAATTAGAGACCTTTATTACCACTGAGAAAACATCTACAAGGAACAACTTAAAAGCAGGTTTGATTCCTGGTCATGGTTTGAAGGGATGTTGCCCCTTAGAACCATAGCAAGTCCTATTGACACGACTGGGAAATAGAAGCTTTTGCCACTGTTCTATCAATCCTCGGCTGTTTGTGCCTCAAACAAGAGGTGGTATTTAGGATTCAAGGCAGCAGACTTTGTACAAGTACAGACGGTCACAGACATGGGGAGCGGGGACTATGCCAAGGGGAATCACAGGTCTTGCTTGTGGACCTGGAGGATGTCTGCTTCGAGAAGCCTCCTGCCAAGCAGCCCCCATGGTTCCCTGGGTGTTCTCTCCTTCCAAGTCATCAGCAGTGTATCTGCTCACAGAGCCAGTCCTCTGACACTTCCACTCCCTTAGAGCTGAAGAAAGGAGGAACTTCATGCAGAGAAATGAAATCTGTTTGTCTTCCTCTTGTTTGGTACCTGTATTTATCTTGTTTATAACTGTAGAACAAGGGCCTTTGGGAAACTGGGTTTATGTCTAGGGTCTAGCCTTTGAGTGTCCCCACGATTCAGAATCAGGAAGGAAAAAGGAGGTCACCTATTTTTCCAAATTTTTGTGTTCCAGCAGGAAAGATACCCAGAGGCCAGGCCTGGCTTTGGCCACCCACTGTCTTTCCAGGGGTTTGTTCTCAGTCACAAAGTCCAAAGTGAAATAGAAGGTGAATAAAGGCTGCCAAGGAGCTCTCTATCTCAATGTACCTGGTGTCCTTTCATAGATGCCAAGACCTAAGCCAAGTTTACATCACTGCAGGGACTTTGAAGAGGAATAATACTGCATTGTCTGCATAGGATCCACTCAACCCATCTCCCAACAGAAGAGAAGAGAAGCTCTTGATGACAGGTGCCAGGCAACTTTGGTCTGCTTCCAGGAGTTGACACATGTGGTAGATACTCCACCATATGCTCTGTGGTGGCTCATATGGTCAAGCTCTGTAGGCTTAATTCTTCTGGACTCATGTTGTCTATCACTATCTCTTATTCTTTCTCTACTCCTCTTTTTTTCCAACCCATATTTCATCCCAAACATTGTTACAACACTTTGAGTCAAAGGCTAACTGTTACTAAAGGAGACATGAGAGTCCACTGAAGCACACCAAGCTCAGAAGCTTTCCCTGTAGCGAGCCCTTTAGTGAGGGGTGGAACTGCGGTCTACTATGGCCACAGGGCCAGGCTGCAGCCTTTCACCCATCATGCACTCGCTCAGGGGGTGCAGGGCTTGGTGAGTACAGAAAGGGAGGAGGAAGAGGAGGAGGGAGGAAGGGGAAAAGGAAGAGGAGTGAGAGGGAGAGATGACAACATGTGTGGAGGAGGGGGCAGAGGAGAGGTTGGAGACAAGAAAGTTCTCCATTATTCTCTAGAAGCTTTCTTTTGACTCTGCCTCTTCCTTTATCCTAAAGGTCAACCATGCTTTCTCTTCTTAGGATTGTAAGATATTTCTTATAGGAGGCAGCTATGATTTTGGCACAACAATATTCTTTTATTATGTTTATCTAACTAAAGCCTATGGACAGAGGAGAGAAAAGAGGCCACCTTCTTAATTCATACACATGGTAGTAGAAAAGAGAGGTCTGATGCCCAGGGCAGTGTGATAATCCCAGGAGTGACTGAAGCAAGGTGTTCACCATGGCCTCTACTCAGCTCAATCCACCAAGCTCCTCATCCCCATAGTTAAAGGCCTGCTTTACACTGCAGAATTCCACTCCACAGTCCAGCAGCTATTTTCTAACTCCTCCTTCTGGAGGAGTTTCATTTCAGCAGTAAATCTTCTCAAATGATTCCTGTTCCAGAAGCATTTTCAAAGATGAAATGAAAACCATGATCACCGGGGTGAGAAAAGAAATACATTATATTTGGTTATAGAAATGAAGAGCCCAGAATCTCTCCCACCAAGCAAATGTTCTCTTGCACATTTATTCCAGGCTTCTGTACCTCCTAGCATCTTGACTGAGGTCAGCAGATCATCCAGCTCCTCAGTGACCACTGGCTGTCCTTGGGCCACACCTCTCTTTGAAAAATATTCCCCTAGAGGAGTTGGCATTCTGGATAGAGTTTTCTTGTCAATGTGTCAGAACAAGGTCACTGAGAGCCTGCGGTCTGCAATGTGCCTATGCGTGCTTGCTCTGTTAAAATCAACATGGATCTGGAGAATGGATGTATGCTACAGAAACAGAGTGGGCAAATGATGGTACTATGTGATGATTTAGATGCCGCCCAGCAAAGAATCTCATCTCTTCACTCAGTGGTTATAGAAGAAAAATAAGACAAGTTGAACATGCAAACAAGTGGTCCAAGTGTAGACCATCGAAACTTGTCTGGATGCTCTAAACATGACCACATACTTTCTCCTGTGGCCGTTCCATACATTATATATGGAGACTTGGAAAAATGTCAAAGGGAGAGAGCACTGAGGAGACCCATAAACATTGATCTGCAGTCATGATTCATGATAGCCCTACTTTCAAGTGCCATGTTTGGCATACACATTAGCACTATATAGCCAAAGGACTCTTATGTGTCTTCTGTGGTTCAAATGTGAAATGCCCCACACAGACTCATCATGTGCTTGAACACTTGGTTCCCAGGAGGAATCACTGCCTGGGGAAGTTGTGGAACCTTTAGGAAGTGGAGCCTTACTGGAGGGAGTGGATTCACTGAAGCTGGGCTTTGAGGTTTTACAGCTCAGCCCCATTTCCTGTTCAGTTCCTACGTTTTGAATGTAGAAGTAATATAACCAGCCAGCTGCCCCCTCCTGCGGTCATGCTTCTCTACCTACCACTATGTCTCTCCCCATCATGAAGAAATGATCCTCTGGAACTGTAAACTCTAAGTCAGAATAGAGTCTTCCAACTTTAAACTGCTTCTGTCAGAGTCTTCTCTCACAACAATAGGAAAGCTGTCTTAGTTACAGTTCTGTTGCTGTGAAAGAGAAACTATGACCTAGGCAACTTATAGAATGAAGTGTTTAGTTGGAGGCGTTCTTACACTTTCAGAGCGTCCGTGATCATCATGGCAGGAAGCACAGAGGCAGATAGGCATGGTTCTGCAGCAGTAACTTAGGGCTCACATCGGATCTGTAAGTTGCAAGCAGAAAGTGAGAAACCAGGTTTTTGAAACTTTGAAGCACACCCCCGGCTGCACACCTCCTACAATAAAGGCCACATCTCTGAATCCTTCCCCGGAAGTTCCACTAGCGGAGGAACAAAAATTCAAGAACACAAGCCTGTGAGGGTCAATCTCTTCAAACCACTATAGTAACTAGGACCATTTCCCATTGCACAGAGGAAACAAATAAGCCATTTGTCTAACAACCAGAAAAGTATTAGAACCCATGTTCTCAGGGTTTATTTGTAAGGAGGATCATTAGTCCCTTTTCTAAGATAAGAGAGATGGAAGGACCTGCCCATGGTCTCATGTGATCTATTCAGTAATGGAAGATACCCTCTATTAGAACTTGGCTACCTCTATACCCAGTCACATTAGTGTCTTTTCACCAGCATTCAAAACGTGTGTATAAGTCCCTAACACCTCCAGAACCATGGAACACTGAGAGAAATCTGCCACTAGAAGTCAAGATGCTAACATCTATCCTGAGGCCCTGTTTCCACATAGCAGTGTCATCCCGAGTGTTAGTGAAGATGGACCCGGGGAACAGAGGTACATGACATAGCCAAAGGGTATGAAAGAAATCAAGGGATCTGAGAATACTATGAAGAAGGGGGGAGGGAGGCAAGAAGAGGGGGAGTAAGGAATAAAGAGAGGAAGGAAAGGAAAGAGAAAAAGAGGGAGGGAGGTCACAAATCATGATGACCTTGAAAGTCTTGCCTGGGTGTCACAGAAAGGGTGTCACTGTTGAGTGAGCAGTTTAGTCAGATAGGAGTAAGCAAGCAGTCAATTCATTAACGATCAATGAATGATTGGTAGAATGCTAAGGGCTCAGTCCTAGAATTTCAAGCCAGATCCCTCAAAGGTTCATCTTGTGGCCAGTGAGTTATCTCTCCCTAAGCGTACAGGACAAGAGAAGCTTCATCTGTACCTGAGACTCTTACCTGAAGCATGGTAGCTTGGGAGAGTGAACAAAGCCACCCAGGGTAGTCAGCTTTTGTCTCTGTGAAACAAATACCAGGGAGAAACAAGTTAAGAGATGGTTTGGGGCTGATGGGTTGACGACAGATGTAGTGTTCAGAGCCAAGTCATGTGCCAGCCATCAGATGTCATCTAGAAGCTGAGGGAAGTTCTAGAAGGAGCACGGCCCTATAAACATCTTAATTCTATGCTCATCTCCAGAGCCACGAAAAAGTGAATTTGTGCTCCTTAAAGTACTACACTTGTGACAATGTGTCACAGAAGCAAGAAGACTTTAACTTTAGCCAGCTGTTGGAGGGCTTCAGGGATCATCGCAGACTTCAGTCCCATTTCTCTCAGCATTGCTGAGATTCTGAGATGTCTCCAGCTAATAACCAAGAGAAGATAATGGGAAAAAATAGATAGCCTGACTTACAGGGAACAGAGTACTGGCTGCCTTCTGACCTATTTGCTCCCTTCCATACACCAGCTCCAAAGAGTAACATTCCAGTCAGTTCTCAGCAACGTTTATTGACACAAAGGCCAACTGAAGAAAAAGTAGAATGTTTACAAGCCATGTTTTTCCCACTGAAGACACAAATGGCTTTACTGGGCCCCAAGCATATATGTTTACACAACACAGGTAACGATTAGAGCTGAGCAACGCCTAGGGAAATGGGCAGTTTCAGCCTCTAAATTAACATTTGGAATACTCCTGGTGGAGCATTGAAGAGGCAGCTTCCTAAGCTTTTTGTTCGCAAGTCTATGTGTCCTGTATAGGTCTATTGAATGTGGACATATATTTCTTACAAAATCTTCAAAGCACTTGGATTGGGAGAATAATGCCTTGTGTTCTGTAGCACAGCAGGGTAACTATGGTTGGCTACAGTGAACTCTATGGGTGGGAATAGCAAGTGAGGGGGATTTCAACCACTCCCCACACCAAGCAATGATGTTCCACATGATGATCTGGCCGTTATGCTCTGCGTACATGTACTGGTGCAGAGACTAAGAGACCGAGAAATAGTCAGCACTAAATGGGACATGTGTATCCTCCAAAAAGACACAGAGGTTTTTCCAGAAGAGTGGAAAATTTGGAAGAGGCAGAGGTGGCGAATGACAAGAAGGAAATGATGTTTTCTAGACTGGAGATTACACTTATGAACTCACAGTGGCTGGAGGACTGTGCACAAAACCTGTGCAAGATCAATTGAGACAAGGTAGGGGTCTGGGGACACTGTTACCTAAGGAGCTATTGGCAGTTGATGACTGCTGAGAGAACACCAGTTTCCTTTAAGGGTGCAGACCCTGGTAAGTTGACCACTCGTAACTAAAAGCCACATAGTAAAGAGTATATAGGGATCCCCAGCTGTAGTTGGTGGGTTAAAAGAAGAAAAGAACACAAAGTTGGATAGGTGGATAGGGAAGTACGTGGACCCTGGTGAGGGAGAGGTGAATACTCACCAAAATACAATATTCGGGATTTCCAAAGAACTAATACAAAATGAGAGGAAAAATAAGAAATGTCAGACTATATCCCATAGATACATGCACTGATAATATGTCTATTAAAGAGAGAGACTAAATGTTTGGAGAAAGAAATGAGAGAAGGGGAGAAAGAAAGAAAGGAGAGAAGGAAAGAGAAAAAGTAACACTTAAAAGACTCTTAAGTTGGGTATGGGTAAGATGCTCAACACAGAGATGAGAACAGAGAGGCTTTCTCAAGATTATGAACAAAGCTGGTAGCATGCAGTTGTCTTTATCAGCCTGCCTGATTTCATGCAATGTTGTTAGAGCACCTGCTATGTGCCAAGCAATAGCTTTGGTCCCATAAATCTTGGTCTCAGAGAACCATGAAGCTCCCAGTCCCATATAGACTTGGCATTCACCAGGTCTGTGGCTTTGGATGTCATTATTCTGATCAATTGATCTGTTAGCTCCCAGCAGCTGCCAGGGAGCAGTTCTCCCAGAGGCTGAAGCTCTCACAGAGACCCCTGTCCCATACTAATTGTGCATAGGAACTCGCACTCTTTCTGCATTTATTGAGAGAAAAAGGGGTCTCTTGGAAGAATTTAGATACATCCGCCCAAATCTGCCTGCTGCACATGAAATCAAAACTGTTACTTGAAGTCAAGGGATCATTCATTATCTGTGAACTATAGTTAGTGATCTTTATGTTACCCTCATTTGCACACCTAGGTATCCTACTAGGAAAAAAATAAGCCAAACACAAAAAGCCGGTCCCCTCTCTTTAGTAGGCCCCTGTCTTAGTTAGGCTTTCTATTACTGAAACAAAACATCATATCCACAAAGCAAGTTGTGGAGGAAAGGGTTCATTTGGCTTACACATCCAAGTAACTATCCATCATTGAGTAAGTCACAACAGGAACTCAAACAGGCTGAAACCCAGAGGCAGGAGCTAGGGTAACGCCATAGAGGGGTGCTGCTTACTGGCTTGCTTCTGCTGGCTTGCTCAGCCTTTCTTATAGAACCCGGACTACCAGCCTAGGGATGGCTCTGCGGTGGGCTGGGCCTTCCACCATTGCTCACTAATTGAGATTGTAATTGCCTTACAGCTGAATCTCATAGAAGTATTTTCTCAACTGAAGCTCTTTTCTCTCTGATAACTCTAGCTTGGGTCAAGTTGACACACAAAATCAACCAGTCCACCTCCCTACTAAAAATGTGTCCCCTTCCCCAATATGGAATAGGTGACATCTACCACTCCCATCCAGTTGTATGACATAGTCCTTCATAGTCCTGAGAGCAAAATTTCCAATTGGGATGATGTCATCACAAGAGCATTTTGGAAACAGGATATGTTACCCTTGCAGCACGAAGCAAAGGTTCACAGCCTTGATGGTGAGAACAGGATGCTAGGCCAATGGAGGAGGAAAATGGGAGCATTGTGAACACAGAAGATCAGGGGCACACAGAGAACTAAGATGGCTATTTTCAGTCCTTGGTCCCTGTGTGATTTTGTGAATTTTGTAACATGAATGCTAGAGGGAACATGTAGATGAGAGACCTGGAATTGGTTCAGCACCTCCTTTGGTTTGCAGGCCTGTGAGGACCTATGCATCACTATCGGCATGCAGGGGCTCTGTGGCTGAAACCACTACTCAGACTATGGCCAGCAAGAATATCTGCTTCTCAAGGTTTTAGTTCATAGTTGGCTGACCCCAGAGAAGACCTGTAGCAATGATACTCCTAGAAGATGCTTGTGGTTCTATGTAAGGAGCAGCGGCACAGCTGAACATGTTGCAATGAGTCTAACAGTCCCTATCCTCCAACAAAGAAAGATCTGAATCAAATGTCAGGTGTGCCAAGGTCGTACATTGTGTATGTTCCTTGAGGGCCGAAATCTCAACTGTCCAGTCAGTCCCCAGAACTCAGTCCAAAAGTGCCATCTCTCACCGTGCTCCTGTAGTTGGTGGCTGATGTGTGAGAGAATTAATTTGAATTCTCACCTTTCTGAAATATCTGCACATGCTCTACCACTTGCATCATGCGCATCGTCAGAATGTGCACACAAGCACACCTGCACACGTGCAGACTACAGAGACATACACATATGCAAAGACAAGTATGAACATAAATTTAAGCATGTGAGCCTGCACACACATACCCACACACACACACATACACACACACACACACACACAGAGAGAGAGAGAGAGAGAGAGAGAGAGAGAGAGAGAGAGAGATTTTGCTGGACTCTAAAATCCAGATATGCACCTGACTCTTGTTGCTGGTCCCTGGCTCAAAGCAGTATCAGGGACCACTTTGCCCCTGCCCCACTCCAGGCAAAATGACCTCAATACAGACACCTAGGTGGAGGCATTAAGTACTCTCCATAACTTTACTGACTAGATGCTTTTTCCTCTGAGGCTCCATTATTAAGTAAGTGGCGGGCTGAAATGGAAAATGAACCTTTTGCAATTACACACGCAGAAGGCAACTGGATAACAGCACCAGCAAAACGCCAATTGTGACAATGGCATAATGGCCCAGACGTGTGGCAGGCCGGTCTGACTCATTAATCCAGCGGTGGCAGTGGGTGTTGGGATGGAGTGAATGGGGCTGGAGGGAAGGCAGAGCAGGACCAGACACCAGCCAGCTGGCAGAACCACTGAAACAAGCTTACTCAGGAGGGCAGTGGGTAGGAAGGGCTGGATGCAAAGGCAATGTCCCCCTCCTTCGGCAGCATAGCCTCCACCAGAGACCAGAGAACTCTCCAGAACTGGCAGCATTAAAAAAGCCTTTACCACAGGAAGAGATGGTACCGAAGTTTTCTGTGTTGATCCCCTGGATTTCGTTTGGTTGGGTGGTTTTCTAAGGAGCATAAAGAGACTGCTGCCTCCACTCAGGAGCCAAATCAAGTTCCAACTGGCCTTTCTCACTTCTGCCCTGAATCATCCTACAAGGTGTTCGAGGTTCGGCACGCCAAAGAGCACGTGGGTCTGCCCCTTATCCTGCTGTTCGCTGCTAGGCAGTTTCCGATTGCTCACTTGGCTGCATATCAAGACTCACCCATGTGTCTCCAATGAACATACTCCAGTCAGATAAATCTGTCTAAGGGTCCAGACTTCAGTGGGCGGAAGATAGAGGCCAGTTGGCCTCAGGTCACCTTTTCTGGGCCATGAAGTTTAGATTTACTTGAGATCAGCTAAATGAGCCAGTGGAGAAACATCAAAGCTCTGGTACATGAGGGCTGTTATTACTAAGTCGCTACAGTTGCCAACAGCAGAACCCACCACTGCAACTGAGTTTCTAAAATGCCCTATAGAATACAGAGACTGTGGTGAACAACATTTAATTGTGTAATTCAAAGTAGCTCCCAGAGAAGATTCTGCATTGTTAACACCCATAAACATGATTAAAAATATCAGGCAATAAATGTGTTAGAACGCTGATTGTATGCATTTTATATATATATGCTAATATTTCACTCTGTATTCATAGATGAAAGCACATGTTATGTGTCTATTATACATACATACATACATATGTACATATATATATATGCTTTATATTATAAGGCAGTTTTAAAGCCTTTGGCAATCAAAATAGGTCTCTGTTAATAATACGTTATGCTAGTGTGAGTGATACACTTTTAACTATAGAGAATATGGCATTTAAAATATATAATAGAACCATACACCAACTGACTGGTCCTTCTTGGGGGGAAAATATCTTTATGCTCTCCACTTTTGTCCCTATTGCCTTTCCTCAGATCTAGCCATCCGTTGGGGCATATGATTTCTGGGTCTCCAAAGAGGTGGCTGCCCCTCT
Organism: Micromys minutus; assembly: GCF_963924665.1. Lineage (NCBI taxonomy): Eukaryota > Metazoa > Chordata > Mammalia > Rodentia > Muridae > Micromys > Micromys minutus. The sequence goes on along the minus strand of NC_137962.1, from coordinate 10,068,628 downwards.
CTTAGAGACTCCTCTGCCTCATCAACCTGCATGGTAAGAATTGTCTTACAATACACTATCACACCCAGGAGGCACTTGAATCAAACGCCACAAAAAGATCATTTCCTCATTCAGACTGGCTTCCATGCTGCCCCAGATAGCCTTGAGTTTACTCTGTGGCTAAAGATAAGTCCAGTACTCTGCTAACTGAATTGCTTTTCCAGCTCTCTGAATCAGTCTTTTCCTCTGGTGTCTGACAATGAAAATGAGTCATGAGTATCCATGGTGGCTGAAACACAAATCAGGAAACCTGAGAGGTGATGGAAGATGCATAAGTTTGGGGCAGTGAAAATAGGAACAGGCCAATGGAAATTTGGATATTCGGGCTCTGGCTCCAGCCATCCTGAGCCCTGCCATGTTCCTATGCCCGGTTCTAGACGCTGTAGTAATTAATACATGTTTTAAAAATTCCATCTCTGCATTTCTTCTTGCTTTTGACATGTTCCTGGATAAGACACACACACAACCTTTATGTTTTTATATAGGTCTTTTGCAGTACAACAGCTGGGCAGCTGCCTACCCTTCACACTGTTACAAAGGTGGGGTTTTGGTTTCCCAGACTTGCGTCCACAAGAAGAGGAAAGAGAAGCAAGAGGTTTGACGTGAGATAGAAAAGAACACTCGGGAGAGGAGAAAGGAGAGGTGCTGTGGGCTAGGGGCCAAGAGAACGTGACCCAGAGGGCTGAACCCAGATGGAGCACAGTGAATAGTGACTGATGTTTAGGGTTATTGACGTTAGCAGCTGCCCCACTATTATGTTGCATAAGGCGTATTAAAATATAAAGGCTATGAGTGTGTCTTTCATCCGGCAACATAAATGGTCTAAGGTGGGAAGAAACCCCGCGGCGAGATTTTTTAAATATTTTTTTTTACTACTGCCTTCATTCCTACTCCATCATTTTCTCTCCTGTTTTTTAAACAAACTCCATCTGGATTCCTTCCACCTGTGCACCAGCCAACTATAATTAATTCAATTTGTGAACGGACGTGATTTACATGCTTGTCTCTTTCACCTCTAATTTCAGAGCATCGCCTTTTCAACCGTGGCCTGCCTGCCAGCCTCAATGGGAGGAGTCTTCCCTAGAACAAAATGCCAAGGATTTCCATGCTTCTGGGCAGCATTTTGCTCTGATGACTCTTACCCACTGTCAGCCACTAGCAGAAACTATCTTTTTATCAGCAGGCCTACAGGTAGCCCAGCCAGCAATCCACCCTACCATTGAATGGGAAGATGCTGGCATCAAAGAAATCTGATGAACAGGAATTACCACTCTGCTTCAGCTCAACTGTATGCATGACTAATTGCTCTATGCCTCTATATCCTGATCTTTAAAGTGTTGCTAATAATAGGCATCTGCCTTCTAGAACCTGAGGGAAGATCCAAGGCGATGATGTGATGTCTGTGATCTCACTTGCAAAGCCTTCTGGTATACAAAAACCATCACATAAGTGACACCTCGAATGCCAGGGTAGAAGATAGTCTTCTAGGCTTCTTAAGCTAATGATTGTCTGCAAGGTTAGGTTCTCAACATGTTCTCCTCCCAGCCACTGTGTCCCCTTGTACTGTGTGTTACAAATACATGGTGTTATGGTATTCCTGCCCCCAGCCTTTTATCCACCTCATTCATCTGGGACAGTCATAGCCACAAAGGGTATATCATCACCATAGGCTTTGAATTGCAGGAACGTGGGACCACAAAATCCATAAAAGACTGTAGAAGCCAAGATGTGTTTCTGGTTTACTGTTAATCCATCACTTAAGACAATCTGTTCCAAAACGGCAGCCAACAGAATGGGAAAAGATCTTTACCAACTCCACATCAGATAGAGTCCTAATATCCAAGGTATACAAAGAACTCAAAAAGCTAGACACCAGAGAATCAAACAACCCTATTAAAAAAATGGGATACAGAGCTAAACAAAACGTTCTCAATTGAGGAATATGGAATGGCTGAGAAGCATCTAAGGAAGTGCTTGACATCCTTAGCCATCAGGGAAATGCAAATCAAAACAACCCTGAGATTCCACCTCACACCAGTCAGAATGGCTAAGATCAAAAATTCAGATGACAGCAGATGCTGGCAAGGTTGTGGAGAAAGAGGAACACTTCTCCACTGTTGGTGGGGTTGTAAATTGATACAACTACTCTGGAAATCAGTCTGGCGATTCGTCAGAAAATTGGACATAGTACTACCTGAAGATCTAGCTATTCCACTTCTGGGCATATACCCCAGAGACACTCCAATATACAACAAAGACACATGCAACACAATGTTCATAGCAGCTCTATTTATAATAGCCAGAAGCTGGAAAGAACCCAGATGTCATTCAGTAGATGAATGGATACAAAAATTGTGGTACATTTACACAATGAAGTACTACTCAGATATCAGAAACAATGACTTAACCAAATTCTTAAGAAAATGGTTGCATCTAGAGAATATCATCCTGAGTGAGATAACCCAGTCACAAAAGAACAGACATAATATGCAGTCACTGATAGTGGGATACTAACCCCAGAGGCTCGGACTGTCCCAGAAACAACTCACAGACTGTGTGAAGTTCAAGAAAAAAAGAAAACAACAACAAAAAATAAACATTATGCTCAATCCTTACACATCAAGAAAATGTTGACTAATTCCGGGTTACATCCTGTTTTAAATGTACTTTTTGCTCATTGTAACTAGTAAGACTTTATTGCAGAGTATCAAACCTTAAAAAGAAAAAGAAAAAAAAAAGCCAAGCACTGACAAAAAATGTATTTGTATACATTTATGCAAAAATGTTTAAATTTTTTTCTTTTATCTTTGTTTTTTAAAATAAAGTTAAAAATTTTTCTTAAGTTTGAGATCTGCTAATAAAGATCTTGACGTTTGAAAAGAAAAAAAAAAAAAAGACAGTTTGTTCCAAGTCTCATACTCAATGCCCAAAACTACAAAAGATACCAAAACCTACACATACTGTTTTACATATTCATACCAACCTATGAGGAAGCCATGTCTATAACTCAAGTCCACTTTGAGAGTAACATTTACCATCAATGATAAAACAATTACCATGATCTGATATAACAAAAAGTATTTGAATCTTAAGAATTTTTTTTATTTCTGAAATATTTCATTGAGTGTTTTCAAAGTATAGTTGATCATGGGTAGCTGAAATCCTAGAAAGAAGAATCACGGAAGGACGGTTGAGAGCATCCATTGCAAACTGCGAGTAAGATGCATCTCTGTGTCACGACTCTCCATTCCAGGATCAGTAAGCACCACCTATGCAGGACAAATTTGACTTAGGGCAGAGAGAAAACACATTTAGAGAATACTTCCAGATATTCTCAGTGGAGCATGAAAATCTCATCCATTTTTACTGGATTACCAGATGACTCCCCCCCCCCCCAATTTTAAACCTATGGCAGTTTGGCTTCATGGGCACTGAACCCTAAATGGAAGAAGGCTGACGTTATTCTCTCCACATTACCGAATCACCTGCTTCAATACTTCTGATAAAAGAGCTTTTCAACTGGTGGACATTTCTTCCCCTTGACATTTGGCATTTTCCAGGTGACAGTTTTGATTGTGGGGGAAAAGTCGGACAATGTTGAAAACCTATAATGCCTCAAACAGCCCCTCTCTGCCAACAGAGAATGAAATGACTCAAAATATCAGCAATGCTAAGGTCAGTTCGTTAGTTTTTTTTTTCTATCACTCTGATAAAATACTGACCAAAACCAACTTGAGGAAGAAAGGGTTTATTTCATCTTGAAGCTTACAGACCAAGGGAGGGAAGCCAAGGCAAGAACTTGTAGAACACACTGAAGCAGAAACCAAGTGGAACGCTGCTTACTCCATTGCTCCTGTAGCTCACACTCAGTGAACCTTGTTTGACTTCCTAGGACCACCTGTCTAGAGGTGGCATCACCCACAGTGGCTGCTTCCTCTCACATCAATCATGCATCAAGAAAATGCTCTGCAGACTTATCTACAGATCAATTTGATGAATGTATTTTCTCAATTGAGGTTACTCTTCCCATATAACTCTACCTTATATCAAGTATCAAGTTAACAAAAACAAAAACTAACCAAAAGAGTTGGGAACATTTGCTCTTGGCTATTGTGTAGTTTTCTTTCAGATAAGAATCTCAGGTGTTTTATTTTATTAAGTTCCTAATGCCTAGCTCAAAACCTGAACAATTCAGGCATACACTGGGCCCCTGCTACTAGTACTGCTAGTAAATGGATATGAGAGAGAACAAATTCTCACATTCTTACCTGCCCCAGGCACATTTTTAGGCCAATGGTGGCAGGGGTGTGTGGTCCCTTACTATCTTTTCCTTTGCTGAATTTTTGCATGGATGGACTCAGAAAACTATTTTGAAAACCTATTGATCCTCTCCTAGACAGTCCTTCAACTTGATCTTCGGGTTTCCGCATACCGAGAGAAAAGAACATGTGACTGTGAAGCACTTGTTTCTTTTGTTCTGAATGATAGTAATGAGAAAAGATAAATGCATTTCTCTATTTCATCCCCTCCCCTGTTGCTATGACCCTTTGGGCTACCTCTTATTAGTAGCAACAAACCTTTAATGGCAGAAATAAGGAAGACATTCACACTATAGAAGTTGGAAAGAAATAAGGCCTTGCCTTTGCTCTAGGGTGATTTATTGCCTGGTTATCATCTAGGTTTTCCAGAATACGTAAGTATTGAATATGAGTTTTTATTTTATTTATGTTACTGAATATGGGGTTTAAACGTTCAACTAAACTTTTTAAAAGATAAGTAGCAAAGGAAATGATGAGTTCCTGTAGGGAGAGCCCAGAAGCAGGTGATCAAAGACAGACAGGAAGCTGAGAGCAGTCAGAAGTCATGGGAGAAAGAACAGCTTGGACCAGATCACTTGAAATTTTTTCCACAAGATAGACATAAAGATTGTTTACCTTTCACCTCCCTCCTCTTTCTCTTCCTTCCTTCCTCTCCTCCTCCAGCCTCTTCTTTTTCCTCCTCCTCCTAAGATCCCACCAACAAATTGAGGTACAATTCTAGCAAAATTCATTCAGAATAGTCAGTGCACTTGTTAGCTTTATTTATAAATCTCATGTAAGGTGTTACTTACAAGAGTATGGGTGTTCCCTTGAAAAAAGACCTCACTGGAAATCCTTTATCCAGAAGGTAAAGAATTTCTCATAGTCATAGATGCATCTCATCCAAATCTCCCCTAGCCCATATACTCTGGCTCTCCCTGAGACCAAGTACAGTCATGTAGAAATACGTACAATAGGTAGTGTGAAGTGAGCAGTTACACAGGCAGGGCCCTTGTGACTCTCTCACACCTCCTTCTGTGATTCTCACTTCCTTCTGAGCCTCACCAGTCAGTGAGCCCAGCTGTCATAGTCATTTGCAAGTGGGAACAGATAGACTCCTAAAGATGGCAGTTGTTTGGCTCAGAGAGCTGTACTGTACAACAGTACATCTCTGTCTCCAAGACTCAAAGGAAGGGTCCTTCTTCCATGCCAATTTTGGGCCAGCACTGAGCGATATAGATGTATTTCTGATCTGCAGAAGACATCATGACACCAAGACATGACTTCGAGAGTCATTGCTGGGTACAGAAGTTAGCAGAAATTGCTCCCCTGGACCAACACTTGTATTACACTCAAGTTCTGCCTTTGTATCCAGACCAGAGCCTAGTCGTCCAAGTACAATTTTACTATTTAGAAACTTCCTTTAGAGAACAAAGGTGTGATGGACCATGGGTAGAATCATTCATCCATTCTCTGGCCATCATGGGAGTAAAGTCCACATTAAGACCCTCCTCACATTCCAAATGATATAAACGTTAAAGGACAGAAGAGTTACATTCTGACAATGTGATCTTGGAAGAGTCAAAGACTTAGATACAAGCGTTTTATGAGAGGAAACCTTAATATCTACTCAGAAAATTTATTATAGTAAGGTCATCATCTCTGAAAACATCTAATATGGCTGTGTTTGCTATTGATTACTATGATGTCTAAATGTGCCTAGCATATTCTTTTTGGGAACACTTAGTTACACTTATTTATTCATTCTGTGACCAAGAGTAGGGGCATGTGTACCACACCGTGGGAAGAGATCAGTTCTTTCTTCTATTGTGTGCATCCTAGGACTCAAACCCAGCTAATCAGACTTGGCAGACTTACCTGTTGAGGCAACTTACCAGGCACGAATAGCACATTCTTAACCATAATTAAGATAGCGTAACCCTGTGTCACAGCCTGATGCCACAAACCTTTTTACAGAGTTTCGACTCTGGCAAATACTAAGAGACATAGCTAAAATTACAAACACAGACGACCTATAAGTTAGCTACCCTCTTCCACTGTTGAATGGTCAGCAGATTTGTCTGCTAGTGCTGAACCCACAAACCAATATGATGCCCTGACAGTGACTCATGCAGTTCCACTAAGAAAGCAATTCCTGAGCCTTCTTTGCCTTGAGAATGCCAATCTCCTGAGCCTCCATCCAAACCTGCTTAAAATAGCAGTGATCACTAGTGTGTTGCTTAGGAGCCCATTTGGCAGTTGGAACAGCAGCTCTTCTCATAGATCTGTGTATTCAATATTAGCTCTACTTGGTTTTATAATTTATAGGAAAACATGTTTTTTTTTAACTGAAGGGACTTTCCCCCAGTTCCTTACTTTTATCCATGATAGCAGTTAAATGTCTGATATTTCCAGAGACAATTTATGAGGCTAATTATAGGGTCAGGCCACTAAAAGGGAGTGAGTAACAATATGGAGTGACCCTCACTTCTGACACCCAGTTTGCTGCTTCTGAAGCCTGTTCCAAAAGTTAACTCACTACAGGCAGAAAAAAGAAGCAAAACAAAACAAAAAGTCCCAGTCCAAGATGGCATAATTCAGAATCATTTGAAGACCTTCGAAAGAGGGACATTTATAAAACAAGGTAAATACACACATACTAAGCCAGTGTATGAAATATAATTCACCTCTTTGTTAGACTACAAATCTGGCAGCATAAATATCATAATCAAATTTCATTGGGGAAGTTGGGTCGAGGTGAGATTCACAAAAACTGAACCCAGTTCCACATGGACTGGCTTCCTACTTCTATTTTTGTATACCAACCATGTTTCTGTAGATAACATTCAGTTTGGTTTTGTTGTTTGTTTGTTTCATGCCTTTCATTTCAATCTCTTCTCTCCATCCACAGTAGTAAGATTCATCACAATGAAGTGCCCAGTTCAATCTGCAAACCTCTTCTTCCCACAGCAAATGGGTGAGCAGTGCTTGCTTCCCAGCCTCCACCTCCTTCACACAGCCGCCTTCAAAGCTACAGCTTGCTTTGCCCAGTGACTAGGATTAATATCACTTCCTCTCCTCCCCAGATAGGATGAATCTTTAGCAATGGGATCTGGCCACATCCAACACCTTCGTATCTGATCTACAACAGATGGGTGAAGGGAATTTTGAACAAAGTGTGTGGGTAGACATGGTGTCTCTCCATAGCTCACTCTTCTCACCTGCCCACCCCTTACACTTCACATTCCAGCCACACTACACTTACAATGCCCTTGTGTTTCTATGGCTTTCTTACTTCTAAGTTTGTGTGCGTGCTGTATTCTCTGCTGGAGAACTACTACTTTCTTGAAGATGAATCACCCCAGAAATTCACTCTTCTCCGGAGCCTTCCCAGACTGCATAAGTTATAAGGAAGGATATATCATCTCTGATTTTAAGCACAAAATTGTGAGAAGCTTTGTCCCTGCCTGTGTGGCCTGCATGAGTCTCAGATTATATGGACCATCGTTGTGCCTGAGACCATGATGTAATACACGAATCAGAGTATGGTCATAGAATAGTATGACTTGGGTAGGCATCAATATGCCTTGCAAAATGGAGGATGCAACAATAGAAGAGAAGCCTGAATAGTCCTTAATCTAAAACTGGATGCATCTAAAGACTGCACTTGCTCTAGGAAGATGCCTTGATGATCCTTGGGCCTGCTGGTAATTACTGCTTTTATTTGACAGCTAAATTTGGTCGGGTATAATTACAAGCTAGGCAGCTACGACACAGTTTGTCATCACTCCCTTCCCCACCCCTGAATGACACCTCGAAGAGACATTATAACTTCAAGTTCAACTTCAGAAACAGTCAAGAGCTCAGAGTAAGATTCAACTTCTATACGTATATACCCAGCCAACCATCTCAGCCTTGTCCTATTCTCTGCTGCTCTGGATGCTCTAGGGTCAGCAGCAGGAAAAGGAGGGAGGAAGACAGAAGCAGATGTCTTTCTCCTTAGCTGTGCTTGGGTCCTGCCTACCAGGCTTCTAAGTGGTGGCTTTTGAAACAGTTCCCTGGAGACCAGGCAGAGCCATATTCTACCTAATGTTTGACGACCTATTGGCATTCTGTCCTAGACGGCCAAGATGGACTTCTTGCAGGCAGCATCTTCTAGTCTTCATACCCAGCATACACCTGCTTGAATGGCACTTAAGAAAACCTAGTGCTTGCCTAGGAATCCCAACCACTTCCTACTGAAGCTTTACACACCTTCTACCTTCTAACCATTGTAGGTGTCTCATGCTTGTGAGTCACGGGGATCCTAGCTACTCTTCTGTCTCCATGGAATGACAAGTTTCTCTATGTTTCCGCTCCAAGCTCCCCTCCATATTCCCTGTTGGAGCCCAGTGTCTTGTCTCCATTCCTTATTCCTCTTATCCAATGAAAAGTCTCCTCTCATAGTCCTCTTCTTTGAACTGACCTGCCATTCTCACAGTTTATCTTTGCTTCTTTTTCTTGTGGCTTCATCTACATTCTCAGACAATAGGAAGATGTTTCTGCTGTGCTGTGAATTGAATTTTGATGGTACCATGAGGGACAAGGCAGATGGGAAATTTACTTGACAAGTGTTTCTTTGGGTTATTGAAATAAAATTATATCACCTGTTCTCTCTCCAGCCCTTTCCAGTTACCTTGCCTCAAACCACTGCTATATTATTTTCCACTCTTAAATTGATAGCCCCCTTTTCTTTGATTATTATTGTTGCATACATATATGTTCATGTGTGTATGTGTATGCTAAATTATATATAAATACAAACTACTAAGATTGTATTTTTGGTGGTGTGGGTTTATGATTTCAAGGCAGACTACTCTACATTGGTCAATCAGAGAGAGAGAGAGAGAGAGAGAGAGAGAGAGAGAGAGAGAGAGAGAGAGAAGTGGAGAGAGAGAGAGAGATAGTTAAATCATGCTTTGCTGACTTACAAATTGTGGTCCACAGCCCTTGATTCTTATAGATAGTACAAGTCATATTCTATCAGCAATAGATAGTGTTTGTCTCTTAGGAGACCTGCTTTTATATTCTCATAGTTTAAAATGCTAGCTTTCATTTGTGCACATTTATGTCTTGGTTTGTTTTCTATTGCTTGATTTTAAAAAATGACTTAAAACAACTTGGAGAGGAAAGGATTTATTTCAGCTTATAGCTTGTCATCCATCCTGGAAGAAAGTCAAGGCAGGAACACAAGGCAGGAACCTAGCAGCAGGAACTAAAATGGTTGTGGAGAAACACTGTTACCAGGCTTGTTGTCTATGGCTCTCTACCACCCAAGACCACCTGAACAGTAGTGATATTGCCCTTAGTCGGGTAAGACCCATCCACCTACATCATTAATCAAGACCTTGCAAATATGCTTACAGGCAAAGTGACAGGGGGTATTTCAAATGAGGTTTCCTCTTCCCAGATGGTTCTAGTTTGTTTCAAGTTGAGAAAAAAATTATGCAGTACATCCATTGATGTAGGAACACCTTATTCGATGTGCTTTAGGATTGCAGGACCATTGGTTGTAATGTACATAAAAGCACCTAAACCCTACAAGTACTAGTAAGTCCATCAGAAAGCTCCAAAGCCATCAGGAGTACTTCCAGAGCACTACTTTTGTGGACCTACAAGAGGGTGTGAGCTACAAAAGAGAAAACTGCAGATTCCTTTTGATCTGGGATAAAAGCTTCATGAAAGAGTTAAGGTCAAGAAACTAACTTAATTTTCCCAGATGGATAGGAGAGCTGTCTTGCCCTTGATATGTAAAGCAATAATAAAAGAAGAGAAGAAGAGTGTGTCCTGCCAAACATCCTCAAGTCCTAGGTGGTAAGAAAAAAGACAGCTGAGGCTGGTGACTGAGCCCTGGCCTCCTTCCACAAAACTATACATCAGGCCCTTTCTCCCTCTCTAGTTCTCTCCATGGCTGACCTCAAGCCAGTAACAGCTTAAGGAGTACAGTTAAGAAATAACCCACTGAGACTAGAAATGTACCTAAATGTCCTTACAACCAGGCACCTAGATCCCAGAGCTTAGGAAACAATGTAGAGATCTTCATTGCAGCATGATTTGTCCTATCCCCAGTGCCTTTCTGTGCTCTTTGAAGCAAAGTCTGTTTCTCTTATGGGTCAGTACAAAAAGTGACAAAAGCCTACTTATGGAAGAGCCACTAGATCTGGGCTTGCTTCTAGAAAAAAAATAAGAAGAAAGAAAGAAAATTTGGGCCCCTGGGCATAACAATACATGGGTCTGTGACTTATCTTTCCTGGGATCAAGAGTCAGGGCTGGTTCCAGGTGCCCTTGCCACTGTGAGTCATCAAGATATTATTCAATCGGTAGAATACTTAAGTGATTTTGTAACACCCTCCTGGAGGCACCAAACCTTCATTTCTGTGAGTCATCCTTCCTCATCACTGACAGACTCCTCCTTGTGGGAAAAGGCTCACTGCCCATGACCAGGGTCTGTGGTCAGGATCAAGGGAAGGGCAGAACCTGTGGGAATCAAGCTCCTCGGTGCTGTTTGCATCTACTACATGGCCAGTCCTGACGTGGGCATAGAAAGAATAAGGTGGATAAAATAAATATGCTTCTGTACTCCCAGCAGCACCTGGGTATCCAAGAATCTGAGAAACCCCATGACCCTGGTCTCACCACAGACCTAGGGAACCCCCAAACCAGATCTGACTTTCCCACAACTCAAATTGTGCTTTCCCACCCCTGAAGTGACGTCTCATACTTCCCTACAGCCCAGGCACTGACATGGGATAAAGAGCACAGTCAAATTCCCCAAGTTCTGTCTCCCCAGAAGGCCATACCCAGTGGAGGAGTGGATGAGGATATATACAACTCTACCTCCCTACAATCCCAAGGATATAATGAGTCTTTTGCCTGTTGCCTTTCAGCCCAGCTCAACCCACACAGCCCTACTGGTTCTTTAGGAAGAGCTAGGAGACAGGTCTCAGTGACAGTGGCTTGAGCCTTTCTCCTGGTTCTTCCCAGTGCCTTCCCCAGCCTCTGCGACACTTAACTGAGCTTGATCCTCATCTGTTGCTCCCAATTACTTCTTAATCTTCAACTTTGAATCTCCTGGTCACCCTGCCTTGTCTTGTGAGTGTATTTCAGTCACTCTTCCTCTAATAAGTTAGTTAAGAGATTCAAGCACAGAGTGATCAATATCTGAAGGAAGAAGGCAACAAAAGGAAGGAGAAGTGTTGCAAAGGCCCTGAGGCAGAGGCAGGTTCATGATTTCTAGAAAAAGTATGAGTCACTCTCATTATAGAAGCACAGACTCAGTGGGAAGAGTGAGAAACTCAGCTGGACCAACCTTATAGAGAGGCAGGAACTTGGAGTGACATTATTAGGCTCCTGTTTAAAGACACCACAACAGGGAAACGAAGCAAAGAGATGACACAATATGCCAGTGAAAAGGTCATCCCTATGGTCTGGGTATTTGATGCTCAGCCTGCCTGGACACAGGTACAGGCTACAGCAGGGGCAAGGGCAGAGGTAGAGGCATCGTGGTACTGAGCACCAGCTCTGTTGCACAGAGCATCCATGTGTCTGCTCTGTGCCAAGTGAGGCACCAACTTCAATGTCACAAGTGTTAAGGCCCATCCTATTTTTCATCACCTTTGTGTGGGACCAGGATTTTATCAAAATAAAATCTTGATTTTTAGCTCTAGAGACACAAGGCACTTCATCGTGAGAAATAATGAGGAACCTGGGCGGATGAAGCCCTTGAATGCACAATTCTATCCCCAGGACATGAGGTATGGCTTAAGGTCAAAGGTTGCTCCAGAATTGTGGCAGTTTTGCCTGTGGCATCGGTTCCTTCAAGTCATGAAATGATGGAGTGAACCCGGAAGTGTTCAAGGCCTAGACTTGACCTGCCTGGTCATGTGGAGACAAAGACAACTGTCCACATCCTTCACTGCCCTGACACTGATAATGAAGGCGATACAGCTTGTGCCCTTAGTCTCCAAAGCTCGGGAGAGGCAGAGCTCATGACATATTAAGCTCTGAGAGCCTGCAGGGATACTTGGTTATAGGATCTGGCTTTAGAATACACGTTTATGTGCCAGTGTTTGAGAGACACTCCCGAGAGATGCATCCTGAGTGTTAATTGGAGCTTCCATACCTCCACTGTGATTGAATGGGAAATAAATAGCATAGTTTAACTCAGGGGACAAGAGACACTGCTCCTCCTTGAAGTCTCCTTTGCTTCCAGTCTTAGGCAATCTGGACAAGTTCCTAGGGCAGTACTTGGGGCACACAGAGCACACTGTCCAGATGGGTGACCGTCCCTGCAGTCTCTCTTTAATTAGAAGTATCAAGTCTTCTCCTGGCTCCTCTTAGCTTAGGTCAAATCAAGGGCAGGATAGCAATGTAAAGTCTGAAGAATCAAGACTTAGATACTTTTTTAAACAAATTCTTTGACTTTGAGGAGGGCAAACATCCTCATGGTCTCTATCAGGAAGCAGAAATCAAAACAGCAACCATCCTCTTCCAGTTGGGTAAATAGAAGGTTGAATGGTACCTATGGTCATGGCTGTGAGTTGGCTTTGGGAAAGTGCTCCTTTCTAGGGTAGAGCTATACAATATTTGGTTCCTATCTTCTTGATGTACTGTTTGCAAAACCAGTTCCATTCTTTTCCTGATCTACAGAAAAAGGCATAGCTATGTACCAATATCCTGGGTGATTGCCTATACTGAAGGATTCGATGTTCAGGGAAACTGGACCTTCTCCCCAGTTGCATAAGAGTCTCTAAAGAGATGAAGTTTCTAGATGTTCACGGAGAGCTGAACCTGGAGAGGGGATAGATCTGCTTAAGCTTGAACTTGAACTTGGAGTCTAGCAAAGATCCCCAATGACGAGGAAGCCCTTCTTCTTGGCCATTCTATAGCAGGTTGGCACCTGTTTGGCTTTGACAGCCATTGTCAGTACACTATCCATGCCTTCCTTCCAAGGGATCATCTAACATTTCAAGGCATGCTGGTTCTTAAGCATTTGACACCCAACAACACCTACACATCCAGCGAATTCATTAAAGGGATACCAGAAGGTCACTCCAGTGGCTTTATTGAAGGAATAACAGAAAGTCACTGAGGTCTACTCTGCTTGTCTGTATTAAACAATGTGCCTGGGAGCAGCCTTAATCTAGGCTGGGGGGTACCACTGTCTCCCAGTAAGGACACCTTTGAACAGTAGTCCTCACCTTTCCCAGAAGCCTTCGTCTTCTGTATATTAAAGTTTTTATGAAATATATATTTTTAAATTTCTGTTTAACAAAAGTTGAAATGTGAGACATTTTGTTTTCTCTGTGGGCTAAGAATGAAACTCAAATGAAAAGCTTATAGCACAGTGCTTAGCATGAAGTTCAGCTCCCAGCACAAGGGCGATAAATGTTGGCAAACAGGATTATATATTTATAACGTACACTCACAATTTATATGTACTTGTTATAAACATGCCATCCATAATTTAAGGAAACAAATAATTTATTAATTTCCAGGAGTTGCAAATATTCTCAGTGCCTAGTTAGCAGAAATAAATTCTAGAAACATTCAATGTATACATGCGTCATTCCTGAATATGCATTTAGTCTGAGATTACAAATGATGCTAAGGTTGGGGGGGTTCTATGAGATAATTTCTGAAGTACATCTTCAGAAAGAGGCTACTAAAGCTACGACAGTTGAGACACAACAGTGACAGGAGATTAGTGCAGTCTGACGGCTGATTGTAGAGTTGGGTCCTGAGTAGTGGTCTCCATGAACAGAGAGGCCATTGAGAAACCCAAGAAGCCCAACTCCTGTTTGTAACTCAGGTAGTTCTGTGCTAATGATGCCTCCTGCATTTTGGAAAAGACGCGATGGTCACATACAATGTCAAGCACTAAGGAAGCAGGCCAAGTATTCACAGGCACAAGTTGTACTCTCTGGTCAAATTATTTCTGAATTTAAGTAATATTAAAACAATAAAAAATAGCATCTTGCATATCTAAATTAGGAAAGCTGTACTGTTAAGAAAGTACTGCTAGTGACTCCATAGGAAGCTCTGGGGACCTTAAATGACTTCACCTTGAAAGGCTCAGAGCTTACATATTCTCAGCAAGCAGACAACCTTTGAGTGCTGCACCCCCCCCCCACATCCTCCAGGCTCCGGCCATCAGCCTGTGGTCCAGTGGGGAGGACATCTGCAACTAGGTTTGTTCATAACTCTGCTCTCAGAGATATCTGTGCTCCCTTCTGCTTGAACCCTCAACCTAAGAGACTACAGCTTGTGCCTTACTTATTAGGGGGACAGGATTTGTGTATTTGGACCTATCTGAATCTCTAGGACAAGTTTTTGCTGTTGTTGTCTGATAAATACATCAGGAAAAGTAATCATACTTTAGAAATTGAGGTTGAAATACTCAGCGTTCCCAAGCAGGTGAGATGAGACATCCTAAAAAGATAACAGAAGAAAAGAATTCTGGAGCTTCTTTGCAGGCTGGTAGGGGTTTATGGAGTAAAGAGGGGAAACTTCTAACCTTGCAAAAAGGCATGAGTTAGGGATTGATAAACTCCAGAGAGCTCATCATTTATGAGCTAAACTCATAAAGGAGCTAATGGGTACCAGTTATGATCTTCTTTGTGGCCCTAAGGACGTCATGGGTCACAAAGAAACAAATTATTAATGTTTCTTGAGACAGGAAGGAGCAGCCAACTCCTCTCACTGCAAGGTTATCTCACCAGAATCAGTCATCTCCTTCTGTGGAGAATATACAAATGGTAATTCTGAGATGTGGGGGTGATAACATCAGCCCCAGGAGGGCTGTTAAAGGTCGTCATCCAGGTCAACCCTTGACAGCAAGAAGATGGCTCGTGGCTTTCCTGAGAACACACGGGTCTAAATCAGACAGATCAGATGCTAGTCTCCAGAATTCCAGAATCGAGATCCTCTCCCATCTGTCTGTGCCTTGGACATTGTATGAGATTTGGCTAGAGGCATTCCTATCTCATGAGAGTGAAAATTATGCTGAAAGGACAGAGAATTATGCCCACTGCCATCACTACCATTCCACACACACACACACACACACACACACACACACACACACACACACGCGCGCGCGCGCGCGCGCGCGCACGCGCGCTTATTTCTAACTCAACATGAGTCAAGGATGACCATGGCTTGCTGCTACCAGGAGACTCTGTGAGATACTGGTCTCATGAATTCATTCCTAATTTTCCTGAAGGCTGATGGATGGTATACTCCCTGCCCCTGTTATGTTGGGCTGGATATTGGAAGCATAAGACTGAAAATAAACAGAACAATATTCACTTCACACAAGCAGCTTTCAAGCCAGGAGCTGCCGACTAGTCCAAGGTTCAAACTCAGCCAGCAGCTCCCTTGCCCTGCTTGTTCACAGACCTGTCATTTAGCCATGAGGCAAGACTTAGTCAGCTAACATTACCCCCTCGGCCATCACTCCCATGTGCACCTCTCCAAAGAGGAGTTACTAACCACACTTTGGCCACATGAACAACATGAGCGAATTATGTCCTCATGCCTGGTTTGTCTCCCATCCCACTTTGGAAAAAGATCAAATCAACTATTCTAAAGTAATGAAACAGTTTAATAAGACAAACCCCATGTGGATTCTATGTGTTTGAACTAACAGGTATTTTTTAATCAAAAGAAAATTTTTAATTGACTACAGGGAATAGCTTGTTGAACTTCATCCATTTGCCACTTTTTTAAAAGCCAGCACAATCTGAAGTGGAGTGTGTAAAGAAATGGCCGATCCAGCTGCTTCCTGCTTCCGGGAAGGCCTCACACCGTACTAGACTTCAGAGAGGATGAGGAGGCACAGAATTCAGGGGTTTGGGATAAATTACTCCATAAAATTGCCCTGGAGGGTAGAATGAGCTTGTGTCAGTCATTTGGCTGTTTATGCAAAATGATGGACCATCTCCTGTGGATAAGACTGCTTTCACACAACCTGTGTAGAGATGGCCAGCATTCATGGAATGCCTAGACAGACAAGGAGTCCAACTGGCCAAGTGGATGTCACCACACAATGACAAGTGGAATCTTGGAGAGGGATTCAATATGCAGAGGAGGAAGAGAGCAGACAGATCTGGCCTGCCAAGAGGTGAACAGCCTTTATGTAGGGGTTGTCTTTCTGTTACCAAGAACTATCTAGTACTTCAAACACACAGAATCTCCAAGCACAGACTGTTTTATTAAACAGTTTCATTATTCCATATTTGATTTAATTTCTCGAAGTGAGACAGAAAAAAAGTTGGGGATGGGACATGGTATGTTAATATTATCCACATACTTAAGGTGTCATTAGTAAATCTCTGAAGGCATATATGTGGGAGATAACAGGAGTCCTCCTTATCATAACTCGGCTTGACCTACATAGTTCAGGGGTAGAGAGGTTCACTGGTGAAGAGAAAAAGCTACACTAATGTCATGAGGCAAAGCTTTGCTCTCAGCAAATCTTAGCCTTTTGGCACTGTTTTCTAAAGCTGTAAGACCCAATACACACACACACACACACACTGCTGGGAAACCACTTCCTGTTAGCTCAGCCAGTCAAGAGAGTAAGAAGGTTCTCTCCCAGGACACCAGAAAGATGGGTGGCTTGACCATCCTTGCTACTGAGGAAGGGAGGAGGAATACCACAGCGGAAGCTTAGGCCCCGTGCTCATTGCTGAGGTCATTTGACAGGGAGGGGGATGTGTCTGCTTTTCCCAGCTCTGTCTATTCACAAGCATGCACTGGGGAACACTGAATAGAGATTTCAAATGGCACAGAAGAGCCTCGGATAAGAAGCTGCTGAGCTAGACTAGTGCGGGAAGGCCTGCATCTAAATGAAGCCAGGAGTGAGGAATCATAGGGGAGGTGCTAGTGTATTAGTCTGTGAGGGTGTCCACAAGCGTCTCTACAGGTCCAAGGGCTCTCACAGCACGGATTGTTTCTTCCTACCAAGGATATGGCAAATATTAAAAAGGCTTCTCCAGTGAACATGATTTCATCTCAGTCTAATTGAAGGACATTGTATAAAAGTGGAAATTTAGAGAAGGAAAGATGTGGTGTGGTTCAGTTACTATTTCATCCTAAAGCCATGGCAAACCACTGATTTCAAAAGGTATTAAGGTACTAAGAACTCTCCTTCACAGGAAAGGAGAGGGGACATTGTGGATATACTCCGTGGATAATGCTATCAATGTCATCATCAAAGCACTGTCCCCATTAGCAGGCACTCAGCAACTATCAGAAGAGGGTTCCAGTGTTAGAATGCTCAGCAACTTCCCACAATGGATACAGCCTAGATAGTATGCCAGGGGTAAGATCATGATGCTATATCCTGGAACAAGAGCTGAGGTTAAACCCTCTGTATGTGTCAAGACATTCTCAGAAGCTAGAAGATGGGAGATGGGGCTGGAGAGATGGTTCAGAGGTTAAGAGCATTGACTGCTGGTCCAGAGGTTATAAATGTAACTCCCAGCATCCGTGGTGGCTCACAACCATCTGTGATGGGATCTGATGCCCTCTTCAGGTGTGTCCAAAGACAGCTACAGTGTACTTATATAAATAAAATAAATAAATCTTTTGAAGAAGAAGAAGAAGAAGAAGAAGAAGAAGAAGAAGAAGAAGAAGAAGAAGAAGAAGAAGAAGAAGAAGAAGAAGAAGAAGAAGAAAAAGAAGAAGAAGCTAGAAGACATGGACCCAGGCCTGCAGACTAGTGAGGTCAATTTCAGGTGACTACAATCCTGAGTCTGACCTTCCCTTTCTGCTACTAGAGCATTTAGCTGTTGGTGGACTGGTCCCTGGGTGTGGGTCCAAATCCCACAAAGGATGGAGCTGCAGTGTGTAAGGTATTTGTGAATTGAGAAATTGGACTAAGTCCAAGTCTGAAAGTGTCTTCCAACCCACAACATCTTCTTCACCTGATTTCTGTATTCAATGCTGCATCTAAGAGCTGTGCTCTGCATAGATGTAATTCTTAGAATAACCTAGGGACTGGTTACGCTCAGCAGTCCCTATTGTTACTATAGTTGTTCAGGAGAGAACCTGGGTACTGGAAATCCTAGGAAGCCAGGCTCAGATACCCTTCCTCAATAGGACAGATAAAAGCACAATTAATAGTAAAAAAGCAGAAAAATGAAATTTATTCAATTTGGTTACTTCAGGAAGAGGAACAATAAGATCTAGTGATACCCCCTCACACCCCCATGAGCTCATTTTCAGGAGCTTGACATGAGGTTTAGGTTCAAATAAGTGACAAAGTTTTGGCATCACTAAGAAGTCCTGCTCTGGGTGCAGTCCCAACCCAGTCTCCAGCCCACCCTTGTCTGAGCTCCAGACTCTCCTCCAAGGTATTATGACAAGTTGTCAAAACTGTGTGAAATCTCTTTTCAGGAGTCAAGTACCTCCTCTGACTGCCTTCTTTCTCCCAGCATGAAATCCTTGAGAAATTCAAATCCCTGGGGACCACTGTTTGAATAATTTATCAGACAAAAGGAGGGGTGCATGCTACCCTTCAGAATATCTTCATTGCTACCAGGACAGTTCCATCATCAGATGATAGTGGTGGGGGGGAGTAAATGAACTGCTTCAAGGTCATCATCTACACTTGACCCCAGACTTCATGACTGGGGAATCTGTTTTTGCCCCTTCCTCCATGTACCATGACTGCTGCTCCTATCCCCTTGCCTGGGTCTGAGGCCTGGAGACAGCTGTCAACAGCACTTCTATGGCGGGGCTATTGCCAGTGTGCACCACTGAACTTGGAGGCTGTGAGCACCTCCACATTCGGATGTAGAAATGGAGAACTGGAAACCTTGACTCACTTCTATTGGAATGCATATACCCTTTGTACCCTGCAGAAAGGGCTGACCACGGTAGACCAAGACTTCCCTTTTCTGTTCTAGGTCTGTGAGAGAAACCAGAGAAACACATTCTTGGAAATTCCAAAGAAGCAGGAAATAACATGGCCACCCTCCACTCCCCAGCCTCTTCTCAGAAGTTGAAAGACTTCTGGGATCAGCCAAGTCACCAGTGTCACCATGTCTACAAACACAACCAGTGTGATCATGGTTCAGTCTAGTGCTCAGGTGTCAATAAAGAAGGCTGAGGTAGGGCTGCTCTAGTTACAGAAATTGTTGAGCAAGACTTGAAGAGCCAGTTGGTGCTACTCCATTTGGGACTTCAGAGGACAGTGAATGTGCTGAAGAACCCCAGTTCACGTCATAAGTCTGCTACCAACTCGCCCAATTCTCTAGGTTTGCTTCCTTTTAAAATGGTTCTCCTCCCCCCACCCCCAGTGTGAGAAAGAAATTGGAAAAGTGCCCAGAGGTTTTAATGGAATACAGTGTAGGCAGATGTTGAAACATTTATTCTTCTTTAGCTGACTGACTGTATTTATAGAAAGGCCTTGTGGATTCAAACTGAGACCTACCCAGTCAGCCTCTGAACTAAGCTTGTCTTGTTGTCTTTTTTTGACATCCACTAAATAACATAAAGGACTGTAAAGCCCCAGAGACCAGCTGAGTCAGGTCCCTTTTTTGGGAATGAGGGATGCTTCTTTCAAGCCCTCCTGACCTTAATCTAAGAAGTGTGTTATTGGGGGTTGAGGGGGGACATTAAGGAACCTGACTTGAAGAGTGAAAAGCCCAGAAGGGACAAAATGACTTGCTCCTTAGACTATGAGCAAGTCAGTTTCCAAAACTGCTCACTGTGCCTCTGGGTTCCTCAGCAGGGCGAAGGCTTGGGTTAGAAATTTAATATTCAGCACAACATTAATTAGAGGAAATATTGTCTGAGCTCAGAGGTGCTGGACATGTTATTAAAATACAAAGCAGACACCGCCTCACCCCCACTTGATGACAATCCTGCAGACTAGGGTGAGCCTCCCTGTTTTTAAGATCAAGATGAGTGTGTGGTGTTAGATAGCAAGCCCACCATCACAGGACCTAAGTCAGCAGACAGCATTAGCAACGTCCTATGGACTCCTATGGTCAGACTCTAACAAACTGTTTCTGTTACACTCACTTTCTCATACACTGTCCATTTGATACACCCTGTCTCTGGCCTTTCCTCTCTCTGACATCCCCACTCTTTGACATTCTTTCTCCTTAATATATCATCTCCCTATCACCCAATTTTTCTCCCCAACACAACTGTTTCAGTTACTTTTCTGTTGATGTGAAGAGTCACCATGACCATGACAACTTACAAAAGAAAACATTTAGTTGGGGACCCCCTTATAGTTTCAGAGTCGCTTCATAACCATCATGGCTGGATTATCTAGTTGCTCCAGGAAAGAATCCTTCCCCTGCAATTTAAGAGGCCTAGATATGCTGTCATCTCTGTCTGTCCTGTGCTGTGATCCTGGACACCTCTCTCTCTTTCTCCCTGAGAAAAGCATGAGCTTTTGAAACCTCAAAGACTGCCCCTAGTCACACACCTTTTCTAGCAAGATAACTCCTCCTAATCACTCCCAGACAACTCCACCCTCTGAGGACCAAGTATTTAAATGTAAGAGCATATGAGGACCATTCTCCTTTAAACTACTGTATCTCAAAATGTCACCTACCTTGTATTGTTTGTTTGTTTGTTTGTTTTTTGAGACAAGGTCTCTCTTAAACCTAAACAAAGGAAATAATGAGGGGGCCGATCCTTCTACTTTCCCTGTCACCCAAACA
Organism: Micromys minutus; assembly: GCF_963924665.1. NCBI lineage: Eukaryota > Metazoa > Chordata > Mammalia > Rodentia > Muridae > Micromys > Micromys minutus. The sequence goes on along the minus strand of NC_137962.1, from coordinate 10,047,564 downwards.
GTGAGCAGGACGGAGGAGATGGCTCTCTTAACCCCTGAAGGGACAAAGGATGAATGGATGGATCATTGAGTCAACAGAATGAATAGGAAGCTTGGCTCCAGTTTCTTGATAGCTAAGCTTTAGCATCCATGAGCTTCTGAGCTAGCTAATTCCCTGTTCTAAGCATAAGTAGAGCCAATTCCACCTCTATGCTTACCACTAGGCACAGAGGGAATGTCTATACTTTACTTGAGGTGTGGAAGTGTCAAGAGGAAGGAAGACCCCTGTTTTCTCAGAGTTCCTAAACCTTCATGTATGTGGATAGGGCACTGTCCATACAGGAAGGGTAAACATTGTGTGTCACTCCAAATTCCTATGAACAAGAAGCCTGAGTCTCCTGCCCATGTCATGTGTAGGAAAAGACAGATGTTCAGTTAATATGGATGGATGGATGGGTAGGTGGATGGATTGATGGGTGGGTGGATGGGTGGGTGGATGGATGGATGGGTGGATGGATGGATGGGTAGATGGATGGATGGGTGGATGGATGGATGGGTGGGTGGATGGGTGGGTGGATGGGTGGGTGGATGGGTGGATGGATAGGTAGGTGGATGGGTGGATGGGTGGGTAAATGGGTGGATGGATGGATGGATGGATGGATGGATGGATGGATGGATGGGTGGGTGGATGGGTGGATGGGTAGGTGGGTGGATGGGTATATGGGTGAGTGGATGGGTAGATAGGTAAGTGGATGGGTGGATGGGTAGGTGGGTGGATGGGTGGGTGGATGGATGGATGGATGGATGGATGGATGGATGGATGGATGGATGGGTGGATGGGTGGATGGGTAGGTGGGTGGATGGGTGGATGGATGAGTGGATGGGTGGGTGGATGGGTGGATGGGTGGATAGATGGGTGGATGGATGGGTGGGTGGATGGACAGACAAATGAAAAGGTAGGAAGATGGATATATGGATGGGTCTGTGGGTAGATAGACACACCAGTGAGCAGAAAGATGCATACAGAGCATAAACCAAGATCTTTTCTGGTTTTATTTCTAATCAGATGTGAGAGCTAGATCCAAACTAAATGTATGCTTTCTGATGTTCTTAGAATCCTTCACAGCATTATGCCCTGAGCAGTAAATATTGTCCTTTAGTCTTGTCACTGTTCTGCTGAAAACAGGGACATTAATACAGCATTCCCTCCATGTGTGTATGAATGCAACTAGCGGTATGTGCTTTGAACACAAATAATCAAAATCAGCAGTTTATTTGAAAAATATAGAAGTGTCTGTGTTCAAGATCATCTCAAGTGAAGATTTTGAAATTGAAGCAAAGAACTGTAGCAATGTTTGATATTCTGGAACCACCACAGCACAGCTGCTTACACACACACACACACAGACACAGACACAGACACACACACACACACACACACACACACACACACACACACACACACTGGAAATAACTCTTACCTTATGGCTCAAAAAAACATTCATTCATGCCAAGGATATGAAGCACAAATCTGTTTTCTTCTTCCTTTAGCATCACTCGGGAGGCCAGAGAAGTGGCCAGGAAGGGTGGCAACAGCTTAGCAGGTCAGGAGTTTGCCTGGTTACCAGGTAGTTTTATGAGCTTAGGAAAGTCACATCACTGCTCTGGCTTCCAGTCTGATCTGCAAATCAGTATAGATCAGGAAGATCATTGAAAGCTGAGTTGTACATGTTCTGCTTTCTATCCTTCAATGCTGTGCTGTGTGTGTGTGTGTGTGTGTGTGTGTGTGTGTGTGTGTGTGTGTGTGTAGAGGTGCATTCACATGCATTTATGGGCAGAAAAAAGACCCAGATACAATACCTAAAGTCAGGCACAAGGATTCAAGGGAGGCAGGCAGCATGGTGCACCAGAAGAGAACAAGGGGACTCTAGAATTATCTTGTGTGGCTCAGGGGGAGAGCAAAATAACCTGGACTACAGCCTGTCTCCTGCTAGCTGTGTGGTCATAGGCAAGTCCCTGGGGCTTCTTGGGAATTCTCAATTCATCGTGTAAAACAGAGCCAACATGATATCTGCCTTCCAGATCGGCACACTTAACTGCCTTACACTTGTCCTATAATCCAGGAGTTTCAGCAATGAGTATCCCCCAGGGTGACAGAGATGGAAAAAGCAAAGTTTATTGGTCAGCGTGGTATGAAGCAATCAGATCGCTCATACTAGTGCAGCTGGGAATCAGAACCACTGTATGCAGCTAACTGGTTGCAGCAACAACAAAGGCAAAACATGTACATTTTCATGGACACATGCAACTGGATGCCTTGCTTACCCACTCAATGTGGAATGCTCTTAGCACCAGTGGCTCTTACCACACACCCATCCATGGTTGAATTAACAAGTGAATTTTAGAGCCTCCTATCATGCAACCACACTCAGCACCGAGAATATAGCTGCAAGATCAGGGTCACAGACAGCCCAATGTAGTTCTCCGTGACTACATTCAAATACAAGCACAGAAAAGAATTAAAAGTCAGATTGTGCTGATAGTGTTAGGAATGTGTTTTGGGGGGGGGGTGTGGTAGCATATGTCTACCTTCGTGTCTACTTTCATCTTGTTGCTACTCTGTGGCATGCTTGGCTTATGTAAGCCAGTTAAACTGCATTTGTTCCTAAGGCAGCTAATTTTTAAACAGGAACAATGTGAGCCAAGAGACAATGGAACGGCACCTTCAAAATACAGAGAGAATGTATCTGCCTCCTGGAATTCTGCAGAAGCACTAAGAATATCTTCAAAAGAGAATGGAGCAACAACAACAAAAAAAGATTTTAGGGCAATCAGAGCAGAAACATGAAGTAGTGTCCTTTAAACAATAGGAAAAGCAACCTGGAAAGATACATGGAAATGTCTGGAGGAAAGCACAAAGGAAGGGTGAATAGACGTGAGTACTGGCTGCATCAAGTGATGATTATAATGCTCTATGGAACGTATGCTACACAGGGAAACACATGGCTGGCGTGTAACAGTGCCATAGAGCCCTATCTAGCATAAGTAAAAGCTTGGATCTTATCCCCCACATTGTAAAGATAATGGGTCACAGAAATACTCTTCCTCCCTTCACATGTAGGTGAGAAGCACATGTATTCCTAAAAGCTGGCCTGACAGGCACAGACTCCCCAGCTGAGTCTTATCTCTGCAGTACCTCTTGTCCAATGGGATAGGCCCTGCCAGCTGTCTAGACTCAGGTTTACTGGGCAGGCTGCATCCACCTACTGCTCAGCTGTGTGAGCAGACAGCAGGCCACAGACAGGGAAGTTCTGGAGACACACTAGCATCAGCGCAACTACAGAATTTGCTGCAGGCAGTGTGTCTCTGCACGTGGGACTGGGATCATCAGTCATAAGCTGTGTCTCCACACATTAATATGTCAGTGCTCTTGTTCATTCATAGGAAAGGGAAGCCAAGGCCCACAGATATTAAGTAACTTCCCTTAGGTCACAAAGCCAGAATGGAGTGGGATGGAACCTGGACCAAGCAGGCTGCTTTCATCCCATCCCTACGTTGATGCCAAGTATCATAAGGCCCAGCCAGATTCTAACTCTGCTTATAGAAATATTCTGGAACATTCCTTCCCATAGGTCATTTCTCCATCCAAAGGATGGTGTGACTAAAATGATGCCTTCTAATTCTGGTCTAGCAATGAATTGAGTGAGGTAAGTTTTATTTCCCTCCTGTTTCACAGGCTGGTGCTTGTTTCAAGGTGTTCTATATCCCCACAGCCCAGAAAGACAGTAAGGTGCAGGCGAAGGAAGAAAGACTGGAAGGAAAGGACATTTTTCTATTGGGATAAAAGAGGAAAGTAATACTCCCTGAAGAATTTCTAGAATGGCTCAGTGATTAAGAACACTGGTTGGTGTTCAAAGGACTTGGGTTTTGTTCCTAACGCCCACATGACAGCTATCAACTCCAGTTGTCCACCTTGTACCACCTTCTTCTGGCCTACATGGGGACTGCATACACATGGTGCATAGACATACATGCAGGCAAAAACACCTATACACACAAGATATAAACAAATGAAAAGAATTCTCAGAATAGGGACGATGAAGGTGACTCAGTGGGTGGAGTGCTTGCTGCCAAGACTGATGATTTGCATTTCATCCTTGGAACCCACACAGTAAAAGGGAAAAAACACATATGCCATTGCCTGTATTTACTCTTCCTTTTACACACACACACACATACACACACACATAAAAAAAAAGTGTCTGCCGGAATGGACAAGGCTAAGTGCTGGGGTTGTGTCTAGTGAGGTCCAGGTGTTATTTGCATATTAAATGCATGCTCAGGTAAAATGCACTTCCCTGAACACGCCATGAATATTATGACACATAACAAAACAAGGATGTCTGCCTCCATGTGTCTTTCTACTTCAGGTTCTTTTCACGCACCATCTGATTCCATCAGGTCTTGCTGGGCTTGCTTTAATGGCACTCCTTGAAAGAATGGTCCATGGTTTATTGCAAAGAGAGTGTAGCCCTGCCACATGCCTGTGTAAGCCCAACCCACCAAGCAGAAACATGTTTAAACTGACTGTTTATCCTATGTAGAGGTGTTTATCCAACCTGTGCCTATACGGCCTCTGTCATTTTTCTCTTCTCCCTAGAGCATCTGTCCATCATAGAATACCATCAGAGTAGATGTTCCTGTGCTTGCTGATACAGCAGCAGGTGGGTTCCTTCCAGTGGGTTACACACCCTCTTCTGTGTTCTCTCTCTCTCTCTCTCTCTCTCTCTCTCTCTCTCTCTCTCTCTCTCTCTCTCTCTCTCTCTCTCTCTCTCTCTCTCTCTCTCTCTCTCTCTCTCTCTCTCTCTCTCTCTCTCTCTCTCTCTCTGTGTGTGTGTGTGTGTAAGCTGAAGGAATACAAAATTCAAACACCTTTTGTATTTGAGCCTACCTACTTGCCTTTTCTGCTGAGCTGTCATCCTAAAACAAAGTGAAGACAAGGGTATATCCATTAAAAATATTCCTCAAGTGGCTAATTTGTTTGCTTGGGGCTTTGCAAGAGTTGTTGTGATGAGGCCAGAGATTCGGGTAAGGCTATAGTCTTTTTGTAGGATCAACCCCTGCCATAATCACTTTAGACTCCATACAGCCCTGTCCCCTGGTCCTCATGGAGAGCAGTTCAGGGGCACACTTGGCTACTAATCAAATCTAAATCCTGAATAGTTACCAAGTGCCTACATGACGGAGTTCCTGTCTTCATCCTGCTGGTGGTTATCTGTGAGACTAGCATGTGTTAGAAGGTGACTGTGCTCTGGGATGTTTCTAGGAGGTAAATTCACAGCCCAGTTCCATGGAAACTCCAGGACAGGACAGACAGAAGCCAATGAAGAGAATGCAGAGCTCACAACTACCAGGGAATGTTCGAGAAAGGGTCATAGCTGAGCAATCTAGAAGCAGGGAGATCAGTTGCAGGGTAATCTCAGGGGAAGTTCAGAAATTCAGCAGGGGAAGGGGAGGAAGCAGACATTGGCAGAGTTTCTGAGGCTCCTGGAATTTAGTTGGAGGTTATCTCCAGGCTGCAAGGTTGTGCTCCTGACCTTGCACAGGAAGGCTTTCCTCTTTTTGCTGATAAAAAACAGAGGCTCCTGACGTGAACTCTCAGGGTCATTGAAACAGAACGTAGATAAGCCCAGTTTTAAAGTGTGAAGTTCCTAGCAAAGGCAGAGTCCCAGGGTAATGGATAGTCCAGAGCCTCACTCTATAGCCTCCTGAAAAAGGTTTGCCTTTTTTTAAAAAATTGGTTAGATTATATTTACATTTCAAATGTTATCCCCTTTCCCAGTTCACCCCTCTCCCATACCTCCTCCCCCTGCTTCTGTGAGGATATTCCCCTTCGCCCCCACCCACTCCTACCTCAACACCTTGGCATTCCCCTACACTGGGGAAACCAGCCTTCACAGTACCAAGGGCTTCTCCTATTGATGCCAGACAATGCCGTCCTCTGCTCCATATGCAGCTGTAGCCATACCCCTGCCCCAAATGTTTACTCTTTCAGGCTAAATTACAAAGCTACAGTTCACTTAGGTTAGGGTACTTCTTAAAGGGCAAAGAGAAATCTAAAGCATTACACTAATAGCAGGAGTCTGGCCTATAGTCACTGTTCCAATCTGTGTCATCTGCACGACACAAGGAAAGACCCCAACATTCTCTGAGCCAAGTTTTCTTTGTCTATAAAACAGAGATATTCATGGGAATTCCTCTGTCCCAGGTCTGCATGGAAGAAGATTCAGTGCATTCTGTCTGATGCCCCCTATTGAGCAGTTCTTGGTACCTAAGAAGAGCATGAAGTTATCAAAGATGCTTTGTAGCTTCAACAGCCTCCTCCGCAGGCCTTGATGCTCATGAAAATTATCACTCACAGAATTACACATTTTATCAATCATTTCCAAATGTCTTGGGCACTCAGTTAACCTACTTTACAATAAGGCAAATAAGGGAAATTGTTGACATTTGATGTATCATTTTGAAGAAGGGGACATCCACTGATAAACAGAGAGTAAAACCTCTTGTAATGGCTCAGATTTCAGAATCAGGAATCCCTGTTTTAGTGACCTTCCAGGGCCTGGACTTCTAGATGTTCAGCAGAGACAGAAAGGGATGAAGCACAGGGCTCATGAACTGGTCTTGCTTCCTTTTCCTGGTTTGAAGATACTCCATGGCTGTTAGGACAACATCTGAATTCTCCCAGAAAAGATAGACCTGGTATTAATAAAGCCTCAGGTAAATGAGGTCCCCTGCTGTCCTGGAATCCTCAGTTCTTCACAATCTACCTGGACTCTATTCTTTAGCCTCTTTCCTACCCAGTTCCCCATAGCTCAGCCCCTCCCATCATGACAATCTCAAACACTGTGTTTCTTCATAGGCATCCCAAAGGACAATTTTGAGTCAATGGAGATTTAGTTCCCAGGAGGAACCTTCTGCCACCACTACCCTGTAGGATCTTGGGAGAGAATATCAAGAGATTGAGCAATGCTCAGCCAGGGAGCATTGAACCCCAACTTCTTCTCATTCCTCCTCCCCTGATTTATAAAGGAAACTTGGAAAGATATGGCAGAGCCCCATGGGAATCAATCATCCACCTTTTTCACTATGATGGCTCAGAGAGAAGAAAAGAAGAAGAGAGGAGAGGAGTGATGGAGGAAAAGAGAAACAGGGGAGGGAGACACTGAACTTCTGGTTGCTGTTAAGGGAAACTGAGGGGTGTCACAAAACAAAGACTGAAGTAGTGGCTCTAGGCAAAGTTCAGAGGCAGTTGATCTGGGTCTGCCTCTTTAGTTTTGTAGCTACACAGATTATACAGATTAGTTAATTCTTTTTTTAATAAAATGTGATAAGATGGTTTAAATATGCTTGGTTTAGGGAGGGAGTGGCACTATTAGGAGGTGTGGCCTTGTTGGAGTGGTTGTAGTTTTGTTGAAGGAAGTGTGTCATTGTGGGAGGTGGGAAGGTTTGAATACCTCCTTTTAACTGCCTGGAAGATAACAGTCTCCTATTTGCCTTTGGAACAAGAAGTAGAACTCTCAGCTCCTCCAGCACCATGCCTGCCTGAACACTGATGTCTCTCCCACCTTGACGATAATGGACTGAACCTCTGAACCTGTAAACCAACTGGAATTAAATGTTGTCCTTGTAAGAGTTGCCTTGGTCACAGTGTCTTTCACAGCAATAGAAACCATAACTGAGACATGTAACATGAATCAGATAATATTCCAAAGTTTCTGCATATGCTGATGTTACTGAACCTAGTGGCACGGCTTGGATTTAAACTTCTGGAGCAGCTGAGACAGAAGGGTCACAGGGTCAAATCCAGCCTGAGCAGTTTACTAGGACTCTAATTCAAACTAAAATATAAAAGGGGTAAGGTTGGGGGAGGTAGTTCACTGGGAGAGTGCTTGCCTTGGACGTCTGAAGTCCTTTGGTACAATTTCCAGTAACACTCATAAGAAAAAGTGCTTATATTTGTGAATAACCTGAAATAGTACTGATAAGCAGTATTTAAGTATTTATTAAACACATAAATCAGTATAGGACTCCATGTGAATTGATCTCCACTCAGGATGCTAAGGGTTGGATCTCTTCCCTGAGCCCTGGTCGTTCTGCAGTGAAGTGCAAGGTTTGAATGAGAAGCCTGACAGTGTGACTTCTAGAGTCACAGGTCCAACATCAGCTTTCTGACATAGTGACATGATACTGTCATTTTCTGTGTTCACACCCTAGATCTGCACAACCAAGTTGCAGAAAAAATTGGAAAAATATTTTATGCTCTGAGTACATCGATGACTTTTTGTTGGGCTCCATCTGTAGCTGGTCCTGGCCTCATGCAGATTGTAGACCACAAGTTGGGGATGGAGAAGACCAAGATTCTACACAAAACCAACATGTAGCTTGGTGGTGTATGTAGACTTACACAAACTGTGCTAGAGTGATTCTTCACAAGATCCCTGTGAGGCTGAGAATAATCCTTTATATGGTGCTGATGCTAAAAAGAAGAAATGAATAACCATGTGATTAACTTTCTGTGGTCACAGAGTAAGCTGACTGGATGAATGCATAGCTGGATCCTGCCTGACTATAGTGCCCAGGCCAAGGGAAGCAGTACAGAGACCTCTCTTGGTGATGACAAACATGGCTAGCAGGCTATGTTGGTTACTTTCTATCACTGTGATAAAACAACATGAACAAGACAATCTATAGTAGAAAGGGTTTGCTGGAGGCTTAGGAGTTTAGAGGGTTAGAGTCCATGACCACCATGACAGGGAGTATGACAGCCGGCATGTGCTGGCTCAGTAGCTGAGAGCGAGTCTCTTAATCACAACCACTGGACAGAAAGAAAGATACAGGCAATTTCTCCAGTCTTTGAGAACTGCAAAGACCACCCTCAGCGACACACCTCCCCCAATAAGGCCTTCTAACTTTTCCAAACAGTTCTGCCAACTGGGAACCAAGTATTCAAACATATGAGCTAATAGAATCTGTACACACTCAAACCACTGCATGGACTGGTTGTCCTTTTCCACGGTTTAGGTAGTTCAAGGAGCACTTGGTGGACTGTATCAAAAAGATAACAACTGCGCATGGGTCTGGAGCACATGGAGACAGGAGGAAGCACATGTTTCAATACAGAGTAGGGCTCAGAACTCAACCTTAGACTCTGCAGGGCAGGCTGAAAGTCACTGTGTGCCTGATTATCTGCCTGTCACAAAGACTGTCAAGTCTGGCAGGTAGCAGGTGACCAGCACACATGGCCACTACAGCTTTCCCCATGATTCTGGATAAATGACTTCTTAATGTGTCTATTCTTTTGCAGGAATCTGTCACTTTGTTATAGTGGAGCATCTTATATTTTATTAAAGAAATGAGCACACAAGACAAATAACATATTTTGTTACCTTCCCAGAGGAGTAGCAATGGAGACCATGGGCACCTGTGCACTCCTTTGTAGGTTAGGAGGGGAAGAGGACAAGAGGGCATGGGTAATGAGCAGCCTGGCACCTGCCACATGCCCTTTCTTCCTCAAGTGATGTTTTGCTCATGTCCTCGAATTTCCCTCACCCACCCTAATGGAATTTGCTATGCACTGTTTTGACACTGAGTAAGGCTGACATTATCTCTTGCACCTATTATAGGTCTACAGTACTGATTTATACCTACCCCAAATCATTTCATTGTGACCCTGAGTGCTTGTATCTACAGATTTCAGGAGCCATGCTTCTGTAGCTGAGTGTCACCAGATATATGTTTATGGTCATGAAAGACAAGTATGACAATCTATCTGTCTACTTGGAACTAATCACCTTTGTACTTAAGGTCTCAGCAGGATTATACTCAGAGACCTGTAGGTGCAGATATGCAAAAGTTGCCATTGTATCTAAATCCTATTGTTTAACGTCTTCTAAACTCACCTAGGTTGGTACTGGGGAGCCATAATTAAAAAAGGAGACAGTGTCTAACGAGATAGAGGACTGCAGGCACTAAACAAATACCTCAGCCCACCAGCCAGACACTCAAAGAAAATATCCCCTAGAGAGACAGCATGACCTGACAACGGAACTTTTCAAAACTGTTGATTCTGCATCAGAACCCTGGCCAATGGTGAGCATAAAATGATAGGACGGAATGGGACCTGTGGTCAGTCAGGAAACTGGGATGCATCAGAGACTCAATTAAGCAGCAGATAATGTGACTCTACAACGTGCTGGGAAGTCACAGGCTTTCTCCAGGGAAGAATGCAGCTGAGCTGAGGCTGCATCAGTTGGACCTGGGGATGGACTGGAGAGGAACGGAAGTTCACAGGGTCAGCAGCAGACAAAGCATGGGGCAGTAGCACGCATAGAGGCTGCTTCTGCTGGACACGGGGCAAGAGGTAGTATATGAGTTACTTTTCTGTTGCTGTGATGAAACATCATAATGAAAGGCAACTCAAGGAAGAGTTATTTTGCCTTGGGGTTCCAATGGGGATGAGTACAGTCCTGACTGTAAGCATCAGGTATGGTGGCAGGAACAGGAAGCTGCGGGTTTACATCATTGAACTTAAGCACAAAGCTGAGAGAGTAAACTAGAAATAAGTGAGGATTTTTTTGCTCTCAAAGCATGCCTCCAGCAAAGCTATACCACCTAAACCCCACACCAAGTAGGGACTACGTATTCAGATTCATGGGATTATGGGGGACATTTCTCATTTGAACCACCTCAAGGAGGAGGCACAAGTGGGTATCTGAGGGAAGGGACTAGAGCAGAACATAGAGTCTGGAGACTTCCTGAGGAATAGTCCCTTATACTCCACAGATGAAAGAGGTATAAGGGGTAACAATAGGTAATTCCATGCATAGCTACAGGGATATGAATATATTCTTCTCCTCCTCCTCTTCCTTCTCCTCTTTTTCCTTCTTCCCTTCTCCATTTCTTCCTCTTTATGCTCTACTTTATGTCTTCCTGAGAGTCCTATGTACACCTACCTCTTATGATTCCAGCCTGAAGTCCTATTGCTTATATGATCCTGTGGCCCAGAAAACATGATCAATCAGAGCCACAAGAGTGCACTAAACCAGCATTCAGCTGATTATCTCAGCCAGTAGTTTTGAATGTGGCCTGGAGGTCCTGAACCCTGTCCAGATGAATAGGGCAGGATAGCAGAAAGTGAGGTAAAAATTAGCATATGAGAAAAGCCAATGGGGGAAAGGAAGACTGAGAATTCTTCGTTCTTAGGGTTGAACTTTGCCACAGCTCAGCACACTCAAGTGAGTAATCCCAGTGCCCTCTGTGAGGAATGCTGAAGTCCTAGCCCTTTGTACAGCCACTGCCTTTGAGCCACTGACATTTCCCCAGGGAATATTACATACTTCCTTCTTAGCAAAAAATCTCTCCTCCTCTTCTTCCTTCTCCTTTCCCTCCTCCTCCTTCTTCTCTTTTACTCCCTCTGGGTGTGTGCATGGAGGCCAGAGGTCAACCTTGGGTATCACGCCCCAGGTATGTACACCTTATCTTATTTTTAGGATAAGATCTAATGCTTGCTGATAAGCTACCCTGTTGACTTCCTACAATAATTGCAGGAAGGTGCAGTTGCTTTCCTGATTTCACAAATGAGAAAACAAAGACTCAGAGAAGTAACAAACCCAAGGTCACAGGGCTAGGAAGTATGGGTACTTGAATTAAATACACAATGGTTGACTATTGAATTAGGGTTATAGGCTGTTTTAGGGTTTCTATTCCTGCACAAAACATCATGACCAGGAAGCAAGTTGGGGAGGAAAGGGTTTATTCAGCTTACACTTCCACATTGCTGTTCATCACCAAAGGAAGTCAGAACTGGAACTTAAGCAGGTCAGGAAACAGGAGCTGATGCAGAGGCCATGGAGAGATGTTACTCATTGGCTTGCTTTCTTATAGAACCCAGGTCTACAGGCCCAGGGTCGGCACCACCCACATTGGGCTGGGCCCTCCCGCCTTGAACTCCAGTTGTGAAAATGCCTTACAGCTGGATCTCTTGGAGGCATTTCCTCAACTGAGGCTCCTTTCTCTGCGATAACTCCAGCTGTGTCAAGTTGACACAAACCCAGCCAGAACACAGGCTATTGTGCCAATGACAGGAAGTCCTGGAATCTAGAGAGAAGGTGGTAAAATGTCCTTACTAGGGCTGCCAGAAGAAAGGTGGAGTCTCCTGGTTACAAGTTCCTCAGACAATTTTTAACAGGGAGCAGCACTTCTTGAAACGGAGTCAACACAACACTTCGAATAAAATTCAATATGAAACAGAAAAGGAAATAACTCTTTTTACAAAGGAAAAAAGAAAAACGATCCATGAGCCTTGTTTCGTATATGAATAAATGTTACTGTGTCAGTATACATTTAAAACGTACACTTTTGACTGGAGGGAAGATGGATAGGTTAGTGACGTGGTTACAAGCACTCAGACCTGAGCCCGATTCCCAGAACTCACATATAAGGTCAAGTGTTATGTGCACAGGCGCAATTCCAGTCCAGGGAGGAGGAGACAAGACTCTCGCTGCTCACCCAGTCTTGCCTAAATGTCAAGCTCCAAACAAGAGTAACCTTGCCTAAAACAAGCAGGACATTACCTGAGGAAGGACACCCAACCTCTGATCTCTACATGCACTCTCTCTCTCTCTCTCTCTCTCTCTCTCTCTCTCTCTGTGTGTGTGTGTGTGTGTGTGTGTGTGTGCATCATCTATAGAAATAAAACTTCTGTTGTTATAATGCATTTGCGTAACCTTTTTTTATTTATATTGTATGAGTGTTTTTGCTTGTATTTATGCCAGCTTCTTGCTAAGAACTCAGAGGCCAGAAAAGGATATCAGAAATGGTCGAGCCACTGTGTGTCTGCTGGGAGCTGGACCCTACTCCCTTGCAAGAGCAGCAGGCATTCTTCTTTCCCAAGTCATTCCCCTTCCCAGTCCCTGAATCTGCCAAATCCAGCTTTCTTTGAATTCAACTCGACAATCCATGTCAACATAGATGAAATCTTACTCATTCTCCTTAAGATGTCTCATGTTAGTGCTCACCTTAAACAGAGTCCAGAGAACAGATTCCTCAGACGTCCTCCCCCAGTGTTTAAACTGACAGGTCATGCCAGCAGATGGAAAGCCAGCAGTGCAAGAATAAAGAGACTTACAACTGGAGGGCCACTGGCTTCTCTGAGTTAACTAAATGGCAAGGTTGGTAAGATCTTATTTAAATTTCTTCAATGAAAGACTATGTCCAAATTAAGGAACAACTCAGTCCCATTTGAAATAGTCATCAAAAGACTTGTCTGCCTTGAGCTCATTAAAAATATCTTTAAGTACACCTCACTCCCAAAGAGGCTAGTTCTCCTCCACAACCACCCCTGCCATTTCCAAATCTCTGTATGATTCCAAACTTTCCCATGTGGACAAGGGCTTAGAGCTGGCATAAACAAATTGAGCTTAATACACAGGCTAGTTCCATCCTGAACTTAAGATCTAACAGCCAGACAGCTCTGACTGTAGTGCAAAGGCAGGTTCCTTCCTCTACACAGGTGGATACAGACTATTTTCTAGTTACTATGGCAACAAGAAACTACAAGTCCACATTTTATAGATGGGTCTGGTTTTCATACTCTTAGCCTTGATCTAAGTTTGGTGATTTAGCCTCTTGTACTTTGCAGCACAGACTGCTAATGGCCCCCAGATGCCCACTGCCTTTAGCACCTGAATACTTGGAATAAAAATGTTTTTTCAGTACCCTACAATGATACAGAATTGAAACTAAACCAAGCAGGGATATATTAGTTAAAGTATTTAGGAGACCCTATAGGTACTGCCTTTGATGGTAAAGAAGGTGATCTTTTCTCCTAGTGTCCAAAAAAAAAAAAAAAAAATCTGATGCCTAAAGCTAAAATAGTTGGTCCTATGAGATATACTCAGGAATGGCTGGAATTTTATTATTAACATCTGTGGATCAAGGTAGTTGAAGCCCGGGCCCTGCAAACTGTAAAATGCTGTACCAGCATTGTTCTCAGAACTAAAAACGAGAGACATTCACTTCTACATAGTTGTGGTTGGGATAGAATATCCCCCATAGACTTATGTGTTTGAATACTTGGTCCCTAGCTCGTGGTGCTGTTTCGGAAGGCCGTGGAAACGTTCGAAGATGTGCGTTACTGGAGGACTGTGCCTGTGGTTTATAACCCAGCCCTGCTTTTAGCCCCAACCTTCCTGCTTCCTGATCCATTAAGATGTGAGCAAGCAGCCCAGAGTTCTGCTGTCATGGCCCTGATGCTGTGCTTCACTGTGATAGACTGTGCCCTCCGACTGGGAGCCAAAAGAAAGCCTTCTTCCTTTAAGGTACTTCTCAGGTGTGTGGTCCCAACATTTAAAAGAAAAGTGTGCTCATTTAACGTGTCAGGATAATGGACCTTCCTGCCGGTCCAAGGCTAACTCCATCATTACTCATGTTAGGTCAGCAAACTGAGTCTTAATACCTTGCCTATTTATAAAACAGTTCCACCTAACAAGACACAGAGGTGTCACCCCTAGTGTATTTGGGGTATGATTCAACTACCAAAAGCAAAAGGGAAAGCTTGGTGGACCTGTCTTAAGACTAGTCAACCTGTTGCACTGAGGTACAGAAGCAAAGCAGAGCAGAACAGCCGGGACTGTGTGAGGACTTATCGATTTTCCCAGGAACAGCCACAGACACTACCCAAGCCTTTTTAAGCAGGGGAACCCTTTCTTACAGATCTGATGTTGAGCCTTGGTTTTTTTCTAGAGAAAAAAATGTTAGCTTTCTTGTTGGCAGAAAACAAACAACTTTAAAAAACGCACAGAAACAAAAAAAGAGAAAGGAAAAAACAGCAGTGTTGAAGCCACTCCCATAGACAGATCACACACACACACACACACACACACACACACACACACACACACAATTGGAAATTCTCCAAAGAGAAGCAGCCAGCTTGACAGAGACCTCGAATGTCTTGGAAATTCACTGTGTACTGTTTCTTTCTCATTTATAAAGCATTTATAGATAGATGTATTGGCACACATAATAGACATCAGAAAGATACCTAAATTAATAATGGCCATCATTACCCAAGACTTTGTGAGTATGTGGCATTCAGCTAGTCAATTCCGTATGGCACCTTTCTCCTTAAAACAGCTGAAATGCCAGTTGGAGATGCTGAAGCCAAAGACTCCAGTGTAAGGAACTAAGTAGGTGCTTCCTTCAGGCTTAAAGTTACTGTCTGTTCACACTGATGACAGGAGGAATGGGCTCACCCTTCTCCTGAGCCTGACACTCAGCTCCTCGTGTTCAGGTGTTGGTTGTGATTGTTATTAGACTCATGACACAGAGCATTCTCTTTCGCTGAGGAGTCTCACTGTTTCTTTCCAAGAATGAAGGCATTGACCTTGTGTTTTGGCGAAGACTTCAAAAGCCAGTCATTTTGTCTTGGCTGTTTTGATTTCAGTCAGGGAAAATATCATAGAACAAAAGGTTTCTCTGGCAAGGGCTGTTAGGTAAGCCAGCGTTTCAACCCTGTGAACCTATCCAAACAGTAGCACAAAGCACACACGCACATACCCTAAACCGTTACATTACCATCGTCTTCTTTGTCTCAGCCCACCTCTTCATGTGTTCGTGCCTCTCCTCCAGATCCCTTTATGATGTCTACTGCTATTGGACGAGGCCACCTTACAGCATCTGACTCTGAGGGCAGCTGCAGTGTCTGGTGTGTTTCTCCAGTGCAGCTCACGCCCTTTTATGGACCACGCATTTTACGGGGCTGCGTGCTGTCATGGATCGAGTCCTCTCAATTTCCTGCACAGCAGCCCTCAGTTTCATGGAACATGGTTTGGAATTGTACCTATTCCGGTCCGTCTACTCAGTAACAATTGAACTTACAAGCAGGTAGCAACAGAGGTTATACCAGAGTCTCAAAAGGGAGGCAGGATTCTGGAAGTTGAAGAGTTAAGTACACAGAGAACATGGCATCCTGCTTCAGGTGTATACCAGATGAGAAGAACTTTAGAGGCAGGAACCTTCCAGGATATCAACGGTCCATACATCAAGCTTAGTGTTCGGTTTTCCAGAAGGGATGAAGAGTCCTGTAGTGACGGATGCATATGGGTGTGGAAGACACTTGTTTTAAATGTCAATTTAGGGTATCTCCCATGCTACCATTAACATCGTAAAACTGATGTGAAGCCCTTCATATTTTTGGTCTCGGGGCTGCTGCCTAATAGACATGAAGAAGTGGCTAAGGGTCAGGCTTCTTGGAAACAACAACAACAAAAAAAAAAAAACAAAAAACAAAAAACAAAAAAAGACTATGGGCATCAGCTGCTGCTTTGGTGAGTGGGGCCACACTCTAGAGATGCTCCTGAAGAGGGCTCAGCAGGGGAGATCAGTGTCTTGGACACAATGGGCTGAATGTTCTCTCCCAAATGCATGACCCACAGAAACCTTAGAGTCTCGCCTCATCTGAAAATAGATTTTTTTTTCAAGTTCACTGAAGTAAGTTAAAGATGATGTCATACTGAATTTAGGGTGAGTCCTAAATTCAAAAACTAGTAGGCTTACACACACACACACACACACACACACAAGTAATAGTTAAGATATATCAAGGATAGTCATTAGTGAAAGAGGGGTGGGGTCACTTCTGACTCATTCCTCTAAAAAGCCCTGTTCTGCCTATGCCTTAGATCAATCCTGAGCTTCTGGAATTCCTCCTTTCGGCCACATTAGCACATAAAAGCTCCCTCAGCCGGGAGGGCTTTAGGGTAAGGATGCTTCTATCCCATGGTCCCTGTATTTCCTAGAGCAGTTGGAAAAAGCTTCGGATGCTGTGAAGAAGCCAGACCACGCATGGGCCCTCTAGACTTCCGTGCTGTCTGACACGGACGTGTTCAGCTGCCCAGCAAACTGTTGCCCTCAGGAACCTGACATGCAACTTAACCAAGACACCTGCTAACCTAGAATGTGAAAGTTAAAGGACAACTGAGGAGCACACTAGGGTCACACCAAGTAAGACTTTGGAAATTTGTCACATGGAGATCTATTAGGCTTTAAGGGTTTGGGTTTTGGGAGTGACCTGAGAGAAGGTGGGGATGTCGTTCTGGAAAACGAACCTGGCTACAGTTACTACATGTGTGGCTGCAAGTCACAGCTATGACCTGCAGTGGTCTAAGCTAAATACGCTTATTGATTCATGCCATCAGCCAGTCTGGAGATGGCTTTTGGTAGTGTGACAAGGCCTGGATCTACAGATGTAGTGCAGAGCTGCCACACAATCCCTGACACTGGTGACTTAACAAGAGAACAGATTTATTTAGCTTCAAGGTCAGGGGCCACCACTGGTTAGGCTGTCTGCTGAGGGCACCTGACAGCAACACTTTGTGTTGGAATCCCAGGGAGGAGCAGGCATAGGTCTAAACAGGGCAGAGAGAATAGACAGGCTCCCTCCCAGTCTCTTCGGAGACAGCATGCTCCAAAGACCTAAAGGCCCTGCCTCTTAAAGGACCAGAGCACTTCTTACAATTTCCATGCTGTGATCGAACCTTCGGTTACAGTTCTAGTGGGATTAAATGAATACTATTCAGAAAGTTGCTGGTCTTCCATCTGACTTCTTTCATAAGCACAGGATACAGAACGGAGAAAATGAATTAGAATTTTCCTGTTCAGGCTAGTGACATGGCTCAGCTGGTAAAGGCACTTGCCCCCAAGCCTTGTGACTGGTCTGATTCCAGAGACTGACATGGTAAAGAGAATCAATTTCTTCAGGTTGTCCCCTCATCCCTACATGAGTGTCCCTCTTAAATAAACAAACAAACAAAGTAAACTTGTTGGTTTTATACAAGTGGATAAGGGCTTTCTGGTTCTACTTTGAAGTTTACCTTTCTCACTTTTTTTCTGAAGTACTGTAAGCTGAACCCTGACCTCGAACAGCCTAGTCAAGTGTGCTAGCATGGAGTCAAATATCCAGCCTAGAATTTATTCTTAAGAAGCCCAGTGCATTTATCTCCCTATTCTGGTGTCTCTACCTAGTATTAAAGCTCACCTCAGGACAGATTAGGGCAGTCACAAATGACTGACACCCATGAGCACACCTGGATGGACACTGGGTCTGAAACTGAGGTTGACCAGACAGGTCTGGCCGGCTCAAAAGCCCTTATGGCATCTCAGGACTGGAGGGGGTTAACAGGCTATAGTCTCTACATTCTAACAAGTGCCAATTTTAGAGGGCTCTTTCTCGTCAAGGTCTATCCAGTGATGGACACTCAATGCTTGGCAGCCTACACAGTTTGGACTGGTGATTCCATTAACCCCTGGACTGGCTTATCAATTGGATTCCTCTCCTAAACAAATTCAAAGATTGAAGGGATCAACAGAGAATGGGACTAAAAAGCTCTCTATTTTTGCAGTGGTATTAGAGGCTGGGGCAAAAACTCACCCAAAATATTATGAGGGTATTCCCAGAAAAGGAAATGTCACACACACTTGCGCACGCGCACACACATACACACTGTTACATGACTGTTTTTAATGTGTTGTGTAACTTCATATTGAAAACATTCCCACAAGAGGTAAGTAAGGTGGAAGCTCATTAAACTCATAAGAAATGTATAGGACTTGTGGGACTCCTCCCTGAGATTATACAAGCAGTTAGCAATTGCCTGGGAGAGAGGAGTCTTTGGTGTAGTAACTGTCTGCACATTATATTGGAATCTCTAGTGATGTTACCTTCCTAACACCCAGGCTCCGATTAAGGAGCCCCATCAATGGTCTCTAAGCTAAACTTGAATGGATTAATTACTTCAGACTGTCCATGACCTCTCTATTAGGTGTGAATAGGTTTCTGTGCATCTCCTTAGAAACTTTAATGCAACACACACAGATACACACACACACACACACACACACACACAGATACACACACACAGATACACACACACACACAGATACACACACACACAGACACATACACACGGCCGGGGGTGGGGGGAGAATGACAGCAACAAGCAGTCGCTTCTTCCAGCCTCCCAAGTCACATTACTTTGGACATTCCTACATGAACCACTTAACCTAAGGAGACTTCAGAAATTCCTCATAGCCCGGAGACCTAAGAAAGCACCACCCAAAACCCAAACCTCCAACAAGCCACATCACCCTCCTCTTTTCTGCACAACTGCCCAGTGGGATTGGACCACTACTACTTTTCCACTCTGGTGTGCCAACAAAGGGGGACTGGAAAAGAGAAAATCCATTTCCTTGTCCATTTCCGTGCTCTGAACTCATGAGGAGGTGGCAGCGTGCACTAAATTCACACGGGGCTCCCCGGGGCACCCGCTGTGCAGACCCTTCCAGTAATGACTACTTGCAGCTGTTTCCCAGCAGGGCATGTTGGGAGACATGATCAGGATGACAAAAAAGAAACGTATACACCCTCCCCTGGCATTCAGTTTGTTTCCCTTGCTTCTTGAGATGGTCCAGGGTGTGTCAAAAGTGCTGCTTGCATGGAATGCCGCAACTTAAATAAATAAATAAATATAAATAAGAGGAAGCAGAGAAGGAAGGGAGGGATATGGAGGCCTGTCCTGTTACCTAGAGAGGAATGTGCTGACAGGCAGGAAGTAGGTGGATTTTAAAAAGTTCCACCTACATTTTCTTACTAGAAGTAGTTGCATTTTATGTAGCTAAGGTGATGGTTTATATACAGTCACCAGAGTTCACCACAGTCATTTTTGGAGTCATCCAGGAACCCACTAAGACTTGTGTGGACTCTCAGCTACACAGTGTAAGCAGCTAGATGACCTGGGGCTACTCCTTTGCCTAATCTAACCCTCCCCCAACAGAATCCATGAGAATAGCAGCCTTCTCTTCATGTAGTATTTTTCCATCTCCCGATGTGAGTCCCTATGCACTCTGCTTTCTAGCAAGAACACTGCAATTAATTCACTCAGCACTCCCTTACTCCCTTCTGGACTACAGGGAGAGGACTCCAGTCAGCAGGAGTCAAGGCACAGTGTCCCTCAGCCACAGTAAGGCTCATCAAATCAAGAGGCACAGGGCCAGCAGATACAGGCTTGCAAACCACAGGGCTCTCCTCTTAACCCTGATGGCGACCACTTCAATTGTATTCTATTGAAAGTCACCACCGTGTGTGTGTGTGTGTGTGTGTGTGTGTGTGTGTGTGTGTGTGTGTGTGTGTGTAAGATATTGTGCTATGGAAGAGAGTAGCTGTCAGGATGGGATCTCTGCCTTCCTCTCCCATACACACAAAAGGATGTCAGGAGCTGCAGTTTGAACAGCTTCTCAGAAACAACAAAACTCAGAGATAATTCCAGAGCCTCACTCCATTTCTAGCATGGAAACCCAAACCAACCTAGAACAGCAGAGAAAATTACTCAGCACACATCATAAAACACTGTGGAGACCCCTCCTCTCAAACTCCTGGGAAGGGACAGCCCTGTGGAAGATTAGGTCCCAATGAGTCTTAACTGGAGGGGTCCTAGCCTCCCCTCCACAAGTGGAACTTGTAGGTCTATTTTTTCCTTCCTTCCTCTAGTAGTTTGTTGTTTCTTTGTCCTCCCCTTCCTCCCTTTTAATAATTTCTCTTCCACTTCCCTGGGACTTACACAATGTCTCAATTTTATCTAGGCAGTCCAGGAGCACAGTTGAAAACCACTCCTTCCTCCTTACGAAAACTGGATTGAACTGAGCTCTTAGACGCCAAAGGCAGTTTCAGGAGCCCGTATCCATTTGCTCTGTACAACAACCCAAGCAAACAAACACTAGGACTAGGGCCCTTGACAAGGGAGTACATCGAAGTAGAGGGCTTCCTCCAATGCATCCAAGATCACAGTAATGGAGAAGCACTGCAAATTCACCCCAACATTCCAGCCTCATTCTGGTGAGCGAACAGCGATAGCTCTAGCCTCCTCCACTGCAAAGGCTTGTCCCCAGAAGCAGCCAGTACTGAAAACAGAAAGACTCCTGCTCACAGTCTTTCCTCTTAACATTCCCCGGAAAAGTTGTAGAAGAGATAGTTCCAGTGAGAGAATACCCACTTACAAATCAGATCTTATACATGCTTTTTTAAATCGACCGTGCATGATCTACGACCCACACGCGTTAAATTCCTTACCTACTAGCCTCACTTCGCTATTAAAACAGGGAGGGCCAGAGAAACCTCTACCCTAACCTAAACCAAATCTCCATCCCCAGGCTGCTTCCGGGACCTTTCTAACTCTGTTCCCACTATCAGCCCAGCTCAGGGCCGCGCAGCTGACAGTCCATCCGCAAAGAAAAAGCCCTAGGTGGAGCAGGCGGGAAGGGCGGGGACGTGGATGCTTACAGTGACCTGCCCTGCGGCTTTCAGTCCTGGCCGCGCCGTCCGAGGCTCCGGTCACCGCGATCCCTAACCCCGCCGTGTCCCTCCCCCAGCCTACCTAAATCCCACCGTGAGTCCCGCGCCCTTAGAGGAAGAGGTGGCTTTGCCTGATCTCCCCCTCTCTCCACCGCGCCCCTGAATGGGGCTCTTCTGGGCACCGCCAGCTACTTCCTCTGGGTGTACGCCCAACGCCTCGTCCCCGGGGTTGACCCCACGGGCTTCGAGCCTCTCGGGAGTTCTTTCCTAGCCTCGCCAGCTGTTCCGGCAGATCCCTCTCTTGGGGCAGCGATCTTGTCCCCGTGCCGCCTCCTCCGGCGTCTCTCAGGCCGGTCCAGCCTCTACCCAGCCCGCTGCGTTCCACGTGGCTCGGCTGAGCTAAATTGGGCTTGCAGGAAGCCCCGAGCTAGGGGAAAGCCGAGCTGAGGCCGGCGGGAGGGGGGCGCCCGGGCGCCAAGGGGCGGGCGCTGGGCGGAGGAAGGGGAGGGCCGAGCACCGAGGAGGCGGCCACGGGACTGGGCGCGCCGGAGTCACGGCTTGGTCCCAGCCGGCGGGCGAAAGCGGCCCCTCCCCGGACGCCCCGCCTCTCACTCCCGTTACACCCGGGGGAAGGTGTTCCAGAGGCCGCTCCCATCCTCACCCCGCCTCCCGCTTCTTCGGCGCTAACCTCTGCCGGCTGAGCCCACTATGCCAGACACTTTCGACACTTTGCAAAGACAAAGAGCCCTAGACCGGAGGGAGGAAAGAGGAGGAGACAGAGGAGGACCGTGAGCTGGCTGGGGTAAGTATCCTGGGCACATCTCCTTAGATACCCCTCTGAACCTCTTCAGTTGCCACAAACCGGACAACTCCGGCGTGTCTCTGGCTTTGGTGAGTGCGCACCCAGCTGGTCTCTGTCCTGGTGCCCCAGGGACGGCGCCCCCTCGCGAGTTGGGACTGGAGAAATTTCGCTTGTCTTCTGAGTGCCGACCCAGGAACAGAAGGGGTGGGGAAAGGTATTAGGAGGGTGTAACAGTAGAAGTGGGACTAAAGACCCTAGGCGCCAACGGGGGGACCCGAGGAGAGATCCCTGTCTCCTCCATGGCCACCAAAGTGTTCTCAGGGAGGAGAGTCCAGCTCTGGGGCTCCAGGCTCTTCGGCGCTCACTGGAGGAGCCTCCTGGAGCTCGGTGGAGAGTCTACCGCGGTTGAGTCTCCCGGAGCGGCTGCGGTGACATTGCACCCAGCACCGCAGTTGATCCCCGCCGGGGCCACGGGTAGGAGACTCCATCAGGCGCAGATTGCCCCCACTCTCTAGAGAAGCGGTGGTCTCGTGCTGGGACACTGGGGACACTTGGAGAGAGTTGGCTTTCAAGACCAGAGGTGGTGGGACAGTATCCGGATGGAGTCTCCCGATCGGCCGTGGCCAGGCGCAGACCCGAGAGGAAGCTCTTGGCCCCCGGGACACCTCTAATAAAGTCCAGCTTCAGATCTTGGGGAGAAGTTGGAGGTTAGGACAGCATAGAAGCGGTGTTTTGGAAAGTGGGTAGGTTAGGGTGGGCAAAGTGAGCTCGGAGGTGGCAACTCTAAACTTGGAATCTGCCCCAAACCCGTTAGGCGCCGCAGCTGCCAAGAAATAATGTGACAAAAGTTAGTAACTTGTCTACATGTCGATAGTGTGACCTGCGCAGGGCATCGTCTGCCGCTTTCATAAGTGCACGGGGTGGGAAATGGTGACACCGGATAAGGCGACTTGGTTGGAATACTGTTAGCTCGGAGTCGGACCTTTGCGCAAGCAACTTTCAGCTCTCGTTGTTTTTCTTCGCGTGGGTGTTTGAGTGTGACCTTGCGGGAATCAGAGCGACTGAACTGGAGATGGGGATTAAGTCTCCCGGTGCCCTAGTACAGGTAAGGTGTGGGACGCTTTGCCTTGCCTCACCGTGGAGTTTCAAAAAGGGTGCCCGGACCTCCATCCGCCTGCTGGAACCTGGAGTTTCTCCAACCTCTTGCACAAGGGTCCTGGCTGGCTTCTACCGCCAGCAGGAATTGGTGGCTTTCCATGAGAGGACATGTGCGCTCCCAAAAGTGTGCGAGTGGGTGGGAGGGGGGATGACCAAGGCATCTCAGTAGCTGAACGACTCCCCAGGAGATACCAATGACTCCAGGACAGAAACAAGCTCGCACAGTTGCTACATTCGGCATTAGCTGGACTTTCACTGTGTTTATGGTAACCCTGTCCTCTCCCAGCTTCCCACTGTGTTGGGTCCCCATGTCTCTACGGACTTATGGTGAGATGGAGCTCCCACGCCTCCCTGCTTCAGGTGAGAGGCGCTCCCCAATAGGAAAACTGCTAAAAGCTAGGGACGAATTCTGCCACCGCTTCTGGCAACATAGTTGGTGCTAATACTGTGCTCACTGAAAAGGCCTCGAGGATACAAGGCGCTGCTAGAAGGGGTCGGGACGCCCCTCGCCTCTTTCCATTATTACTACTGAATTAAAATTCACCCAGTGGCTTCCAGGAGAGCGCCGAGCACCCACCCTGCTAAACCAGTGTGCTGGGTTCTGAAAACTGCAGGTGGTGTCCCCAGGTTTTCTTTCCTGGATGATGGCCCAGAGCGCCCCCAGGTTTGAAAAAGAGGGATGCATTGCCCCCTGTTGGCTACTTTGGAAACAACGGTTAAGCTAAGCTGCTGAGGAAGGGTGACCAAAACCTCTGGGCTGGGCCCCTGCGCCTCTGCACTTCCTTTTCCTGTACCAAACACCAAAGCCTAGTCATTTTCTGAACTTTAATGATTGGCTGAAAAAGAAAAAAAAAACCAAAAAACTAAAATTCTCCATGTGAGTCTCCTGTGCGTGCCTAAAATTAGATGTAAGATGAAGAATTTCGCTTTGAACATGTGACTTAGCCTCTGAAAACCCACAGTTTTCATATCTGTAAAGCAAAGCCATTACTACGGACTCCAGAATGAGTCCTGAAGAATAGATATTACGTATAATTGTGTGTAGACATATACCGTGCAAACATGCTCACTCTATGCTTGTGTGTATACATGTACGTGAACAGGAACAGAATAAAGGAATGGATGGAGGACTTCTTCCCTGTCCTTTCTGACATTTCCTCTCCCTAACTTTTTTGTTCAGGTCACAGTGGCCGGCAAAAGCATGGCCTGGGCTGAGCAGGAGCCCCCCACACTGGCTTTGAGCAGATATGGGGCTAGAAAACAGGAAGTGTTGCTGGAAGTGACCACAGAGGTTTCTTCAGGAGTGTGAGCACCACTCTCTCTTTGGGCTCGGTAGCAAGCAAGCAGAAGCTGACCCTTTCTCTGCTGTTTGTAGATGGTTCAGTCCTCAGGCACAGGCTACTGTCACTCCTCCACACTCCTGAGGTTGGGGCCTCTGAACAGTTGGCTGTCACCAATGTTAGAGGTTCTTGATTCCCCCTGCCCCTTGGAGATGGGCTGAAAGAAGAGGATGTCACGGAGTTCTGGGTCCTCGGTATGACTTTGTGACAAATAAATCTCCCCCTCTTCTCCCACCAAGCAACCTGTCTTGTCAGAACTCTAACCTAGAAACGAGTATCAGGCAGACCTCCCCAGGAAAGAGACTCCAGATGTGTGCCTTTGATACCTACCCCTATCAATTTACCTGGCTGGAATTGCTGACTCAAAGGGTTTGTGTTTGGACAGAGCTTTACTTTGTGGAAGCTGAACTTTAGCTTTCATCCCAAGCCCTTCCCAGTCTTCAAAAAGCAAACAGAGAAGACAAAAAGTAAAGTCCACCAGTCAGCTTGTCCTCATACAATGGTCTCTTATCCAGATAGCTCCCAAGATTCCACTAAATACCCAAGACCCTGGCTAGTATGGAGTGCAATGACAAAGTCCAAATTTTATACTGAGCCCAGCAAAAACTAGCAACAAAGCAGAACAATTATAACAATAATTCAGCAACGAACGTTGCTTCAAAACTTATCAGCTTAAAAGTTCTAGAACTTTCTACATGTTTTTTTTTTTTTTAATTTCAGCTGATTGTAAGTTACTGAAAATGGGGAAGTGAAACAGCTGGCAAGGGGGACTTCTAGAGTACCTCCCAGTGACCACTTTGTGCACAGAGAGGTAGCCTGCTTAGCACAAATTCTAAAATCAGACTTTCAGGCTCTTTTGATCAGTTGTAGCCTGACCCACATGGAAACTGCATTCCTCATCACCGGCCTGAGAACCCGAGAGCATGTCTGTTCTAATTTGGTCAGAAAGCCAGACATGAGCTCCATCAGAGCCTGTCTTTGAGTCTAAGTGCCAAGGCTCAATTGCTTTGCAACGTGGCACCTAAGCTATTCTGGGTCCTGGGTCTCAGTTTCACTCTCTGCAAATTAAGAAGCTGTGGCTCTCTGCTGACAGGCACTTGGCCTACAGCAAAACCTCTTTGTGAAGACAGTCCCCACCTCCTTTAGGTTTGTTCAGATTGTTCCTCAGAACTAGTGAGCTTGGGGAAACTGAAGTGTTACCCCAGGCTCCTCCTCTCTCACTGACACAGTGACTTCCTGTCTTTCCCTGGGTCATGTGTTTGCCCAGCAGTTCTAAATACTGGGTTTGAGAGATGAGGTCTGCCTCCTGACCGTGCATTTATAGTAGTGTCTAAGGGTCTTCTGTGTGCAGATGTAAAGAGACCAGCGTGACCTCCTTGTCCACACACTAAAAGTGACCTTAGACATTATTCTGTTTAATTCTTTAGCTTTAATGCAAAACTATGAGCCCCAAGGAAGAAGACAAGAGCGATGTGTTAGTGCTTTCTGCTCTTCATCTTCAAAGTCACTCTTTTTTATCCACTCACATCTTGATGTTCTTGTTGGAGACCCAACATCACACATCATTGGAAAGTCTGGAATTCACTGCTTCTTTGGTTACTTCAGTGGTGAGGATTGGATTGCATTGATTCCATCTGAGCTAATGTTTATGGGAACTTCTCAGGATTCTGGAGGTGCTGGAGTGGAAAAACACGTAGTCCTTGAACTCCATCTATCCCAGAGTTCTCAGTATTCTGGGGAGGAGCAGGGGATAATGAAGAGCCATGCCATGTATGATATTTATCAGAACCAATGCCTCTTGTGCTGAAAGATGGTGAGAACCCCCATCTTTGAAAGGTCCAAAGAAGGAAACTTGGGGGTTCCAAGCTTCAGGGATGTAGGGTTTCTGCTGTCAGTCTGCAGTAGAACAGGTGTGTTTTCCTGGGTGGTGCCATGCAGATATCAAACGTGTTGCACATCCTGTGTATGCAAAAGAAACGGAGAGACTGAGATGCCAGGCTGCTGTCAGCTTCTCTACAAAGAGGCGAGGCAGCTAGAGATAGGAACTACATACTATGGCCTCCTATTCCAGCAGTGTGTCCTTTTCCCGGGCCAGTTCACACACTAGGATATTCAGAGCATGCAGGGCCCTGGCTGCAAACTTCTGACAGTATGACTCCGGACCTCAGCACCGTTGTGTGAAGCCAGGAGGCTACAATGGATTCGCTTGGAAGACACAGCTGTAATGCTTTATTTTGAATATTTGTCTTGCACCTGTACAGACAGCACTCATTCATATTTGAGCAGTAGATTTAGGATGGTGGAGTTAAGGAAACGGTAGGCCGGGGTGAGGAAAAGGTACTGGCTTTCAGTGGGACACAGCCACAGGCCATCTGTGTGAACAGCTTAGGCCTTGGACCTCTGTGCTGAGGATGCATGGGTCTCTTCACTGATTGTAGAAATATGAGAAAATGAAAGGGCAGGTTCACTCAAGGAAGCTTCAGAGCCTCCAAGTTCCAGGTGAATTAAGTCTATTTAGCAGAGAAATTGATTGTTTCGGGGCATGAGTTTCTTCTAAATGGTGGAATGGAGTCCAAAATTTCTAGAAAACTCAGAGGAAAAGTCTGTCAATAGGCAGCTGACTTTAAGGTAAAAATGGCGCATTAACTTCTTTGAAGACTCCCTGTGCTGCCCTGGGGGAGCCTGCATTCTTGCTCTTTTGAGTTGTATTAAACCATTAAAATCCCCTTCTTCCCTATGGAAGAACGAGAATGAAAAATTATCAAGTGGTCCTAACAGAGACTGAGAAGTGAACCCAAAGTACTGTTACTGGGAACAGTAGCCTGAGACCAAAACACTCTGTAACCTGGCTGGGGGAAGAACCTCAATCAAGTTTAAGGTGCCCAGAATGGACTGAGCCCGTGATCCTGTGATCACTGTGGTCCTGCTGAGGCTCTCCCATTCTCCCCTTCAGCCCTCCGTGCCCTAAGTAGGAGGCAGCCACGTAAAAGGCTCACCCTGTTTATGTCTCCACCCAGGAGACAGGTTTATGTAAGCATGCCTTATTTGCCTCCCCGAGAAGTATTTTAGTGGCACCTCCTTTTTACTAAGTGTTTAGTGTATGCCCGAAAGTGTGTGTCTGAAATATTCTGACATTTTGAGTTTAGACAGGAAATTCAAGTTGAATAAAGGTTGAATAAAGGACTTACCCCTCCTATACAGGTTGGGGTAGCGCTTGGAGAAATCAGCAGGAAATGATGCAGTACCTTCTTTACCTCTGGAGAAGAGCCACAGGAAGAGGCTGGGATCCAGGATGGCATGGCAGCACAAATGTAAAGAGGCCCTGGGGAGAGACCACGGGGACCAGGAAAAGAAGGACCAACTCAAGCATTTTGCCCTGATCCAGACTGCTGTGCACAACCTCAAGCCTCTGGAAATATAGCCACCCAGCATCCTGGGATGCGGCTGGGGCTTAGGACAGGGAAGCAGGAGGGAATCCTCAGTGAAGCATCCTGGGGAGGAAATTGGGAGGATTCAAGCGTAGAGGACTTGCTGAGTAGACTGGTGAGGTCCAACCCACACTTGTTACCCTCTCTGATCCTGCCACTGCCTGAGGCAGCGGTATGTCTGTCCAAAGATTACCCTCCTGTCAACGAGAAGGCAGAGTGTGGACCCCATAGTGGGGGCTACAGAGTTCTTACAACTACTGGCTTAACCAAACCACTGTATCCGATTGCCCCTAAGTGCACCAAAGATAAGATGGTAGGAAGGTCCTTCATTAGTTTTCTGTTGACATACCAAAATGTCTGAAGTCAATTGTAGAGAAAGGGGGTTTATTTCCTTTTCCATATTCGGAGTTGAGAATTCAAGCAGCATAGCATAGGCCCCAGTAATGTCCCCTGGCTCAGATTCCACGGAATGGCGTGAAGGATGGTGCACCTGCGGGAGAGATTCCTTTGGTGACTCAACAGTCAAAATGCAGGCCGTGGTGAGGATGGGACTGTTTGATGTCCTCCCACTAGGTCCCATCCCTTAAAGATTCCACCTTCCCTTAACATTGTTTACTGGGGACCAAGCTTTCAACATTGGGATCCTTACCGGACCCACAGAAGCTGCATCCAATCCCCGCAGACCTTCCGCTTATCTCGGCTCACATCTCAAGGGCAAGGATTGAAGAGTGCTTGGATTTCCGGGCACCTCAACTAGATGCTTAATTCAGTGACCAGACCTGCTCCCTGACTCCGTTTTCTCTTTTCTCACACATATATACTGTGTATAATTGCCGAAAAAAACAAGTCCATTAGTTAATAAATTCACCATAAATCTTGGGTTATAAGAATTGCCCAGGAGCTGGAGAGATGGCTCAGAGATTGAAGCATGGACTGCTCTTCCAGAGGTCCTGAGTTCAATTTCCAGCAATCACGTGACGGCTCACAGCCATCTTTAATGAGACTTGGCACTCTCTTCTGGTGTGCAGGCGTATATGCAGACACAACGCTGTGTACATAATGCATAAGTAAATAAATAAATAGATATTTAGAAAAACTTGCTCAGCAGATGCTGGACATTTTGTGTATGTGTGCTTGCGCATGAGTCTGGTACATACGTCTGAGTGGATGTGTGCCCATGTGAGCACATACAGTGATGTTTATTTATAGTGGTACCTTCAGAAGTGAGAGCAGTACACGGAATAGTTTCTCTATTGGTTCTTTACCTTCTTACCTTGAGTCCGGGTGACTCACTGAGCCAGAAGCTAAGTGTTTGGTCAAGGCTGTCTGGCCAGCAAACTCTTGGGGTCCAGCTATTTCTGAACCCCAATGCTAAGGTTAGAGGCTTGTGCAGTCATGGTTGGCTTTTTGCATGGGTACCGGGGGCTCAAACTCAGGTTCTTCTCTCTGCAAAGCAAGTGGTTTGCCCACTAAGACCTCTCCCTAGCTTTCTAAACTTTGTTTTTTTTTTATTCCCAAGATGGTTAATTTTTGGACATACTAGTGTGGGGGGCAGGCTGTGCCCCACTGTGGCCTTTCAAAAGCCCATTTAAACATCACATGAATAAGACTGGAAATATTTGTATGTTAAAAGTGTCTTCTGATTAGTCTGGGGTTATTTAGAACTTTCTTTTCCGATTCTTTTTATATGTGTTTCATTTTGTTTTGTTTTCTCCTCTAAACTACTGAAGTTATTCAACCATGTAAGTATAAAAGTACTTTTAAAATTTTATGTGATATATGTATATATATGAATTTATGCATATGAGTGCAGATGCATACAGAGGCCGCTCTCCTGTCTATAACTTGAGAGTTTTATATACACACACACACACACACACACACACACACACACACACACATATATATATATATATATATATATATATATATATATATATATATATATATAAAAAGGGGGTTTAAAAAAATCAAAATCAATTTGACCTAATGGCACATTGCCTTTAATCTCAGTAGCTGGGAGGCAGAGGCAGGTAGATCTCTGAGCTTAAGGCCAGCCCAGGCTATATAGTAAGGTCCTTTTTCATAAATACGTGAATCAGTCATCAGAAAAATTTAATACAACATTAGTTCCAAGCAACTTGGTGGAATTAAGAAATGACTTTAGGAATGGACAACTAGCATTCACAGAGAAAGTACTTAGTCTGAATTTTTTTAGATACAGTAAAGAAGGAAAATCCCTTATAGACTGTACTGTGATAGATTTGTCTTCATTAAAAAAAAAAACAAGAGAAAGACACTTAAACGTACAAGAAACGAATGGAGGCAAGCAGCTATCTCTGCATATTTATATCGTGAGAGCTCTTGAGAAAAATCTATCTATTTAAAAGCAAAACAAACAAACAGAAAACAACCAAAGCAAACCTATGACTTAGCTAAGAAGATGCTAAGATTCCAAAATATTGTTTAATATTCAACAGACCCAGAACAACTTCACATGAAAGACGGCAATTCATCTAATTGGCTATTTACTTTTTCAAAAATAAAAGGGTCAGTAAGAAGAAAATAAAAGTACAACTCTTTCTAAAGCCTCAGAAGCGTGATGGGAGCTTCAGATAAATCTCCTGATTTCATTGGTCATGTGATGATGAACTCGGACCTTCACTCTGCTTTGGTGAACTGTG
Organism: Micromys minutus; assembly: GCF_963924665.1. NCBI lineage: Eukaryota > Metazoa > Chordata > Mammalia > Rodentia > Muridae > Micromys > Micromys minutus. The sequence continues at coordinate 10,016,765 of NC_137962.1, read as the reverse complement.
GCTATAAGGTGACCTGAAAGAGCCTCCGGGGTCCGAGAACTGAGATATCTTGGGAACAGGCAGCCTTGGCTCCCATGGATTGCGTATCTGTAGCTGGGTCACCTTCTGAGTGTCAGACTAGAGATGAAACTTCTACCTACTCTGCAGTTCCAGGGTCTGAGACATCAGCATATAAAGGCACTTTTGTGAAGGTCTGGACTTTTGGTTCTCTGTCCTTTCCACCACTGGGAGGGTCCTGGAACTCTAACTCAGGCAGCCAGACTTGGTGTCAAGTGCCTTTGCCTCCTGAACCATCTGACTTGCCTTAGATCTTCAAGTTAGGGAGACAGGATGACTGTGTTACTACCTGACCACAGAGAGCTAGGATCATTGTTCAACCCAGCCTAGCCTGCAAGCAAGCTCCCTGGGAGGAGAATCTGACCCCTCTAACATTGTATCTTCATCCCCGAAGCCGCCTGGGAGGTTTCTATATGTAAGTTCTAATCCCATTTCAATAAGAGAGTCGTCAAGGTTATGACACTGATGTAGGTGAGTCCCATAGCTAAAAGTGACAGCTGGAATTTACTGGTGCTTTCAGAGCCCATGTCCCTGACACATGCAGTGTACTTAGGCTTTTTTTTTCCCACTTTGCATTGTGGAAACTGCATGGGAAAGCAGAACTGCATCTGACATGGCATCAGCACCCAACCTAGCCCTGAGATTTAGCCCATCTGAACCATGCTTATTAATGGCTGTGGACTCAGTGCTTTAACTACCTAGTCAGTAGGAGGTACTGAGTCTCAGTACTTCCTTACTCCCAAGTCTAAGACCTGCAGCCTCACCCTCTTGGGGCACCTTTAGTGTGCCCCAAGAGTCACTTTCAACTCAGGCTTCATGAGTTGTCTTGGTTGGTTCTGAACTTGTGATTTTGCCATCTTCACAAAAATTTCCATCCTGTGTCTCTGATGGGATTTTTTTTTCCTCTAGTGCTGGCATGCACTGAATCTGGAGAGCCTATGATGCCTAGGGACCCAGTGATGCTCAATGCAGTGGTGAGTCTTCCAGGATGAAACAGAACTTAGCAAGATTAAGCACCTGGTTGGCAAACCAGTCTGAGAATTTTTCCTGGCTCCCTAGATGGGCTCCTTGGGAGGCCAACCTGCTTCAAGTGAACTGAGGAATGAAAGCCTATGACTTTGAAAACCCGCCTGTTAATAACATCTTCACAAAAGACAGGAAGGTGCCTTGTTCCTTTAGTGGAAGATCTGCTAATCCCACCACCTGGCAGAGGGTCAGAGGGATAAAGGCTGTTGCTTGGGAAACATATTAGCTGCCAGAGCCAAGAACTGCTCTGTGGGGTGCAGAGCTGGAAATTTCAAAGGCAAATCTTCAATGTAAAAATGTGGTCTTTGGGCCAAAAGGGAAATTAAAAATGAGGCGAGAAGATAAGATGAGCTGTTAGCTGTCCTTGCCCACCCAGCTCATAGGAACTCGGGATTAAGAAAAAAAATACATTCCAGGAGCCAGCAGCCAGTGTAAGTACTCACCAAGCAAGCCGGAAGACCATCCCAGAACCCCTGGGAAGGCGAGACACAACCTCATTGTGTGCGTGCGCGCGCACACACACACACACACACACACAGAGAGAGAGAGAGGGGGAAAGAGACTAAATGATAAAGAATGGAAACCTACCTTCTGCAGTGACCGCACTGCTCCAACAAGAAGCCTGTTATGTTTGCCTGCCTCTACCTGCAACCTGGAACAGGACGGAGGAGGCAGTTGTGAGCCCAGCAGTGCATTCAGGATTTTACAATTGAAACCGATCCCTATGCCCTGCCAACCCCACAAAGTGGAGGAGGCCCTGAAGTGAGTGAGTTTGGAATATGAACAACCAGCATGACTGGAAAGCATCCCTGGAGTGCAGTCAGTCAGGGAGGCTTCCTTTTTAACCCTGGGCTATGGAATCTGTACCTATTGCTTGGCGTGGGTGAGGATACCATGAGACAATCCAGTGATAGGACATTAGGGAGTTTGCACGCTGAGATAGTTATGAAATCTTAGTGGATGCCCTTGGTCAACCTTCTTCTCCCCAGTTCTTCAATTATTCATCTGCTGAGTCACGCATCAGCTCATCCGTTAAGGCACTAGCTGTGTGACCTGGGGTGAGTTGTTTAGCTGTTCTGTGCTTCCGTGGCCTCATCTATAAAACAGGTCTTCATAGTACCTATCTTCCGGGAGGTGCTATGTAAATGCCAAGGAAGTCACTGCTCTGGAAGTGTTTGGAAAGGGTTGCTGACATGATGCTCTGAATGACACCCTCATTCAGCATCACAGGGCCTGTTGGAACCCTCTTGCGTGGCCACTTTGGTGCCATTTCCCTGGCTTGACTCGGAATATCCTGATTGGGCTTGTAAATTGCATGTAGGGACCTCTCTGACCATAAAGAATCATAAAAATGGTTTATTATGCATCTTTTGACTTGGGGAGGGACTCTGGAGCTCTCGAACCATCTGAATTGAATCCAGGAGCTTTGTCTGGGTTTCGGACACCAGAAAGTGTTTGCTCGGCGTCAGAGGCAGCTGAAAAATGCAAAATGGTCCCTGGGCCTGTACTTTATTTGGCTCAGGCTAGGCCCTGCACTGAACTTGCTTTGTCCCTTTAGGAGTAGTCTCGGTGTCCCTGTCTTGCTATCTTTACACATCAGTGTGGGCCGAGGAGCAGGACTCATGTGGCTGCCGGGCTGCAATGTCACTGACCACGTCAGAAGACACTTGCACACCTGGAGCAAGTCTGTGTTGGCCTTTGGGTATTTCAGCCAGCTTCTCTCTGCCCCTTATCCATCCAAGCACCTACCAGGAAGTGCACTGTTTGGCCATTCGGGTTCATTTCTTTTTCTGGGTAGGGTTGAGGACACCAGTGTTATTCGTGTTTTGACAGTGGGAGGATGAGGCATAGAAACCAGTCAAAACTCAACAGGCAATGAGGGTTATTACATTGGTTCTCTACTAACTTGTTATGTCTCCTTCTTACATACTTGTTCTGAAAGAGAGGGGAGGCATGGGGGTACTGCAGTTCCTCCATCCTTTGCTGTATTGTGTCCCCTGTTCATCTCCCTGTGCCTCTTTACCTCTCTGCACCTCATTCCTTCAATCAGATAAAGAGCCTAACAGTCATCTTCCTCCACAGCATGGACACTGAGCTACCACTGAGAACCAAAAGTCAAGTGATTGTTGGAGGCACTCCAGCTGACCTGTTAGAGGTGGAGGCTGGGTTCGATGTTCTCATGCCCATAGGTGAGGTTTCTCTTCTCTCCATCCCCATTTTCCCTTTCCCTCATTCTGTCTTCCCCCAATTATGATCATGTTTACAAGTCTCCTCCACTAAAGAAGAGGTTAGCTAGAAAATATTGCTCATTACACACACACACACACACATACACACACACAGGCACACACACACAGGCACACACATACAGGCACACACACATACACACACAGGCACACACACACATACACACACAGGTACACATACACACATACACACACAGGCACACGCACACATACACACACAGGCACATACACACATACACACACACATACACACACAGGTACACACATACACACACAGGCACACACACATACACACACAGGTACACACATACACACACAGGCACACACACACATACACACACAGGTACACAAATACACATACACACACAGGTACACACACACACATACACACACAGGCACACAGGCACACACACACACAGGCACACACATACACACACACAGGCACACACATACACACACACAGGCACACACAGGTACACATACACACAGGCACACACATACACACACACACACACACACACACACACACACACACACAGCATCTGAGTCCTTAGCAGACGATGAGAACGTGCACTGACCTGCATCTGATGCCCAGAGAAGAACCACTCAGGCTGCAGCCACCTCTTCTGACAAACAATCTAGTGCACGTCGAGAATGCCCAGGAATGTCCTACCTGAAGTCAAGGACTTTCTCTGTCTTCATCCGTATCCCCAAAGGAGGAGGAGACCCAGGTACCATGGGACTAGACCATCTGCCTGCAGTCCAGGAACAACAGGGAAAGGCATGTATCCATCCTTCCTTGTGACCATTGTCATCCAGCAGTTCCACCTTGCAGACATAAAAGTTAGGCTTAAGAGCTAGGGACCAACTGAGGATAATCAAAACAAAATGTACAGATTCAAGCACTAAGGCTGGGATCCTACCCTGTTGCTAAAGGAAGGGAATAAGTGGGCTATTTTAATGTTCTCTTAGGCGGGCTGCCTGGCCAAGTAGACTCTACCTTCTGCCCTGGCATGCCAAAGCCAGTATCAGCAGAGTAATTAGGTGGGGATGTACCTTACTCAAGGTAGAGGTCATGGGTTGGAGAATGAGACAAGTTCACTTCACAGCCATGTTCCTATAGAATTGTCTCTGCAATTGAAATTGGGGTGAGGCTCGGATCAGAACATGAACGTTGGAGTACCTATCTCAGGGAGCCCTGGCTATGAATTTCACCTCCATCCATTTCTGCATGGCCTTGAGTAAAGAGGGAACTACTTCAGATCCCCAGTGTTCACGCTTGTGAAATAGGGCTGGACAAGATGTTGTATAAAGAAAGTGGAGAGAACTTTATTATGCACATGAAGTTCTTAGTGTAGCGTCAGGATCCCTGGCCAGACTCAACCATAGCTACTGTTGTTAGTGATATCATGTCCTCCTCAAAGTAGCCAGAACCCAGCGTTTGACTTTCAGATGAAAAAATACACATCACCATGAGTGTCCAGTGTGTGAATCTTCTTTCAGACAGGGGGGGGCGTCGAGTGAGCAATAGCATTTCCTGTTTGTGCCCAGCCTTTTGCGACAGTGTCGTTTTTATACACAGAAGCAGGCCATCCTCCAGTTCTCTGTGACTATACCCTCAGCATCAGCCTGTGGCAACTACACCGACTTTTCTAGGGCCTCTGCACTAGCCCTCCTTAGCTTCTCTCTGTTCTCATTTCTCATTCCATTATCCCTTTTGCAGTTAGCTATGGACAGACACTCTTCATGTTGATCCCATTATCTGAATGACATGTTTAGGACAGGATTTTAGTTAGGAAACCACCCACTTGCACATTCATAGTCCCAGAGGGCAGAGAGGAATCAGCTCCTTGTATCTGAGTCTGTCCCTTCTCTCGTAGTGCCTCTGCAAGGCAGCACCCAAGAGTCTACTGATAGCTTTACTGGGGCAAAGCACACGGTGTGTCACAGCCCAACCAAGCCTTATAAATGTCCGCATGAAGTAAGCGGTGCTGCGTCTGATCCTTACAAGTGAGTTTAGCTATGTGTTAATTTCTATTTCAGACCCTAGGATATGCTAGTCATATCACCAAGTTGCTTAATCCCAATCCTCCATAAACATTTGCCTTAGTTGGGGTTTTACTGCTGTGAAAAGACACCAGGACCAAGGCAACACTTTAGAAAGGAAAACGTTGAACTGGGGCTGGCTTACAGTTTCAGAGGCCCAGTCCCTGATCATGATGGGAATCGTGGCAGTGTGAAGACAGGCTTCTGCTGCGTGATGCAGGCAGCAGAAGAAGACTGTGTGCTACACTGAGCATAACGTGAGCATAGGAGACCTCAAAACCTGCCCCACAGTGACACACTTCCTCCAACAAGGCCACACTTCCTAATAGTGCCACTCCATATGGGCCAAACATTCGAACACATGAGTCTGTGGGGGCCATGCCTATTCAAACCACCACAATGTCTGTGCTCAGAATGATAAAAACTGACAGTGCATGCACGCACACATGCACACACGTATGCACACACAAGAAGCAGGTACATTTTGCATCATACCCATGAGTAAGTTTGAGTAAAGCTACTTTTGTAAAGTCACACGGTTGACTGGACTGCTCTTCCTGTGCACAGCGAGAAGCATCTGTGCAGTGCCGGAACCTGACATGCCCACAGGCCCCTGACTAAAGAAAAGTCCTGTAATTTATTAATGCAACAACAGTAGCGGGCCAATCAACATTCAGACGATCATTTTCTAATTAAAGGGGAAAAGGCTATGATTTATTAAGAAAACTGGCTCTGTCTTTCCAGGAATGGTGTTAAGTTTTATTTCTTGTTCTCTGCCCTAACCTGAGAAGGAACAAAATTGGAGAACAGTCTCTTGTGAGATTTACTGTATAATCCTGTGCGGTAAGAAGGCAGGCATGTCTGATGGCTCTCAGAGCAATGAATGGTGGATGTGCTAATGGGGTCAAAGAAAGACTGACTTGTGGATCCAGAAGAGGGGAAATAAGAACACAGTGGAGAATAACCATGATGTGTCTAGCTGGAGTTTGTTTTAATCCATGCTCCAGCTAGTTGGTAAATGTCTCTCTTGTCTTTGAGTATCCTGGTTGGAATCCAGCATCTTCCCACTGAGGGTATAGGTTGGATTTTATGCTGCCTTCGAGATAGACAGCATAAGCAGATGAGTTGCCTGGAGCAAGTTGACACAGCCTGGAGTCTGCTCACTCCTCAGACTCAGTGGACCGACTGGGTAACGAGGAACCACTCTTAAGCCTTAAGGGAACTACTACTTGGAACTTGGATTTCCTGTTTCTGGTCTTGGGAAGTTATTCCTGGACCCATAGAGAATAACTGTTGTGTCTGATTTTCCTTCATCTAAAGCTCGTGATTGGAGCGTCTGAACACCCACTATGGTGTTTCAGTGGTGAGAATTCCATGTTAGAAGCCCCTGTGGAAGCCTCAACCCGGACAAATAGAGCATGGCATCGGGGCTTAATGGGAACGGGGCTGCAAGGTGGCCTTTCTGCAGAGGTTTTCAGGGACTTGTGTTTAAAAAAATTCGGGGCATGGGGAGTCACAGTAATGAACTAGCTGTCCTTGGCACCAGCAGTGCGTCTTCTCTGTGTTTGAGAGTTCAGTGCCAAAACTTCAAAATGGAGCACCTGATGCTGCGGAGGGCAAGCTGAGCACAGATGGATTTTTGTTTCTCACTCCTCTGAGGAAACGTCTGAGAACCACCACATGCTTGGAGCGGGTTACTTTGGTACTGTTTCTGAGCTTTCCATCCAGTGTGTTGATTGCATGACATTGGGCCAGTGGTGGGGCAGAACCTGTGGGATCGTGGGACAAAGGAGACCACTCAGCACAATACCAGGAAGCTGAGAGAGATAGGAGAAGGGGAAGAGGAAGGGACAGCTGCCAGTGACTTCCTTCCTCCAACCCCTATGTCCTACTTTCCAGTACTTCCCAGTAAGGCTATTGAATTAGCAACCCATCAGTAGATGTATCCATGGATAAAGTCCTTGAGGTCAGTTCAGTTCCTTGAGACTCCTCAGCTGACAACAGAGCCTTTGACCTATAAGCCTTGGGAAAATATTTCAGATTCAACCCTGCCATGTCCAGACCAAAGAAGGAATTGGTTGCACTGCTACAGTGAGATCTCTGGTCTTCACTTGATGCTTACAGTGGCAGAATATAGAGTGAAGCTCAGTGAGAAACAGGATCCCACACTGAAGTAATCCTGTTTCCTCCCTTATGCCTTAGGATATAGAAAAATCAACATATTATCTCTAGGGTTGCAGAGAGAGAGAGAGAGAGAGAGAGAGAGAGAGAGAGAGAGAGAGAGAGAGAGAGAGAGAGAGAGAGAGAGAGAGAGTGTGTGTGTGTGTGTGTGTGTGTGTGTGTGTGTGCGCACGCGTGCGCGCGCGAGCGCGCGTGTGTGCACACGTGCGTGCGTGCGCGCGCAAGCGAGTGAGTGTAGTCCTTTCTATCATAATGGTTTTCAACTACTCAGTAAGATTTAACTTTTATAAGGCCCAAACTCAAGTACAGACTTCTACTGATCCAGCCCTACTCCCGCTGATACTCAGAGCTTCATCTCTTACTCGTTCATTCATTAATCACAAAGTGCCTCCTCGGCATTGCCTATAAAATACAGTGTTCTACAAGAGGTAACAAGGGTGGGTTGGGAAAACCAGCTGGCAAAGTGTAGCCCCTCCTCCACTAAGGAGCTCATTCTTGGAAGAGCAATAGTAGTCTGGGGCCAGGGAGAGGAGTCTGGTATTTAAAACAAACAAACAAAAACAAAAAACAAAAAACAAACAAAAAAAAAGTGCTGCATCAAAGAGTGAATAGACAATAAGTGGGTGAAACAAAGGGAACTGTGGGGACTCCAGGGTAAAACCTCTAGGCCAGCTTGTATGCGGGGACGTGATTCCTAGCAGTACCAAAAAGAAGGAAAAAGGAGGAAGAGAAGAAGACAACAGAAAGGGAGGAGCAAGAGGAAGAAGTGTGATTAAGTGTCTTCATATGCCACATTAGGGGCTTTGATTAACAAGCCAGAAAAGTACTTTGTGGAACTACAGTCTTTCCCATCTGAGAGTGGGCAGCAGGGTCCTGGGAAATGAGATGGGTGAGTGGAAATCAGGGAGGGGAATCATGTCCGCCATTGAAGTGGAGAGGTCCTGTTAAGGTCTTAAGGACATCAAAGCCTATTCTAGCTGCTGCTGAGCAAGTCAGAGCTTCCTTCTGCAGTTACTAAAAGTTTAGGGAGTCCGGTCTGTTATGGAAGTAAAGACCTCTCTCTGTTAAGAAGCAAGAGCCTCCAGCTGTTGAGAAGAGTAAAGGCCCCCTCCAGCTGTGACTGAGAGAAAGACCACGTCCAGTTGTTGCTGATGAACAAGGTTCTTCTAGCCGTTAGTGGTAATCAAGGCCTGCTTCAGCTGTTGAAGAGCAGTGAGACTTCTTCATTGGAGGTGCTGATAGACAGTAAAGGATGCTGGGACTAGAACCCCCTCCCCTGCAGCTTATTTAAGATGGAGCTGGAAGGAAAGGGTCTTGTTTTTTCCATACTGAAAATCGGAGTCCTTCTATTTATGTCTCCCTTCCGTGTATCTTCCCTGTAAACTTCCTGTCCCATCAGCAGCTCCTAACAGACTGTTTATAGTCAACAACATGTGTAGTTTCCAAAGCCAGACCTAAGCCTTTAAACAAAGCTGGCTGCTGTTGGTATCCTTTCTACCAATTCTTAACCTGAAGCAGATCTTGAGCTCCCTCTTCCTCCTGCCAATCCTGTTTACTTGTTGTTACCCATAGGCCAGCTTCCTTCCTAATTTGCCATGGGCTCCTGTGGAGAGGTACCAGAATGAGTATGTTGGTTAACAGTCCTCCCCGGCAAGATGCATAGTTCAGGCCCCAGGCTTTGATCCAGCCCACCACACTCATCTTCCTGACTCTGGGTGAATGCATACTTATGATCTACTTAGTTTAGCCGGGACTTGTCCAGCTGGATAGTCATGGATTCTCCATCGGACTGTCCGAGCCAGTGACTATGGTACTAGAATGAGTCCCTGCGGCGATCAGGGAGTAGTAGATTTGTTGCATGAGGACTCTGGGGTGTAGGAGTAGGACCCGAGGCCTCCTGGATGCTCTGCTGATAAGCTACACCCAGTCCCTGCCGTAGTCCTGAGCCATCTCTTATTTCACTACTGCAGAGTCAATCTCAGACTGAAAGGTGAAGAACTAGACTCTAGTTGTGATGAGAAGCAGAACCGCTTCGAGTACAGATAGCATGGGAATATTGGATCCCCTCTGCAATGACAGTCCTGGTGGGACAGTGTGATCTGTTCCCTGTTCTCTGCTGTCCTTGTTGTGCCGTACTCTTCCAATCCATAATTTGGGAATCTTTGGAACTGTGACCTTGGTGATGTCATGAATGCATTGTAGAGTTGGGGACCAGCCAAAGGGGACCAGTGACTCTCTACTGTTGCTCACTCTCCAATAATCCTTTCAATTTTCATGTGGGCATCATTTTTCCTGGTCCTGGACTCTCCCTCAATCCTATTGCCTTCCTAAAAGTGACATCTGATGGGTAGTCATGGTCAACAACTCGCACCTCCTTCCTTCCACATCCTTCTCTCATGAATTGGTCACTTCCTCCTTCATTTTCCCAAGTGTCCCTTACGTCCTGTCCTGGGACCATCACCCTGCATTTTCTGTTCAGTTGTGTGCTCTCATCCCTTGCAAGCAGGAGTCATAGTGGGTTGTTGTCCTGTCCCTACATGGGGCAGTGATGCTGTTGGAACCCCCTGTACAGTGAGACTATTTGGGTGGGCTGGATGGTAGGTGGATTCCTTGTCGTTGTCCTTTGAAAAGACCTGGGATGGGATTAATGCCCAAACTAAGGTGTACTTTCTCTCTGCTCTCCGTTTCCAGGCTTGACTTCGCTGAGCTAGCAATGCCATCGAGGAGCAACTGGCACCTGTTGTGTCCGTGCTGAGCAAGGCTCAGAGCTGTGGGACCGGGCAGTTGTCTCTGTGAGCCAGGGGCAGTCGGAGACTCAGCTTCCTGAGGTAAGTGGCTTTTCCCCCATGTGAGGGAGAAGTGCTCTTTTCCAGACTCTCCTACGGGCTGTGCGATGGGTGCCTTGAGGGATGAGAAAAAATATGCTGTTTTTTTATTATTATTCTTATTCTTTGGAATTATGTTGAGGGATTTCGTAGGGGATGAGACGTGCCGTTTTTCAGACTCTTCTGTGGGTTATGCAGCAAAGCAAGGGGGTGTCGCCCTGTTTCCATAGACTCTTCATAGCAAGCCCTGCCTGTCCACCGTGGGGAGCAGCTCCCCCAGAGGGGAGCCATTCTTCTCCCTGTGAAACACAGAGTGGGCGTCTGATAGAGAACTTTGCAGTTCTCATGAAAACTGGGAAGAGACGCCTGAATTGTGAAAGTGCTTCCATGACGTGTGACTGTCGATACAGTATGGCCTGGCCTGACACTACTGCATTGTAGGTCAAGTGTTCTGTGCAGCCGCCGAAGACAAGCCTGATGAGACTCACTTGCTTTGTATGTTGTGCAGCTAGATCTGAAGATGGCTGGCAGGTATGTGGAGTCAGCATCTGTCAGTGTGCCTTGATGCCTCTCAGGGGAGAATGGTATAGCAGGCACGAAGAAGTCCTACATTCTGAATATAATGCTAGGGAAGGTTATGTATTGTGTAAGACAAACACACACATTTATATATTTATATAAACACACATCTATACACATCATCCAGATTATATAGCAAACTGTATTGGCTGCTTCTCACTGACAGAGAGCAATTTAAGAAAGGACAAGGTGAGCTCAGAGCGACAGAGACGTTGTGATCTTGGGAGCATGAAGCCGGGCACGTGGCATCCACAGTCAGGAAGCAGCAAGAGGTGAATGCTAGTTCTCAGCTCCCTTTCTTTTCCTGACTTAGGTCAGGACCCTAGTCCATGCCTGGGTATCAGCACAACTAGTGTACATATCCCCACCTCAATTTATTAACTACAAACACTCCCCAGGGACATGCCCAGAACTTGATTTCTATGGCAGTTCTAAACCTCATCAAGTTGACTGAGTTCCTTGTACACTAACCGCATCTTAAGTTCTCACTGATGATGCTAGAACATCCACGCATCTCCAGCCTGTCTTGCTAGTAAATAGCTCAGTGCTACTCCAGCTACCACCATTATTAAACTCCCAGGGCCTGGGTTAGACCCTTACCCTCAAACACTAATAAAGTCATGCCTCGTTGCACTGTTGTGGACAAGCAGCTGCTCCCAGTGAACACCTGTCTTGACTGTTGTGCTCAGACTGAAAGGGCCAGGAATGCACCATAAAAGGAAGAAAAAAAGCCCAGAGCAGAAGGTGGGGCCACAGATCCATCCCTCCTTACAGTGATCAAATACCTGACAAAAGTTACTTTAGGGGAGAGGGATTTATTTTGGCTTCTGGTTTAAGGGGATGCTACCCCAGCATGAATGTGAAGACATGCTGGGCAGGAATGGCTTCAGCTATAGCAGCAGAAGCTTACATCTGGTCAGATCAGATAGGCCTAAAAGCTGGAGAGAGAGTTATGGCAGGAACTAGAGCTGAGCTATAACCCATAAACACAGAAAGAGAGAGAGAGAGAGAGAGAGAGAGAGAGACAGACAGACAGACAGACAGAGAGAAAGAGGCCCCACTTCCTCCAGTCAGGCCTTATCTTCAGAGAGTTCCAAAACCACATCTTAAAGGTTTTAAAGCTCCCCAAATGGGGTTACCAACTGGAGATCAGTCGTGCAAACATGTAAGACTTTAAGACAAAGACATTTCCCCTCTAAACTTTAACAATAGAAAAGTGTTTGTTCCCATAGGTATAGGTTTCTGGTCCTGGCAGTGGCCAGCTGGACTTGGCTGATGGACACCTACCTCTCCCTTGCTCCCCATGGGGCATGGATTTGATCCACATTACCCACACAGTATTATTTTTCAAAAAGGTACACCAACAATACCTAGCATTGTGCAAATATAGTTGCATGTGAAAACGCGGCACACGGCCTCCTGTCCTGAACTCAGGGTGGGAGGAAGACTTAAGAACTTTCTTCTGTTGTCCTGGATTTACCTATCTGAGATGTGTTAACAAGGAAGCCTTAATTTAAGCACAGCTGTCTTTCCACCATCACTTGACAAATAGTAACTTCCCTTGTGGGTCTACAAGTGCTTTTCAGTTCTTGAATGTGTCAGGTGCTATTCTAGACGGTGGCCCAGAGAGTTCATGTCCTAGCCTGGAGTGGGGAAGAGGGAAGTAAGCATAGACGTGGCAGCAAGTGGGAGGGCACCAGGGTACGGAGCACTGCCACTGTGAGTGCACTAGATGTTCAGGTGTCTGGGGAGCCCAGCTCCATTGCTGATGGGTGAGAAAGAGTTGAAGTTAGTTGGTCACAATTCATGACAGGCATGTTTCCTCCTTAGTAGGAGCTATGACCATGTAGAGAGCTGGGTCTGTTCCTGCCTCCACACATCCTGGCAGTGCATGGAAGCTCTTGGGGCTGTTATTTCCTCTAAAAACAACAGGCTGTGTTATCAGCCAGACCAGAGACAACCTCAGGCGAAGCTCCCAGTAACTGAGATAAGAGGCCATGTTGGTGGACAACAGATACTGACCTGGGTGGAGAGGAGCGTGGGGAATTTCCTTTGTTGATAGCCTTTGAAAGGAGAGGGGCAGTGTCGAGAGTATCTCCCCTCCCTGGAAGAGGGGAGATACAGGCAAGGGAGAATCCACAAGGATGTTAGGTAGTGAAGGTTTAACTGGGAAGGGCGATTTAACGAGTGCACCTAGTGGATGAATGAGAAGGAAAGGATGATAGCTTTTGTTTCTGTCTGTACATCACATCCTCCGTTTCTTGGCAGGCACTCGTGGGTGCCTCCAGCCCTGGATCAGCAGGCCCCATATGAGATGCTGCAGATAACCCAGGCAGAAAAAAAAAATCGCCAATCAGTGTCAGGCATAGGGGGTAGAGCCTGTGTGGAACCTACGGCATATGCAGTTTGGAGTTCTCTGTAAGGAAATATTGTCATAGATTTCAAATAAAATATAAGCCTTGATAAGTGGGGTGCTCTGTGGGTGGGGTGCCATTCTCCTGGGTGAGGGCCAGTCTCCAGTGGATTTGTAGCTGAGGGATGATCAGGCTTTCTCTCCTTGGTCTCTAGAGCTTTCAGGTGTGGAACAGGTCATCTGCTAATGCCTGGACACATGCTCAGATGGAAGGCCACTGAAGGACAGGAACATCCGCAGTGGTGTTTGGCAACTTGGGTGTTTCCGTCTTTGTTTTCTGGCTGATGAAAATGGGTTGAAGTCTCTCGTTCCTATCATGCTTCTGGGATACTCAAAAACACAATCTACACAATCTTTAGGCCACCTGTGGTGGTTTAAGGGTGTCCTGGCCCCCAGATACTTCTATACTGGCAGGCTTAGTTACCAGGGAGTGGAACTGTTGAATTAGAAGAATTAGGAGTTGTGGCCTTGTTGCTGGGGGTGGGTGGGCTTTGAGGTTTCAAAAGCCCAGGGCTGTAAAGCTCTTGGCTATTGCTCTAGCACCATGCTTGTCTGCTTCTTGCCATGATGATCATGAACTAACCCTTAATCTCTGATCAAGCCCTCCATGAGATGCTTTCTTTCATGAGTTGCCTTGGCCATGGTGTTTGTTCATAGCAATAGAACAGTAACTATGACACTGGGCCTAGGGCTCTCACTTCCAGGCTACATCCCAAGGACCAGCTGAACTACAGAAGGGAAGGGCTGAGCTGAGTGTGGGTGGAGCATGTAGGAGCACCTTCAAAGGCTTGGCTAGAGCTCATTCCTTAGAGCACATGGCCAGCCACTATGGGAAATAGCTACCTACAAGCCAGGTGCACTCCACTTATCAAGAGCTTGCATTTTGTTTTAAATGTGTGGTTTCATATAGTGTTCCCTTAGCAACAACTCCAAACTGATTAAGCCTTTCATGAACAGAGGCATGGTGTGGTTTAGTAACGTACCCACAGGCGCATGGCTCTGAAACGGTCTTTAGAAATTGCAGCGTGTTTCCAGAGCCATGCCCTCCAGCTCTGTTGCCTTTTCAGGATCCCTGGTCCTCATTTGTATAGCTTCTGATGCCTGAGAAAATATCCTAAATGGCCAAGTATAACAGTAGGGTTAATTAGAATGGAATCACTCATAATGGGTCCACGTAGAGTTTTCCCTAGAACACTGGAACTTTCTAGGTACTCGATACTAAGGGGGAAAGTCTCATTTGTGTATGGAAAAACAATGGATCCTGGGGGCTGGTGATGTAGATACACCTTCAGCTGTGCTTGTTACAGCTGGATCATTCACCCACATGCACGGGCACCTGTTCTGTTGCTCTAATCCTGAGGACATGGCGGCCTTTAGGGATCAGGACCGGGAGTGTTCCTGCACTGTGGTTACTCGCTGTCCAGCCTGTTGTGGGCTCTCTGCTATTAGCTGCTTCTTCGCTGTTGTACCAGATGTAACTCACATCAGCCTCCCTTGGAGCCAACACTTTCCTTCATGGACAATGGATATTTTCAGTCAACCACGGTGGGCAGGCCCTGGGAGCACAGCCAGCAGCATGAAAATTCTGCAGGCACTTGTAGAAGCCAACCCCACACCCTGAGTCTATCACTCTTCACGAATGACCAGATTTCGGTCTGGCCACACCCAGCGAGTGGGAGGTTTTTAGGCTTTTACTAGTTCTGCCGATTATCTTGGTTTCAGGCATGGTTTCTATTTGTGCTCTTCCTCCTAATGTTCTTGCCCATGATGGCTCTGGTATAGCGTGCAAGTTTTGTGGGAAGAAGGGCAATACTCAAAGTCTCCTCAGAGTTCCCAGTCTCATCCTAGATCTCAATCTCACCTCCCCTGCTAGGCACAAAGCCATCAGCCTGTAGTGATTAATGTGGCCTGGCAGCAAATCCTGCTTCTGCTACTCACCGAGTTATCCTGACCTCAGTTTCCTTACCTGTATAATGGACAAAATAGTGAATGATAGCCTGAAGAAGTGAATATATAGAACAGTACTCAGAGTCCTTCTAGATACAGCGCACTCTGGAGTCCAGTATAAAACAGAAGAATCGTCAGTGCATATTGATTTCAGTGCAGCTCTTGCTCTGGAGGGAAGGAAAGTTTATTTTTCTGATCCAAATGTAAGTGAACCCGAATCAGGACCACAGACCCGGGTTCCCCCAAATGATGTACTTTCTCCATTTACTGATAACAGGGATTCTGTAGTCACAGAGCAAAAGAAACTCATACAACAATGCATTTACCCAAACCTTCAGTGGGAACATCAGGTGGACAAGTTAAACTGTATATTAAGAAGACTTAAAAATAATCCGTAGCAGTTGTTCATGAGTCAGGGTCTTGTATAGCCAAGCTGGCCTTGAACTTTCTATGTAGCTAAGGATAACCTTGAACCTCTGTTCTTCCTGCCTCTCCTTCCCCAGTGCTGAGGTTACAGGTCTGCAACAGCATGCCCCACTTCTGCAATGCTAGGGGTTGAAGCCAGGGTATTCTAAGTAAGCACCATATCACCTAAGCTACACCCACAACCTGGGGCCATATTTTCTGTCTACAACGGTTTGGCTACCCAAAATTACTGAGCACTAGTCAGTCTGCTAAATCTCTTACAGGTGTGGCTTTTTTATTCCTGTGAACTTGAGTCCACAACAAAAGGATGGCTGTGGGTAGAGATATGGTTGTGATGTCATAGCTCTTATGACCACACCAGAGGAACGTCATGCCTCAGGGACTTCATGCCCCTGTGGTTTTCATATGTTCTTCCTAGCTGGACCACCTCGGTCCTTGTCTCATCGTGACTCAATTGCCATGTTTACTTCAAAACTTAGTGCATGCCATGTCCTGTCTTCTGGAAACCACCCCCTTCTATTTCCACTTTAACCCCAGCCTTCAACCAGGTTGTCTCCTTTGGCATCTGCTACCCCATCTTCCCATTGCATGTCATTGTCACCATGGCCAGTCTTAAATAGCCCTGTGTGATTTAGGATTTTGGAGGAACAGAGCTGGTGTTTCCTTTTCCCCTTGTGAGCTCCTGCCTGCACCAAGTGCAGCTTTTCTTTTCCAGCACTGGGGAAGATGATGGACCAGGAAAGTCTAGGCATTCCCAATGCACTAAAACATGCGATCCAAAGCCAAGCTATTTCCCAATGCTCTCAGAGCCACTGGCTGGCCCACCTGCTCAATCCATAAGCACAAGATTCAGAGTGCAGCCATCTGAGTGGGTGGGAGTCAGGCAGGTCTCCTGGGAATCTGTCTTCCCTCTTCATCCTCCTCAGGTCCCTGCCACCCTGTGACACAGCCTCAGATCTAGTCTTAGGACAAGCTGAAGTGGCCTTGAGGTCTTTTGACTTTGGGAACTTTGGCTCTCTCTGGATACTGGCCCAAACAGCTACCACTTACATCCCTGCATGCTTCCCACTTTATTAAGCAAGCACACCCAAGTGGTGTCCGGCCCTTTCTGAAACCAATGGCTGGGCAAGGAGGAGGAAGGGAAAGGGAGAATAACAGAGCCAGCCTGCCTGAGATCCATTTGGCAAGCCTTTGTGTTACATCCCACAGTATGTCCAAGAGGCTGTTCAGGGAAGACACGTCACTATGTTGCTCAATGCTTTTTGTGTAAACACTTCTAAGCACTAGTATTACCTCTGGGCTAAGAGTAATGGCCACCAGGAGGGAAAAAAAAAGCAGGAAAGGGACCGTTAAGGCTGGAGACACAGACTTGCTTTTCTCTTTGTCCATTAGAATAGAATCACCCTCCTGCACTTAGTAGGGCTTCTAGGGGTCAGGGATTGTCTCTTCACACACACCCACTTGAAATCTGTGCTTGAGTCAAGGAGAGTCACTCTAGAAGTGTTCCAGGAATCACCATGAGCAATCATTACACTGTACGGTGGTTGTGCAATGTTCTAGCAAACAGTAAAACCTGGACGTTTCCATCCCTATGGCTGCGTATTTGCATGTCATACACATCAGTATGTATGATCGCCCTGGTTACTGTTACCAGCCCTCTGATCATCTGTACTGTGTTCCTGGGATGAGTTTCCAGGTTGAGTGGAACTGCTTTGAGAATTTCTCCTGTTTACAATTGTGACCTTGCTGGGGAAGGAAGCCGAGGAAGATTGGGAACAGGAGCTGGAAGATGATCCCAAGAGGCTGGGAGAGGTACAGGGCAAAACCAAGGAGATCCCACATCATGGTGAGATCATGTAACGAGCAAGTGGATCTTTTTTCTGTGGGGCTCAGTATCCAAATCATGGAGGAACAGGAACAAGGAGATGTCAAGCAAAGAAAAGGGCAGGACATGGGGTCAAGGAAGCTTATTTCTGATAGGATGAGGACTCACTCTCCAATCTTGCCCTCATCAGGGGCTAGCATGTGGGTGGAGCAGGATGTTTTCAAGCAATTAATGGGCTACACTGGACTGTGACCCACTTTGGGTCATCTTGGGTTGTTGATAATCTAGGTCAAAAATGGGGCAAGCATGGCTTGTGGTGCCTGCTCCAAGTGTCTACCGAGCCTGCAGGCCATTTGTACCTGATGGCGGTACTTCAGATCTCCAAGAAATTGAGAATGCTTTTGGGCTTTGAGAAGTGGAATGCCCACCTTCCGATTACATTCGGGGGCTTCCAGGATTCTAACATCCAGTGGAATCCAGATAGTCTTGGCTCTTCTAAATGTTCTGAAGTCCAGAAGAACATCATAGCATAAGCCACACTATCAGCTACCCATGGCTTGGATGTGGGAGTATGGGAGTGAGCCAGGGAAGGGAGGCACAGCAGGGGTCACACACACACACACACACACACACACACACACACACACACACACACACGCACACACACAAAGTGGGGGAGGGGTGGAAACTGTCCCTTGTTCTTGCAGCAGGAAGCTTCTTGCACTTTCTAGGCATACCACCCTGCCCCAGGGATGGGCAGAAAAGGCAGCTTGTGACACAAGTGAAGAGGTCCCCTTGAGAAATGGTGTGCCTAGTGTGTGGCCTGGCTGCCCTCCACATTGCTCATCATAGGATGTCCCTCCTCCGTGCATCTGGATGGTCCCAATCACACCATTCACATAATACAGACCTGCAGTGGATGAAAATACTGAAGAATTTTTGCAATGTTTATTTTGTGGCCCCAAAATAGTAACAATTGACTGTGAGGTGATGCCTGAAATTTTTTAATGAGAAATACTTCGACAGAAATCCAGTTAGTGAGGGGAGTGGTGTTGCTGGGTGGATCCTTGCTAGGGTTTGACTCTACACGCACATTCATATTGTATGCATGCACATATATGTATATTCTTGCTTCATTTGTGTAATGACATATAGGTACATCTACAGAAGCACGGTGTAGCATGTACTACATTATACCATTGTGTTATGCGCATCATATGCATTTCTAAATATATTAAGTGCTCTGTGCACACACTAAACCCAATTTAAACAAATCTCATGGGTCACTCCAGCAAGTCACTCGATTCTTTGTAACCAGTTCCTCCAGCCTCTGCACCCAGAATGAGGAACACAGGGGGACAACCACCAGTGTGTTCAGAGGTCCTGCACAGAATGTAGTTGGAAAGATGGGGTACAAAGGAATGACCAGCTGCTAAGAGCCACCTTTGATGAACTCCTTTATGCTGTTAACAGCTGTGACCTTTGTCTTCTGCATTTTGTTGCTGTTTCTGCAGCACCTGGATACCTAGAAATCAGCTCAGGAAACCCCAGGGCTAGCCCAGCGTCCACAGAGCCTTGGCTAGGAATGTTTTCCCCCCAGGGCTCTGCATGAATGCCCAGAGTGTGGGCTGAACGAAGGTGCAAGTTTTTCCACCCATGAGACTCTTTAGGACCTGAAACCAAATCTGGCCTTCCAGTTCTAACGGACCCGCATCTTGGGAGGAGGAAGGGAGGTCCCCAGAGGCCATTGTGGAGGTCCTGAAGTGACAGTTGCCTGAAGACATAAAATGAAAGCCTCTGCTGGGGTGCCTGCCCCCTGAGTTCATTCAAAAGTTCTGCTAACAGTAGGCAGCCCTACTTTTTATAAACTCCGAACTTCTGGAGCACCTCCTCACTCTCAGCCCCTGGGGCCCTTCCCCAGGACAGTCCCTCAAGGACTTTTGTGCCCATATCCTCAGATGCATGTCCCTCTCCATCATTAGGACCAGTCGTGTGCTAGCTACTATTTGTCTGTCAGATTCCCCTGTGGATACTAGATTCTACAAGTTCTACCTCAGAAAATGTGCTCCGTGCCCATTCTACCAATCTCCCCTGCCTCTCTGTGGCCAGAGAGAGACAGAAAACCATTCTTAGGTAGGCTATTTCTAGCAGCTTGAGAGCCTATGAGTACAGGGTGCCAAATATTTCCTGCCGTACGCTTAGCCCCCTGTGGCCCCATATTGTCTCCAGCAGGCCCCTAAACGCATCACTAGCTGTCTTAGGGTTTTATTGCTGTGAACAAACACCATGACCAAGGCAAGTCTTATAACTAACAACATTTAATTGGGGCAGGCTTACAGGTTCAGAGGTGCAGTCCAGTATCTTAGGGTTTTATTGTCTTAGGGTTTTATTGCTGTGAACAAACACCATGACCAAGGCAAGTCTTATAACTAACAACATTTAATTGGGGCAGGCATACAGGTTCAGAGGTGCAGTATCAAGGCAGGAGCATGGCAGCATCCAGGCAGGCATGGTGCAGGAGGAGCTGAAAGTTCTACATCTTCATCCAAAGGAAGCCAGGAACAGACTGAGCATCCTCAGGCAACTAAGAGGAGTGTCTCCAAGCCATTCCCAGAGTGACACACTTCCTCCAACAAGGCCACACCTTCTACTAGTGCCACTCCCTGGGCCAAGCATATGCAAACCATCACATTCTACTACCTGGACCCCCACTGGCTTGTTCAAACACAAGAGTCTATGGGGGCCATACCTAAATATAGCATTATTAAAAGTACATTTAGTCCACCTTCCAACGTCCCCATAGTCTGTAGCAGTATCAACAATGTGAAAAGTCCAAAGCTTTTCTGAGATCCATCCAATCACTTAACTGTAATCCTTGAATTAAGTCAGACAACCAGCTGAGCAAACTCCAAATTCTGCCATCTCCGTGCCTGATGTCAAAGCAGTCTTCAGATTTTCAATTCCTTTTTCATCTTTGTTGACTGCAACAAACTTCTTTCTCCTGGGCTGGTTCCACTCTCTGTTAGCAGCTTTCCTTGGTAGATATCTCGCCATTCTGGCATCTTGAACATCTTTGGGTCTCCAAGGCAATTTCAGTATTACAGCTTCTTGTTTCAGTGTCTGGGATGCACACATGATCACTTCTCCAGCTCTGCCCTCTGTAGTACTTCAAGCTCAAGCTGATCCACTACATCTTTGCTGTTCTTGGTGATCATCCTATGGCACTGGCATTTTTTTTAGTGGAGGGTACTGCTGGTATATCAGGCTATAAAGAATCAACTTCCTCATGTGAAAGAGGCATTAATTCAAGGGGTGGGACTGAGGGTACTACTTCCTCAGGTGGGGTAAATCCTTGAGAATCTGAAGACTCAAAATTCTCAGTTTCAACAGGATCTTCCCACACATCCTCATCCCAAGTTATAGGATCCCATTCTCTGCCAATTAATGCCCTTACTTTAACTGCTGACACCCTCTGAGGCTGAGACTTGAATAACCAACCTTATGAGGACTTCAGTTTGGTTTTCTGCAACTCGAGCTCTGTGGCTGCTGGAGAGAAGATTCTCTTCAAGGACACGCCTAGCAACCTTTTGGTTGTTTACTTGCATCTGGAGCCTTTCGATTTTACCATACAGCTCATTCTTTTCCTTCATCAATTTTTCCAGAGATACCAAGAGTAGCATGCCAACAGAATCATTTTCCAATTTTTCCCCCATCTTGTAGAAACTTCTGTAAAGTGAGTCACCTAATATATCAAGATAATCAAAGGCTTTCTTTAGCTTCTTACACTAGCTCACTCCGCAGTGTCCTCTGTTTGCACAGGCTAGCCTCATTGCCCAGAGGCCCTACCCCTCTTTTTTTCCCCAGCAAGTAATCCACTGACTCTAACTAAGGGATGGAATTATACAAGATCATTTGACTTATCTAGGTTGGCAAATTTTATTATACCTATTGGATCAGAGTAGTTTGGTGTGTTCGTTGATTGACTGCTTATTTGAGTTCAAAGAGTGTGGTGGTGGGATGTATAAAGTCCGCCACAGAGTTGGGACGTGAGTGTCTAAGGCTTGGCAACAACATGCTAAGGGGAAGTGAGTGAAAACAATATGCCAGGGTGGTCTATTCACCCTGGACAGAAGCAGCAGGGGTGGTAGAGTGAACCGTGTCTGAGTTCTTAGAGGCCACCTGGAGCACCAAAATAATGTGGGGACCCCATGTTGTGTGCTCGTCTCCAGACCAGAGCAGCATCCCCGGAGTGAGGGAGTGAGACTGCAGGGGGCGGGTGGGGGGGAATAAAAGGACAAGCCATCTATTTAATATTTACTGCAACACTGCCCCCTGATGACATAACAGTACTAAAGCCTCACTGCACTGGGCTGTCCTGTCCTACCTGGGACCCTGGCTAGAGCGAGCAGATGTTTACTACAACTTTTATGTATGCTTCAGAGTAGGGTTATTGAGAAAGACGTACAGTAAACAGACTTGGATTTGCTGGCCAGACCTCCTGTCCTGATTATGCAGTTCTGCCACGGTAGATTAGAAGTAGCCACAGCAACACAGAGACAAGTGGGTGTGGCTGTGTGCCGGTAACAGACACCCGCTTCACAAACATAGGTAGCAGGCCATATTTAGCCTGTGTGACCTGGTGTGCCTCTGCTTACTAATGATTTATGTCTCCATCACTCCAGGCCCTAGACTATGCTGCTGATAATATGGCACTTTCAGTGCCTTGCACAGGGACTCTAGTCTGCTCCCCCAAACTCAATGTGTGATGGGCAATGAACCAGTAGATACTGTCCTGTGAGGTACCATGCCTAGTAACTACCAGTCTAATTAGTATAAAGACTGTAGAGGGGACACTGCCGCTTTGTATGCTCGTGGTATAAAGAGGGGATTATTGTGGCTTTCTAGACTTGGAGTTAAGCTGAAACCCCTCCTCATGTACACGGTTAAATCCTGCAAATATTCAAAGAGCCTCAGCAGATGTTGGCCTAGTGACCTAAGCTGGCCGGTTAGGGGCTCTCAACCTTAGCTTTCAAGCCTCCTATGTCTAGAAAATTACTCCTGGTAATGGCCCTGGATTTACAACTTCCCAGCCTTGCTGGGGGTTGAGTAGGGAGTAGCTATGGGGCTGAGACGGAGAGGCGCTAACGCTCCCAGAGACAAGCTATTCCTGCTTGAGAACAGCCTGGCTCTTCATTGGCGTGGACGGTGGTTCTTACTGTTCACTGTGCAGCGCCTGCATGTGCACATGCTATAAAGGGCTCTGTGTACGTCTGCTTACTTAGCTGCCATCACAACTTGTGAAGCAAATGCCATAGTTTCTATCCTCCTTTTTTTCAGAGACGAAACTGAGCCACAGGTTATTTGCTTGCTTGAGGTCACACAGAATTTGAGGACAAGCTGGGATTTGTACCGGGCAATCTGATAATGAGACCCTTGCTCATAGCAGCAAGCTGATACACCCATCCCTGCAAAGTACTCGGAGCCTCAAGGAACTCTCCAGCTCCATGCCCATTCTCCAGATGTGAACACTGCTGCAGTGTTCACAGCCTGAGAAATTGCATCTACTTCAAGGATCTGTCCCCAGACAGAAGCTAGTTTTCAACTGGGGACAAATGGACAGAAATCGCACCTTTCTTTCTCTCTGTGAAGAGTGAAATAACCCATCCTTTGCTAAAATGCAGATGGTTTATCAGGCTATAAGGAATTAACTTCCTCATGTGAAAGAGGCATTAATTCAAGGGGGTACTGAGGGTACTACTAAAATACATGCTCACCTAAGTGATCAAGACAATGCTAGTGTGGGCCTCGGCGTGTCTTCTTACCTCTGGCCTTCAGTTATCCTGGCTGGCCAATGGGGAGTCAGAATTTGATTGCCCGGGTTTCTCTTTGACCTGAGCTCATGTTGGACTGAAATACAGCAGTGGCTGAGCCCTGGCCCTACACACACGTGGCGCCCTGTATCTCTCATTCTCTTCTGTATAGTTCTCTCAGCCCTCCAAGAACCATGGGGACTCCACCTTCTGTACTAAGCTGGTGAGTTCATGTAAGAGCCCAATGAGCTCTTAGTCCTGTGGCTTTTAGTCTAGGAAATTCCTGTGAGATATTTTTACCCAGAGTCCTGGCTGTGACCTTGTGTTTGCCTGTAATTTCAGGCCTTCAGGATAGTTTGTGCTACCTGAAGCCCAGCATTCTCTGTTCTGCTCTGACTTTTAATTGTATCTCAAAGAACTCACAGCCATTAGGCCCCAAGCCCTAGATGATGCTTTGTAACAAGTCAGGAGTCTGAGTAGAAAAGACACCATAGGCAGCTTGAACCAAACCTTGCAATCTGCCAAACTAAACAGAGAGGTTTCCCATGGGAATTTTGTGGCTCCAGATGGATGACTAGAGAGACTTAGCAACCCTCACTTCTCTACCTTCCTACCTTTTAGTCTAGAACAGCCGGAGTGCCCTGGGTGATAACAGTTAATGAGGTTGAGGATCTGGGCTGTCTAGAGACAGGGCTGAGGAGGTTTTGGGAGGTTTGCAGGTAAGTGTAACACAGAGAGTAATAATCTAAGCTGGGCCAGCCTTCCAATCCAAGGCTTTTATTCAATGGCCAGGCACAGTGTGAGGACTTCAGACTGGATGGGTATGTTTTTTAGTCTACCACTCAAAGCTGTATCAACTTCAAGCACCCCGTTCATCTTCCCTTCAAGTACCCCAAGCCTGGTGGACTTCCAGAACATCACTGCTTAGCTTTGTGCTGGCTGCAAGCCATTTGCCTTACAAATTGGCCCAAGGTTGTGTTCAAAGACCCACACATCAGATGCCAAGCTCCAAGGAGAGAAAAACTGAACCTCTCTGAGGCCCTGCTAATCACTTGCTCTAAGCTGGTTTACGGTCCTTGGCTGTCTTTGCATGTGCTGGCTATGACAGAGACCTAAGGTAAATGATGTTAAAGGGGAAAGGGCTTTGAGGTAAAGAAGGGCCTAATTTATCTGGGAGGCACACTGTGTCCGGTGTGCTAGGGGTTGGCATTTAGAGAGAACAGTTGGGCTGGTCTCCCTGGTGTAGTGCAGCATCCTCTAACCTTGGTCACAAGGCAGCATTTGTGTTGCTAGGGGCAGCTTTCTCACACACCGGTCCTACGCTCACCTTCCTGGGTGTTCTTTACTGCCCTGTGATCGGTTGACTTCAAGCTGATTCTCAAAAAGTGGTTCCTAGGCTGCCTCTGCTCTGCTACTCCGTTTCTAGAGCTCTCGGGTGAAAATCCTGAGAGTGGAGATCTGTCCACCCCCATCCTCCTGCCCAGCACCGTACACCACCTGTCTGCAGTGTTTTAAATTAGAAAGTTACCTTTTCCTGCCATGAAACTGCTGTGTGGGCGTAGAAGGAACATGTTCGAAAGGTGAGCAACCCATGAGAGCTCAAAACACAAAAACAAAACACACACCCAGATTCCCAGGGGACACCCCTCCCAGGAAATACCCGCCTGTCCCAGTGCTTAAGGCTCTTTTACTCCCTGGAGTTCTGGTTCAGTGATTTTTTTTCCCCCATGTTCCCTGAGTACACACTGAAGCGGATAACTCTGGTGCCATTGGAAACTCGGGCTGTGAGGACGCTGCGTGCTGAATGCTGCTCAGTCTATTGGACAGCATGTTTGTACCAGTGACTTACCTGATGGCTTCTTTCAGATAGAATCTTACATATCCCAGGCTCCACTCAAATTCTCTATGTAGTTGAGGCTAGCCTTCAACTCCTAATCCCCCTGCCTCCACCTCCTGAGTGCTGGGATCACAGCCTGCACCATGCCCCTCCTCACCCCAGCAGCAGCAGCTGTTGAAGCACTCTGGCATGGTGCTCGCAAAAAGAACAAGATGATAAGCATCTCTGCACACAGCAATGATGACACATTGAGCTTTTTCCTGGAATAGATTCTTAGGGGGTTTTCAGGATGGAAGGGAACAGCCTTTTTCTAGGCTTTCTCTGCCTGGGTGACTGTTCTTTCATGCCAGATGGAAGGCTTTGGTAGAGCAGACCTGGCAAGGACCAGGCCTCCTGGCAGGGGCTTTTGTGGCTCTTTGTGCTGAGCAGGTACCAAACCTTGGGAGCTTCTGGCTCAGCAAATGCAGGGATGGCTGGCATCTAACTCAGCATCCTACACTGATGACTTGGCAGCTGTATGAATCCTTGTGATCAGATGAAGTTTGACTTGGGGCTAGAATGACTCAGAGCTCTTGGAAGGGCTGACTCAGCATGTCTGTGCACAGAAGCTTCTATGCCAGAAAAGGGGCCACCTACAGCAAGATAGAAGTCCCTAAAGAATAACCACAAAACTCCTATGAACTTCTCTCTGGTCCAATTCTGCATTTTTTTTCAAGAGCCTTAGAGACATCAAATCTTTGTGCACTCCTACCTTCATTTGCTCTCTGCTGCTCTTAAAATTTCACTTTGTAGCTGGGTTTATTCCTGCTATGGTCCTCCTCAGCCTAGGACATCACTTAAAACAATACAAGGGTTCAGTCATCACCAGTGGAATGAATGCAGTATGATAGATGAAGTTGTGGAGACTTCCACCCAGGTCCCAAATATAGTGATAACCGTCAGTCAGTCTTAGTCAGGGTTTCTATTGCTGCAATGAAACACCATGACCAAAAAGCAAGTTGGGGAGGAAAAGGTTCATTTGGATAACACTTCCAGATCATAATCCAACCCATCATTGGAAGAAGTCAGGACAGGAATGCAAGCAGGGCTGAAACCTAGAGTTAGGAGCTAATGCAAAGGCCATTAAGGGGTGCTGCTTACTGGCTTACTCCCCATGGCTTGCTCAGCCTGCCTTCTTATAGAACCCAGGACTAATACCCTACGGATGGCACCACCCATGACAGGCGGGGCTCTTCCGCATTGGTCACTGAGAAAATGCCTTCCAGCTGGATCTCATGGAGGCATTTCTTTAACTGAGGCTCTTTTCTCTCTGATGACTCTAGCTTGTGTCAAGTTGAGTTGACATTCAAAACGAGCCAGTACACAGTCCTTTAGTTAGTTCAGTTTTTCAGTTTTAGAGGTGTGTCCTGTGTCTTCTTAGACACTATTTCTGACAAAAGGTAATGGCCAGGGACTTTGAGAAAGTCCCTGAAGCTGGCCAGATTCACTAGGCCCTTTTGTCCCCTGGAGTATATAAGCACTAAAGACTTCACCTTTGACTCAGACCTTTGGTGCTGCAGACAGTCCCCTCCATTGTAACAAGAGGTCATGGAGACCAGGAAGGAGACAGGGATTTCCCCAAGATGGGGTTCATGCAGGTTCCACCTAGCTCCTAAGCCTGCTTTTCTGCTGTGTCATCCTAACAGTTGTTTCCTGAGTCCTGCCACTCTGGTGCCATAACGGATGATGTCATAGCAACACAGTCCCATGCTGTTGTAAATGGTCTCATAGCAACACAGCCCCATGCTGTTGTAAATGGTCTCATAGCAACACAGCCCCATGCTGTTGTAAATGGTCTCATAGCAACACAGTCCCATGCTGTTGTGAATGGTCTCATAGCAACACAGTCCCATGCTGTTGTGAATGGTCTCATAGCAACACAGCCCCATGCTGTTGTGAATGGTCTCATAGCAACATAGCCCCATGCTGTTGTAGGCTCTTTACAGACAACAATTTTTCTTCTTTGAACATGTATGACACCCTCCAGGAGACTGGTCAATAATTTGGGCAGCTCTGGGATTTAATTGCTGGGGTATTTCACAAGCCTGTATGAAACATGTCTGATAGTCGTTCCAGAAGGTTCTTCAGCATGGCTAATGTCTTCTCCCTCTCACTGATGAAAACACAGGAACACATCACAGCCTGCATATGACATCCCAATGCCTTCTCATTTCCACAAAACTGATCAGTGTCACAGGATGTCACCATCTGTCTTCCTTTGCCTTTTTCCAATAGCTGAGGAAGTCTCTTTACCTTCTCCACCTTGCATCTGGCCTCCGCTTCCTTCCACTCCACCCACTTGTTGCCCATCACAAGTTACCTGGAGAGATTAAATTCAGCTGTTCTCTCCTGGCATAGCAGGCTGTCAGGTTTACAAGCCTGTCTAAAGTCTCACGTGCCTAAGATGAGTCTTTCCCACGACAGTCTTAACCAGAGGCCTCTGCCTCTCTGAACTTCAGGTCTCTACCTGCAAGCTGAGGGTTAAAGGAGCAAGGAGTGTTTTCTTGGGAACTAGGAGGTACCTGACACATACTACAGCTGAGCAGGGGTGAGTGAGTTTCTAGACGTGAGTGGTCTTGCAGTCTCTCTTGGGCTTCTGGGCTGGTCTGCATCACAGCAGAGATGTGTGTGTGTGTGTGTGTGTGTGTGTGTGTGTGTGTGTGTGTGTGTGTGTGTGTGTGTGTGTATTCACAGTTTAGACCTCCAGTCACCAGTCTTCCTGGAAAAAACATGAAGTGTTGAGTTAATTTGGATGCTTTTATTCAAGTCCCTCCCAACCTTAGAATTCTACAAACAGGAAATTAATGGGAGTAGGAACTTTCCCAAATTTCACCATTTGGATCTTGATTCTATGCAGAAGGTAGTTATAGGTGGCCTTGGTGGCGGCAGAGTTCTCGATGTGCCCTGAGGTGCTGTCTTTCTGCTGGCCAGGGCATGGGTCCAGCAGAGGGAGGGTGATCCCTCTGGGAGACAGTGAGAGGGATAGCCTCAAACTGGGCATTCTGTGTGCCCCAGGGGATGACAGAGGGGTTAGGAAGGTAAGCAGCCACAGGATCATAATGTTACATCTGTAGGGGCCAAATTGACAGTACAGGGTTGACGAGTCTAGGGGACATAAGAGGAGGATCCCATCTTCCTTTCATGGAAGCCACCAGCCCCTTTATTCCCTTCCTCCATGAATGTACTATTGTGAAGCAAACTTTTTCTGGGAGACACAGCATGGCAGAGGGAACCATCAACAAACCCAGGGTGGATTCAACCAAAGTCCCACTTGGTGTGTCAATGAATTTTATTCAAGTTACTGCAGGAATCTGGGTGAGGGATTAGTTACAGGACCAGAAATGTTTCCATGACAGTTGCATCACCAATGCAGAATAGATGACAGCCATAAAATCTGGGAACGTGGAGCACACTGCATAGTCTATAGGCAGCTCAGCAGTTTGGAGAGTGTCCTTTCCTGGTGGCTCAGTTCCAGGTAAGTCTGCTAGCCTCTGCTTCTTCCAGTGGGGTGGCCATGTCTAAGAATAACCCAATTTGAATTTGCAGAGACTTCTCTGGGTGGCTGTTTTGTTGGCTCTGTCGTGCTTGGTGACCTGGTGACATATCAGAGAAGCAAGCTTGTGAATAGGGTGGAGGCTGCCAGGACCCTCTCCTTCCTGGTTCCCACAGCCTCTTGTTATGATGAAGGAAACTGTCAGCCCCACCAAAGGTCTGAGTCAAAGATAAAGTCTTTAGTGTTCATGTACTCCAGGGTTTAGAGGGGCCTAGAGAATCTGGCCAGTTTCAAGGACTTCCTGAAGCTATTTTGAACCCTATACTTCCTACCTTACTGAGCTTCTGTGAAGGAGGAATGAAATGTTCCAGACTCAGGGGAAACTGCCTATATGAGTACCCTGTCTATGTTTGAGCTGAAGGGGATTGCAATCCCACAAGAACAACAATGCAAACCAACCAGAGCCCCCACGGGACTAAACAATCATCCAAAGAGTATACATGGACAGCCCCATGGCTCCACCTGCACATGTGGCAGAGGATGGCCTTGTTGGGCATCAATGGGAAAAAAATCCCTGGGTCCTACCAAGGCTGAATGCCCCAGTGTAGGGGAATGTCAGGGTGGAGAGGTAGGAGGGGTGGGTGGGGCACCCTTATAGAAGCAGGGGGATGGAGATGGGATGGGGGTTTATGGAGGGAAAACCAGGAAAGAGGATAACGTTTGAAATGTAAATAAAAATGTATCCAATAAAAAAAATAGGAGAATTTTATAGCTTGTAGAACACCTCCTCTTGACTGTGACCCAGCTCCAGAGATGTTCGGCAGCCAAGACTGTTTCACCAATTTTTGTCATCAACTGGAAAACCCAATTTGGCTTGGTAGAGGCTCACTGTGTGGCTGTTCCTCCATTGGCTTTGCCATGCTTCGTGACTTGGTAATACATCACAGAACCGGACTTGAAGAGCTGACTGGAGTCTAAAAAGTCCCCATCTGGAGACCCCTGTCTCCTCTCTTATCTCCAGGACCTATTGTGACACTGGAGGGGCTGAGTCAGAAGCCATCAAGTGAGTCAGCTTAGGATCATATGAGCCTGTAGGCATCTACTCCAGAGTCAGCAGACCTGAATTCAGACACTGGCACTGTCCTCTCAGAGCTCTGTGACCCAAAACAAGGAGCTTCATCTCTTGCCTGTCAAAACTTGAGATGACAGGAGTCTCCTAACTGTGGCTCATCACCAAAGGCTGGTGGATTAATGTTTGAAACTGAATAACTGAGCAGTTAACATTTGCTAGCATAGCAAGTACCAAGCATGCAGTAGATGATCAGTAAGTGCAAGCACCCATCTGCTGATAGGTCAACTAGAAAAGTCC
The DNA here is from genome assembly GCF_963924665.1 of Micromys minutus. NCBI lineage: Eukaryota > Metazoa > Chordata > Mammalia > Rodentia > Muridae > Micromys > Micromys minutus. The sequence continues at coordinate 9,986,646 of NC_137962.1, read as the reverse complement.
CATTCTACTCTTGGTTGCAGTTTTTGCAAGAATTGAAGATGCCAGACACGCTGATCCCCGCAAACCTCATTCCCTGAGCCCTCCGTGCCCCCAGACTTGCTTTCCTGTCCTAGCAAATGTTGGATGGACAAGAATTCACAAAAAGTGTTTGTTGGTCTTTTTTGAACTCTTGAGATGAGTGCACACTGCCAAGACATGCAGACTTAACCCAAGAGCTTGAGAGAATGCTGGAGACTGTAGTAGGAAATGGGAAGGCTTGCACATTCTCACCCTTTCTCTGCTATGCCGATAGGCACTTAGGTTTCTCCCTTCAAATTCCAATTGGAAAGTCCAGTGCCAGAACATAGAGATAAAGACCTGGGAGCTAGCCATGTCATGTTCTTTCCAGCTCCAATTCCTGCCTGTTCACTGTTTCAGCTTGTGATGCCTTCCTGATGCCCGCATGCATCTCTGTGCCCAGCATGGGATGCTCTCTGTACTGATGAAAGCTAGGCAGATTTTCACGGCACCTTTACTGCAGTCTTATGCCAATTGCTTTCCTCATCTCAGACAGCAACTGCAACTTTACACTTAAAGTCCCACCCCAGCAGCTCCAGCAATCTCAACTCAACCCCATCCAGACACATCTATGAAGGAGATGAAAAAGGCTGAAACTCAGAGGTTTCATCGGTGCTCCCGGGTTGGCTTCTGTCAGGGCTCCTGGTACGAGCATCACTCTTGTTTACAATTTAGTCTCCTCATTGCCTCAGCCTCAGTCATGCAAGGTGATCAATAAATTATTAATCTCTGTCTTCACTGCCTTCACCATCCTTGCCCTAGAGGACCAATCTATTTTTTTCCAGATGAACTGCTCCTGGGTGCAGCCTCTCCTTCATAGATAATTGTTCTCATCTTGAGGGCGAAGCTGTCTGCCTACAGGCCTCGCTATTCCTGGAACTCTGGGAAACTGCAGGGTAAGGGCCATGACTTACCTTTGTTTTGTTTCAATTGAGAATAAATCTCAGTTATCCCAGGCTGTCACTGAACCTAGCTTTGTAGCTAGGCTATTCTTGAACGTCATCTGATCTTACCTTCATTAATGCAGAGGTTATAAGTGTGGACCACCATGGCCTGCTTGGGGGATGATAAAGATCAAACCCGAAGCTTCAATAATGCTAGATAATCACTGTACTAAAGGAGCTACAGTCCTGTCTTAGTTAGGACTTTATTGCTGTGACTTGACACCATGATTATAGCAACTCTTATAAAGGACAACATTTAACTGGGGCTGGCTTACAGTTTGGAGGTTTAGTCCATTTTCATCATGGCTGGAGGCATGGCAGCGTGCTTGATAGGCATGGTGTGGGAGAGTAGCTGAGAGTTCTGCATCTTGATCAGTAGGCAGCAGGAAAAGACCTTGAGACACTGGTCTGGCTTGAGCATATGAGACTTCAAACCCTCCCCATTGACTTGACATACTTCCATCCAAGAATAACTGTGCCACTCCCACTGAGCCTATTGGGACCATAGTCATACAGGTCTGGCTCTCCCCTGCGTGTGATCCCAAGTGATGGACATTTTAGCAAAAGCAGCTTCCAAGTGCCTATTAAAAGAGGTCACCACGGGACCCTCAACACTTGACCTGTGCCACGTATTCAGCAAGTTTGCAAAGTCTTGTCTTCTAAGAGCAGTGAGTGTCTTCACAGCTCAGCTCCATCTCCCGACATCTTTCCTAGGCCCTTCATGGGCACACACCTTTGTGGCCAGCCTTTTGCAGAGATGAGTTAAGGTGATGATAAACGACTTCCTCGCTCAGGTCCATCCTGCATCCTCGCCTGGAGCCCAGAGAAGTCCTTAGAGCAATGGTTCTCAGCCTTCCTAATTCTGAGACCCCTTTAATCTGGTTCTTCATGTTGTGGCTATCCCCAACCATAAAATAATTTTCATTACTACTTTATAACTGTAATTTTGTTACTGCTATGAATCATAATATAAATATTCATGTTACCCAGTGGTCTTAGGCACCCCTGTGAAAAGATCATTTAGTCTCCAGAGGAGCTGCAATTCTCAAGATGAGAATTGTTGCCCTAGAGGGTAGACAAGAGGCCCCGATACTTTCTTCTTGGGAGTCACTCTATCTTGGCATAACAACGCCTAGCATAAAAGATGGGCTTGGCCTGGGCACTCCAGGGTGTTCAGGTTTTCAAGGACAGATGAAACTGTAGAAGGGACATGAACATAGGTGTGTGAAGAGACTTTGTCCTTCAGTAATTTAATGGGTGAATGTCCCTGGACCTGTCAAGGGGTGTCTTACTTCACCAACCTACAGAGATGTTCCTTCAGTTCAGCTTGCTGTCAACTCCCACCATGCATTGCAGGTTCCTTCCATCTGAAGGTTCTCTGTCCCTCAATCTTCCTGGTCTCTGCTCCCTGTGCTTCCTGAAGGTCTCCTTCTGGAGCCCAGCAAGATGCTCTTCTGGGGCCCCTCCCCTCAGACCACCTCAGTGACTCAGAAGTTCTTGATCATTCTTCCTGTAAGCGGCTAGAGGTGACCCGGGAAGATGGTTCACTACTCTCTTGACCCAGAAAAACCCACAAAATCATGCAAATCCAGAGGTTCCAACCTTTGTGTTCAGTTTAAGAACACCTGAGAAACTGCCCAGGACATCAAGAGTATGCATATCAGCAAAGCCACCAAGTATCCAAAGGATGTCACTTTAAAGAAGCAATATGTGCCTTTCCAGAGGTATAATGGTGGAGTCGGTAAGTGCGCCCAGGCCAAACAGTGGGGATGGACACAGGGACAATTGCCAAAAAAGTGCTGAATTTTTGCTGCACATGCTTAAGAGTGCAGAGAGTAAGGCTGAACTTAAGGGTTTAGAAGCATATTCTCCAGTCATTGAACACATCCAGGTGAACAAGGCACCGAAGATGCGCCGGCGAACCTACAGAGCTCACAGCCGGACTAACCCATACATGAGCTCCCCCTGCCACACTGAGATGATCCTCACTGAGAAGGAGCAGATTGTTCCAAAGCCAGAAAAGGAGGTTGCACAGAAGAAAGAGATAGCCCCAGAGAAGCAGAAGAAGCCAAAACTCATGGCATGGGAATGCATTCAGCATAAAATAAATGCAGATAAAGTGAAACAAAAAAAAAAAAAAAAAAAAAAAAAACAAAAAAAAAAAAAGAAGTTATTTATCAGAACTCAAGGTGTTAGTCCTCCTTTCTTAAAAGTGAATAAACAACTCAGAGAGAACTGGTCATCTACAAAAGACCACACGGCCAGGAAGCTATAGGACAGGGATTTGACCCAAGGCATGCAGCTCGAATGCTGCTAGGACTTCCCTGGTCTGCACTTTCTACTGGAGCTGAAACTTTGCTGGTGACAGTGAGTGCAGTGGCCACCGGCCACCAGGCTAATAAGCACCCAAAGTTTGCTACCATCAAGGGACTCTTTTCCTATTTAATTTTGATCAAATTACCTTATTGAATTAGTAGTGCTAATTGGTTCATTGATTAGTACAAGGAAGAGCTAGGTTTTAATTCTAAGGTTGAATTTGAATTAGAATTAGCTGCATGAAGCCAGTAGTTCTATAACATTGGGAGAGCCTGCCATTTCAGCTAACAGATCAGCCTGCTGGCAGATGCTACAAAGACCCTAGCGTCTGGACAAGAGACAAAAGTTTCATGGGTCCATCACAGCTTTGCTTCCCTCCAAGAGACCTGTTCACTGTTTACTGGTTTGTTTGATTAGTCTCAACAAGCAACCAGACCAGAAAAGACTTCATCTTGCTTACAGTACAGTTACTAAGATCAGGAATGGAGCCTGGCATGTACTGGGGATCTGGTAATTTTTTTTGCCAAGTGACCGCAGGCTTCTGGCAAAGCATATGAACCCAAAGGACTGGACCAGGTTTGTGGTTAGAATCTTGCTCTCAGCAAATTTGCTGTACTCGGAAGAGCATCACTTCTGCGGGCTTTTATCCTGATGCTCAGAGCTCAGACCAGCCTCACACTGTGTTTTGGTTCCTCCCAACAGAACCTGAGACAGGAGTTCAGAGTATATGGACTACCTAAAACATGTTTTCAGAGGGGTCCAGGAGCAGGGCCACGCTGAGGCACCACAGAGTTCCTACTGAGACTTGCCTTTATTCTGAGCCACAGCAGAGATGTGCCCCCATGCAGGGGGACCAGCTTTCTGTGGTGGGTGGCAGGGCTGGCCTTCACTCTGGTCTATAGCACAGGGATGGCCCTGTTTTGGAGGAAAAGGCCTGTGGTGGTGGGCCAGAAGGGAAGGGATTTCTAAGGTGAAGCAACTACTATATGATATGGTAAGAAACTTGAGCAGCAAAGGAGAAAGCAGGACTTGTTGATCAGGACCGAGTGCTGGGCTTTCTTTGGGTGGTAAATGAATCCAGTGACCCTTGGGGTCACTTCACTGGACAGGCAGGTTTCAGGTGTTTATTTCTTTGGCTGGAATTCAGATACCCAAGATCCCTTGGGTCCTGTGGATTGTTTTAGAGACACCACGTGTGACAGCTTTTTCCCAGGCAAAGGAGGAGTTTGGAAGTGACTCAGACTTTGGTGTGCTGTGTAAACTACTAGCAGCCCACACTTGAGAGCGGTGACCCTTGTCGTTGTTCTGAGGGCAGCATGGGGGTGGAGGGACTTGCTTCCCTTATTCGAAAAGAAGGCAGCAGGATGAAGCTCGGCAGATCTCTAAATTCCTTGGCTAGCCAGGAAAAAAAAAGATCTTGCAAAGAATAAGGGGTGTCTCACATGTGCTTCCCACCCTACTGTCCCTTCTGTACCTCTGTGTGCCTAAAGATATCAGCCTTCCCTTCCCAGAAGCCATCACCCTATCCAAGTTCAGTGGGAACTTCCTACCCAGTGGGCCCAAGAAGAGCTACTGTAAGCATATGTGAAAGCAATTTATCAATTTAGATTCAGCCCCTTGTGCCTGTCTTCAGCCCTCGTACATCAGTCATCCCGAGCTGTCTATCCCTGAGCTCTCCTTTGTCAGGTACACTGTTTCTGTGTCTCAAATGTGATTCTAGTAATTGCTTTAGAACACAGGTCCAGATCACATTAGAACACAGACTCTCCACTCTCCCTCTCCCCATCTCCTAGAATCAGGCCACACCCTGTTGCAGCCCTCTTAATTTAAGAGTATAAACTCTACCTTGTTCTCGGGAATTCAAGGCTATTTCCTCAGGTCTTCCATCATGTTATATATGGCTGCTCTCTCTTTCTCTCCTACTTCAAGGCTCCACCATGGCTGCCCATGGTCACAAGGTTCTCCTAATAAGGTTCTGAAGGGTAATTCTGTGTCACCTCTTTTCTATGAGCCTGCAGTGATTATTAACACTGCCCTTCTTCTGCAGGTGTGGACAGAGGGTCAGAGAGCTAAAGTGGCTTTGTTCATGGCCATTGAGGTGCTAAACATCACCATGGGTAGTTTTGTTACAAATCGAATGCTTGGTGGTGGGAAGTAGCCAGTGCTCAGGGTCTTTCAGCTCTGCTGCATAAAAACAATACCCTAAACGCTTAACTCCAGTAAAAGAATTTGCTCATGTGTCAAGTGAATGTTATCTGCGGTGGTGGCTCAGTGCTACTCTGAGAGTTTTCTCAGCCTTCATCAGGTTGAGGGCAGTCACTAACTGCGACATGACTAACTTCTGTGATACCTAAAAGGACCACACAATCCCGTTTATACCCTCGGCACACATCATTTTCAGAGCCTTTGAACATTGGTGGGCCAATGGTGTGTTTCCCTCTCACAACATGGATGGGTAATAAATATTTTCCCAGTACCTTTGTCTACAAGCCAGTTGGTTGTGTAGCTGAATGCCCAGGTCTACCTGTACCTCTGTCACTTGGCTGTAGGGTAACTAACAACCTTACCTCAGCTTTCCCATCTTAAAGTGGGTTTATAGCAATGCAATGACTTTGCATTTCCTTGCTGGGTTTGAACATAAAAAACATACCATCATCAGGAGGCTTACAGTTTAGAAATGAGTTCTGGAGGCTAGAAGTTCAAAGTCAAGGTGTCAGTTCTGGCTCTGCTGAGGGGTTCTCCAAACTTGCTTGTCTCTCTCCCTCATTCCTTCCTTTTCTGCCTGGATACGATTCTATCCTGTCATATTTTCTGGTGCCACATGTAGTCTTGTGGAACTTGAGGCTGTTTAGCACATGACCCACCTTGGCAGGGTTGGGGAAGGATCACGTTCTTGGCCTCCCCATAGTGCACTATTATTAACTATTGTGACAATGACTGGTTCTAATTGTTTGTCCTTGACCTCAACGTCCTTATCTGGGAAGCAAGCACAAGAAAATGGGAAATGTGCACCATTTGGCCAAACGCAAGTGACGATGATGGTGCTGACTAATAGTAATGATGGTGGTAACGGTGGTGAGGGTGATGACAGTGGTGACCATGGAGTGAGGATACCTGTCATGATGATGGCGATGGTTGTCTCGATAGTGGTGACAGTTCAAGATGAATAATCTACCCCATGTAGTCTAGACTCACCTGATAAACAGGTATAGATTAAGTGGGTCTGAGGGCATGTCTATAGGGGATTATCTTGATAACATTAACTGAAGTAGAAAGATCAGTTTACTGTGAATGGCACCATTCCCTAGGCACGGGAATATGGAAAATACAGCAACACATGTATGAACTGAAGGTTTCTACCCTGTTGGGTCTCAAAGAAACTGGAGGTGCCTATTAACATATCAAAGCAGACTCTGGCTACTAGTCTCTCTCAACCTCAAAAGTACCCTTTACAGAGTCTGTGCACCTCTCAGAATTTCTCACTCCACCCCCACTCTAAACATCTCCAGCCCCTAAGCTCTGCCTCTCTTCACCAGCTTCCCTTTTCTACTGAACCCATTATTTTGGCAATTTGCTCTTAGTTCTCTTCTCTCTCATGGTCTTCTTTTGTCTCCCTCTCTCTTCCTCTCTCGCTCTTTCTTGCTCTCTCTCCTCTCAGATGCCTCTGGCTGTGCCCTCCCTCATAGAGGCACCAGATGGATAGAGGACATGGCTGCTCTGGGACGTGGTTGAAAAAAGATATGATGGGAAAATAGACAGAGGCATTAAGGAGAGTAGAGAGCAGGGAGAGAAATTAGTAGACTAAGACCAAGAGGGGTGGGGGAAAGGAGAGGAGATAACCAGGAGAAAAGAAGATAAGAGAGGGGGGAGGAAGGGAGGGAGAGAGAGGGAGGGGGGAGGGAGAGAGAGAAAAAGAGAGAGAGAGAGAGCTGAAATGGGTTATAAAGAAATGAGAAGTGGGAGTCATGAACTTTTGAAGATTAGAGAAGGCAGACTGACCACAGGCATGCATCCGTTAGGGTCACGCTCAGCTCTTGGCCAACTGTGATATAACCATTCCCTTTAATGTTCTGCTGCCTTGATATCCTCTCAATGATGGGAGGTAAGCTGGAATTGTGATCCCTACAAAGCCTTTATTCCTTAAGTTGCTTTAGTAGGGGCATTTTATCCCAGCATCAGAAAAGAAACTGAGACAGATGGTCACCACAATGTTGGTGGTGTTCTTTTTGATCATGATAATGATGGTGGCAATGTTTCTGATAAAAAACGATGGTAATGGTTGGTGATATGAGGAGTTGATATCGTGTTTGTGATGACGATCATTTTTTTAGTAGTGATGAGTACAAGGCAGGAAACAACTATTTGCACTGTGCAGTAGTGATGATGGTGCTAGTGCTGATGTTGGTTGTGGTTATGACCATGATGGTGACGAGGATGATCCCCAGCCTTTAGATTGCATTTATAATACACATCGTAAGTGCTGTCCTTATTTTGTTCTCTGAATCATCCCACCAGCTGTGGGAAATACACACTATTGGCATTCTTTATAGATGGGAAAATTGAGAGGTAACTACATGCTGTGACTCACTGAGGGTGTGGAGCCACTGAACGACAGCCCAGGCATCTGGATCCGTAGCCGGTGCCCCTGAGCACACATGAACATCTGGGCTCTGGATCATCCACTTTGATGGCAGCCCTCAGTTAACCCAGGTTCAAGGCCATGGGAGTAGTCCAGTGAAAGAGAAGGGCCTGGCCTCTCACAAAGCTCTTTTCCTCCTGGCAGGAGGAATGGCCGAAGGGAGGAGCAGTTATTCAGTATATGGTGTTTGGTGATGTCTCCATCCCTCTTCAAACTTAGGGCATCAGCTCAACCAACCATCAGACTTCCCTCATTCTCAGACTCACCTCCTTCCCTCTACAAACTACCAACTATCTGTTTCCTTCCCCCGAGAAAGAATGGCATCCACTCACAGCTTCTTCCTGCCTCCTCCCAGCGTGACCTAAGATGGTTAGGTCTGAGCCAGGGCTTTTCCAGCAACCTCCGCAGTCAGCTGACTGTAATCCCCGCTGCTACAGGGCAATGGCAGGCACTGCGACCGTCCACCTGTCTGTGACTTTGAGCTTTCTTTCTTACTTAAAGGAAGATTGTTGAGACCCTAGACAAAGGGGGCTATGTGTCACATGTCCCTCATGATGGACACACATTAACTCAAGGGCAGGACTTCTGCCTTCTTCTGTCCCTGGAATCAGAGACAAGCTGAATGCGGGCATAGGCTACTCATCAACTAACTACATGGCAGGGGAGTCCCTCCCCCACCTCTGAAACCTCTAAGAGCCCTTCTCCCTCTTGTGCTGGGTTTCCGTAGTGTTCAGAACCCACCTAATAAATAAATAAATAAATCTCTTACCGAGAAGGACAATCTGTGCCTGGACCCCCAATTCTGAGAACCTTGCAGCACTTACAGCAGGCGCCCAAGTCAGAGGTCATGGCCTTTCACCTAAGAGAAGGCCACACCTTATCTCCAGCCCAGGCTGTGACCTCCTGGTTCCAGTGAAGCTCACAGTCTTCCTGCTGCCCCCTCGCTGTGAGGCTGCTATGCCCTGGAGGTTAGGATGTGTGCAGGATGTGTATTGGTGGGCGCACAGGAAGTGGCTAGTCCCTGCTCCTGTGTCTGCTTCCTGTGCTAATCATCCCCCCAGGAGTGGGAGGAGCTGGACCCAACAGCATCCCCAGGTAGTTCAGACCCTGGGGCAAGTGCTTCAAATTTAACATTTTGAAACTGAAAGTGGTCTTAAAGGCCTGGTCCCCAGAGCTTTGCAGTTTCTCTTTTGGACAGAAAGTTGAGACCTGTGGCTCTCTCACCCTGCCCAGTGCTATTTTAGGTACTAATGTTTTATCCCCTGGCCCTGAATGGTTAACAGGGTCGTCACTCCATTTCACATGTTTGTGTTTGCTGTGTAAGGCTGAGCTGGGCAAACTATAGGAACTCTCTTTTTGGTCCTACAAGCATCTGCCCTCTTGATGGTGAAGCTGAGCCCTTGTTTCTGTTTTCCAGATGAAGAAACTGAGACTTAGAGAGGTTAAGGAACTCCACTGATGTGGCACTTCCGGTAAGCACTCTATTCTCCTTGACTCTAGAGACCCTGCTCTGATTGGGATGGTGTTGGGCTGATTGCATCCTTCACCAAAGGCTGGGCTGTGGCTTTTGTGATGTGACCTCATGCACTAAGAATTTTAGGGTGTTTAACTGAGATTGGGGGTGGTGGCGGCATTGGTATGTGGTTAGGACATTCCAGAGCTTCAGTGATCTGGTATGTCAGTCCTAGGTGACTGACAGGAATCCATGTCCCCAAAACGCCCTCTGAAGATCCATCTGTCTAGGAAGCAGGACTCTGAGCCCTCAGAGAGACCAGATGCTTCCTCGTGATTTCATCTCATGCTACCTCAGCCCTCAGAGGTGCCCACAGATACATCTCACCCCTGGTGACACAGTCTTAGGTGGTTGGTTAGACAGTTGTTTTATTTGTTTGGTTTTTGCAAAGCCAAAGGAAGGCCATCCCAGAAACAATGATTTGTTAAGCCAGGGCCAACCAGAAAAGCCAAACTCCAGGTTTAAGGTCTCAAGGTTATAGGCTGCTTGTCCCAGGTGGACGCTGCTGTCTGACGTGCTCCTCTTTTCACTGAGGTCTCAGCCCTTGTGAGGCATAGGCAGGAAGAACATTGTTCCCAGCCCTGAGTGCTCACCTGTGTCCCAAGTCACTGTTCTCAACTAGGGCCCAGAGTAAGACAGACTAGTGAGCTCCAGTCCCACAGATCAGCAGGGACAGGTCAGCAGGGGACACCCAGAAAAACAAGTAAGTTGAGCTGCAGTGTCTGTCATCTCATGGTGAAGGCAGGAGGGGACATGCTACAGAGCCAGGGAGTGAATCAAGGTGGCTTTAAAGTGGTCAGGAGAACTATAGGGCAGAATCACAAACTCAGTGAGCGGTCATGGTGTCAGTAAAGTCCTGCCTCGTGAGGATGAAGACCAGGGTCTGCTTTTTATACCCAACATTTTCAAACGCTGAGTATAGTGACACATGCCTGCCCTCTCCGCACCAGGGACACTAAGACAAGCAGATCCCAGGGGTTCGCTGACCAGCCAGCATAGCCAACCTGGTGATCCCAGGTCCCTGCCCCAAAACACGAGGTGGATGGGTCCTGACAAAAATGCCATCTGTCATTGACCTCTGGCCTCCGAGTGTCCCTGTGCACACCCATGCACATGCATGTATACCTGCATAGACCCAGAATATCAAAGTGAATGCAGTGAATATTAAGACTCCGGGATAAGGAGACTGCTCTAAACACCAGTGTGCGCAAGGCCTTGAGGCAGGGGATGTGCTTGGTCTCCCATTGCCTCGTCTTCCACACCTTGACTCTGTGTTCAGTCTCCCCTCTTCCCACCAACACAGCAGCCATTCCTCTCTATCTCTCTCTGTTATCTCCAAGTGCCTATAGGATTCAGAGGGAACAAAAACCTCAGCCAGTGAAATGAGAACAGGACAAGGCTGTCTCTAGCAGGAAGCAGTTTGCTGGTCCTGAGTGCACTGCCCTCAGTGAGACTTGAAATGACTTCATTTTGTCACTTTGTATTCATTCTCAAAATGCATTTCTCAGATAGGACCGTGAGCCCTCTGAACATCATGACGCCAAGCCCATAATTCCAAGTGGAGCAGAAGGCTCTATTTATAAAGCAAGGCTAGGTTGATGTGGAGTGCTGGCCTCGGACAGGGAGGCCCAGCAGGAAGAGGCTGGAGCTAGAGAGGTGCAGAGGCAGCAGCTAGCAGGCATGGCTTCTATCCAGGTCTTCTCCAACATGTGGTGGCATTGGCACCTACCGGGCACCCACTGTGCACTTCCTACAGCTGGTCATACTATAGGGGATATGCTCAGACAGCCAAGAACCCCACGTTTTAGCCGCAATGTCACCGCAGACTGGTGGACATCCCTGGGCTGGTCCCATCTTCTCTGTGAACCTCAGATGTTAAAGCCGTTGGAGCATTTCTGCAATCCAGAGATGTGACAAAGCTTGTCTCTGAGGTCTGCAGCAGTGAGCAGGGGAACAAACCTGGTAGCAATCCAGGATTTTTTTTTCCAGGCCTCTTTCTCTTAGCAAAAAAACACCCTACAATCTACTAACTCTGGCACTCCTGTCCAAGGCTTGCGAGCTGGAGTTCGGGCTAGCCTTGTATCTCCAGACTCTCTGTAGCCTGAAAGTGAACAGGCTGAAACTTTTTTTCTGGGAATAGTTGAGCAGTTCTTTTCTGCGAGCCCAGAAGGAATTATTAAACCTTCCATGAACTGGATTTTAGTCACCTGGAAAAGGACCCATTGGAAAGCTATTCTTCCTGGATCCAGGCTTGGAGGAGCTTAAGTATTTCATAAGAAACAGGCCAAAACTCTAGTGTGGTGGCATTCAACCCAGTCCTCTGGTGCCCTGCCCCAGGGGCAGTCTGTGGCTTGGCCAGCAATCTTGCTTCACCAAGCATCATCGGATTATCCTGATCCCATATGCCTGATAGGAAACAGATCCTCATGAAGGTCAAGAACCCAGTCTCCAGCACAGACTCAGACTCTGGTTACAGGAGGGTCAGACCCTCCTTGTAGACCCTGGGATAAGGACACTGTGTAGACAGCAGTGTGTGCAACCCTGAGACAGGGAAGGAAGAGGTACTTGGTAACCCCATTGACCTCTTCCACCTTGACTAAACAGTGTGTTCACTGCCCCCTCCCCCACCATCACAGCCACCACTCCTCTTTATTGCCCTCTGTCTGTCATCTACAAGGGCCTATGGTATTGGATGGTGGCTAGAAACAAGAAAAATACATCATATGTCAGTTAAATGGGGGACAGGACAAAGGTGTCTCTAACAGGATGCTCTTTGTGAGGGCCCTTCATCCTAACAGCCTTTCCCTATTGGCATTACTGCAGAGAGTTCTTGGCTAATTCATTCTCACAGGCTGCGTGGTGTAAATACTTAGAAATTTCCCACTTGCGTGTTCTTCCTCCCCAGTATCTGCCCAGAATCCGTTGGCTTACCATGGTCCTGTTGAAACGACTAATTTCACTTGTCAGTCAGGTCAGTTTGTTTCTGGTGCCTTCTATCCAATAATGCAAACATCCCAAAGATCCTGGGGGGAGGCGTGCTGGAGACCTCAAAGCTTCAGAGGAAGGCAGTGCTGTGACTTAGGGTGCACCTGTTGGGAAGAGTCAGGGACAGAGATCTGCTCTGGCAACAAGGTATATTATTAATAAAAATAGTTGGACATGTGGGTATGATTGATTTTTATGATTTGTAAGTGAATGTGCTACCCAGTCCCTGCTTCCTGGAGGATGTAGGGTTCCAATCTTTCTTCCCTAAGTTCTCAGAGGCAAATAAAGGCCTGAACCAATGCCTGCCCATACAGTGGATTGCACTCTCAGACAGGAACCTCAAGTGTAGGGTGCCACCATTTGCAACAGATGGGTGCAGAGCCCTCTTGCCTGGCCCTGCAGGACCATCAGCATGACCCTGGAGAGCACAAGAGATAGGAAGGAAGGCTTCCAACCATGGCGGCATAAGAAAAAAGTTACGGTGTGGAGACTGAATGATTTAGTCACTAGATATATCTCAGCCTTGGTTTCCTTTGTAAAACGTATATGTATGATTCCTGTTGTCCTTGTGAAAGGGATTCCTGGCCTCACTTCTAGGAACAGAGTAGAAACAATGAAAGACAGAGCTAGGGGAGGGGTGGAAAGAAGGCCATGGGGGATGCTTAGCTTCAGCCCTACCCTTTTAGCTTTGCACAACCCATGGTGTTCCCTAATCCCTGTGTGGCCTACAACAGGAAGATTCACAGTCCATAGGAACAGCTTGCGTCTGGCCTAAGAGGTGTCAGACCCGTTGGCCCACCCACCATCCTGATTTGAATGGGTCTGTCAGGGAAGAGCAGATAGCTCGTGCAAGTTCCTGGGCCTGTTGGCTTGGCGTCCCTTGGGGTCTTCTGTATACCCAATCAACGAAGAGAGCCAGTTTCAGTGGAATTTTTTTCTAGTGTTTCTTAGTCAGTGTTTGTCTTCCTGATGACAAAAATACATGTTCCCAGGGCAAGGCCTTTTCTTCATGTGCCAGTCACCTCAGGTTGTGTCACGGCAAACACGTGGGAGAAACACAGCAAAGCCTTCAGTAATGATGGAGCTAATGCCTTCACGGGAAGGTGTGCTTAAGTATACATATATTGTATTTATTCTCTGAGAATTTAACAAGTGTACAATATATTTTGCGCATATGTTCCTCATTCCCCTCTTGCTCTTCCCAGACCCCCCAACTTCATGTCATCTTTTGAAATTTTCTTAATTTGTAGCTATTTATGTTCAGTTAGTTTTACCCTACACATACACTGAAGCATGGTTGACCTACCAAGGGCCACACTCCTGAAGAAATTGACTGTTCCTCCCCAAGAGTGGCCATTAAGTATCAATGGCTTCTCAGCTAGAGGAGTGGGTCTTATGAGCACACACGCGTGTGCATGCACAACCCCCCCCCATCCACAAACATCTGTACACAGTGCTTTATCCTGTACAGGCAGCCACTGCTATGATTTCAAGAGTACAGTGGTCCTGACATGTCCAGAAAACACTGTTTCTCCCCTGGCCTTTGAGAATGCTGTCTCTATAGTTTTTGTTTGTTCATTTTCAGTTTTGCTTTTTTTTATTCCCTTTTGCAACATACCTTAACCTTTAACGAGAGGAGGTGTGATACAGATGATACATTCTGGTGTATTATACATGTTAGTGTGTGTCTGTGTGTGTGTGTGTGTGTGTGTATGTGTTTGTGTGTGTGTGTGTTTGTGTATGTGTGTGTGTTTGTGTGTGTATGTGTTTGTGTATGTGTATGTTTGTGTGTTTGTGTGTGTATGTTTGTGTGTGTATGTGTGTGTTAGTGTATGTGTATGTTTGTGTGTGTTTGTGTGTGTATGTTTGTGTGTGTATGTGTGTGTTTGTGTATGTGCTTGTGTATGTGCTTCTGTATGTGTGTGTGTTTGTGTGTGTGTATGTGTTTGTGTGTGTGTATGTGTGTGTGTATGTGTGTTTGTGTATGTGCTTGTGTATGTGTGTGTGTTTGTGTGTTTGTGTGTGTATGTGTTTGTGTATGTGTGCGTTTGTGTGTGTGTTTCTGTGTGTGTTTGTGTGTGCATGTGTTTGTGTGTATGTATGTGTTTGTGTGTATATGTTTGTGTATGTGTGTGTTTGTGTGTGTGTATGTGTTTGTGTATATGTGTGTTTGTGTGTGTATGTTTGTGTGTGTGTGTGTGACGAATATTCTTCCATCACTTATTTTCTACACTTGACCAGTTGTGAATTTTTGTATCAACCACCATCCAGTACAAAGAGAAGCTTCTCTGATGAAGGCCGATCGATGTACTAATCTCTGAATACAAAACAGCTATGTAGAAAGCAGTTTGAACTATGTCTGTTTAGTAAACTAATATTAATATCCTCTCCCTCCGCCCTCCTGGGGCATGGATTCTTGGCCAGGCATGGGAGCATATGTGTGAGTGAGCCCTAAATCCAGTCAGAGAGTGACTGGTGCCCCGTGGCTGTGATGGCACAATTGTACTGACGCCATGTCTTGCCAGGGTAGTGGTTGTCGTAGGCCAGCAGGTCCCTCAGCTAGGCTCTCGCAGAGGTGATGTGGGCTTGGGTGGTATTCCAGTTACGGAGGGGCTGAGAAGCTTTGCGGTAAAGAGAAACACAGGAATCAAAAGAGCAGGAGACGGGGTCTGGATTCTGTTTTATGTTTTATGTTTTCGAACTAGCCACTCAGACTTTAAGTGATTCCAGACCCTGCAAAGGACATGACACTTTTGGGTCAGGAAGAAGACCTCAGTGAACTACAGGGATACATATTATGCACCTTGCAAATGTGTACTATCCGTGCTCACAGGAAAACCCAGTTCACCCTCATAGTCACCCTTTCAGTTTGATTATTCCTTTTCTTTACTGAAAATGACGTTTAATCTGAACTCCAGAGTACAGCACACACACACATGCACACACACACTCGTCCAGTTTTTTTTAACCTCTCAACTTTTTTCCTGTCAAAGAGAAGGATGGATTAAGAGAGGGAAGGTGACCAGGGTCAAAAAATTGGACAAAAGGAAATATTAAGGACCTGCCCCTGTTTAGAACTGTGCATCGTTGTACACAGCCATACGGTTCCCTCCCTTACATAGCTGTGCCCTGTGCCCTGTGCCCGTGTTAGTGTTCTCGGGAAAGATTTGTACCTGACTGACCACGTCTGAGAGCAAGGTTCAGGAGATGTTTCTCACCCCGACCTGAGTGTGTTTCCCTCACGGAGAACACTGTGCCCTGCTCATACCCTGCCACATTCCAGTCCTGACATGTCTCTAGGAGTCAAGGGCAGCAGCCATACATTCCCAGAGCTGCCTTTCACCACGAGTGCTAGGAGGGGATAGAAGGACACCTGTATGTTTTAAAGCAAATGGACCAAAACATGGTGCTCTTAAAACTCTGTGTTCTCTATGAAGAGGCCTTTGAGGGGCAGCAAGAGGTACCACAGTCCTCTCACCCCTTCCCCATACAGAACAGGCTGCATGGTGGGGGGCATGGGAAAGTCTGTGTTAAGTACCCACTTGCCAGCTGCCTGGCTCTGCTCCCGCTGTACCTCCAGTCATAACTGGGACAAGCCCAGGACACCTCTCTCCTCCACCCATGCATCCTCAGTTAGACGGAGAGGATAGCATCTGTGGTCGCTTTGGGAGGGTCAGCACTGGGTGGGATGGCTCTTCCTTTTTCACACGGACTTCCTGGGGCAGGAGGCTGCTCTACCCCAAAAAGAGATTCAGCAGAAAGAACCATTTAGCATAACTTGTATAAAATGTCCCATACGTGAGCAAGTGAATTCCCCTTTCTCAGCTTCGTTATCCTAATGCATCTAGTGAACACATTGGCAGGTTGGTGAGATGGGGCAGAATACCGAATACAGCGGCTCTACAGAGGGAAAAAAGAGCTGTGTCTTTCTTCCATTTGTGTACAGTGCTGTCATATGAGGGTAGTGTGGGCATTTGAACTTTCATAGTGTCCCAAGAATCGGACATTGGAGAGTAGATAATAAGGAATTGCAGTGTTACCACCTTTCAAATAAAGGATATATCACCTCCATCTGATGACAGCCTTAAAAGCCCAGCCCCACCCCTGGAATTTTTCCTTTATTTTAGCTTTGAGTTTACACTGAGGTGGTTTGGATGATCATATTTTTAAAATAATCTTATTGATTTTTCTAGCCTCTCAATTTCAAAATATTTTTTTTCATCATTTTGAAGAGAAGATAGAAGCTTCTGCCTGCGGTGCAGAAGTGCACACGGACCAGAGCAGGGGCAAGCGCGTTAACGCCCGCCTGGAAGCAAGGCCTGCACTTTCCCACTCTGTTCTAGTGGACAGTGAAGGAACTGTTATATCGTCTCCTCCATGGAGAAGGATGGCAGGCTATCGTCCTGCAGTTGACCCCAGACCTACGGCCTGTTCTCTTAGTGAGTTTTTCCACGCAGCCTGAAGCCTTGTGATCATGTAATGATCGATGAGGAAGTACCTCTGTGACCACCCACTGCACCAGGGACCCGTCAGGTACCAGGGTGTTATCAGAATGCCTCTGGTCCCCAGCACAAGGTATCCATCACAGGCATTGGCAGCATGACCCAAAAGTCACTCACCATAAATTATGTCCTTAGCCCTTTCTATTTCCATTTTCCCAGTATACTAAGAAAAAAATGAGCTCCGAGCCACTCAGCAGAGCAGGCTGTATACCAAAGACAGTCCCCGCGCTGTCTTCCACAGCGTAGGGCTACTTCACTGTGCTCAGGCTGCTCCGACAAGGGTACACATAGGGAAACATTAAGAGTAACATTTCTCCCCCAGCTGCTGCTTTGTGAGTTCTCTGCTTCTACACTGCTGGTCCCCAAACTTTTACTCCAACCTGATAACTCAGTTCTTCAAGAGGATTTCTCAGTGGTCCCTTACCTAGGGCAATCATTCCCTTAGTTTAGGAGAGATGTCAACAGGCAAATTGGGTGCAGTAAACTGTCAAGTGGAAGGGTGGCTCTTTCTGATGAGTTTTTGTTCACCTCGGGGACTAGGCAGCTTTACCTAAGCCCCCACTGCACACAGAGGCATGCCTGAACCCTCCGTATCAGGGATTCTCAGAGGTACCTGCTGGTGAATGCTGCACTCTGTACCATATAGTCTGGGTACCCATCCCTGGCACACCGACGGGATTCTCAGCCTCTATCTGAACCCTCTGAGTCACCAATCAGCTTTTTGAAGCTTAGCTCTGAGCAGCCTAGCTGATACTTCTCACTCACATGAGCACCTTGCGAGCAACTGACGGGTCCACAGGCCACTTTGGTGGGGTGGAGGTGCCTGAGCCGCCTTTCTTGTGCTGTGCTTTCTACACCATTCAAATCAGGGATGCCCTGTCCTTTGAGAACCCATGTACCTGGACCCAGGCAGCAGGATCCCCCAGGTTCCCAGTCCTGTTCTTCACTTCTGCTGTTTGCACATTTTCATACTCCAGTTGAGTACCCTTTCTTCCAGATTAGAAGATCCGAGGACTTAAATTCCTTTTGTTCTGCTGAGAATAGGAAAACACAACCTGGCTGCCCCCTATGTGACTCTAATTCTGGTTAATCAGACTTCTCACAGAGTCTCTAAACTGTGTCCTGAATTGCTATCTGCATTTTAAGGGAGTTTTTGCTCCTCTATCCTCCCAGCAAGGAAATGAGCAAGAGGGGCAGGTAGGAGAGTCCGGAAAGAGACTTGCAAGTGTAGCCACCAGTTCTCCCATTTGCTAGCACCTCCTGGCTTTGGAGAGATAGATGAGTGTACGGGATGGACCATTGAACCTGAGGCCTCTAACGGAGATAGACTTCGTCGGTCTCTGGGATGAGATGAAGCTGCTCTCTAGCCTCCTTAGCATGTCACAAGCCCCGTCTACATCCAGTCTTGAATTTCACTGTAGCCCTGATGATTCTCACACACTGGCTGTGGATCCCCTTTGCCTTCATCTCTAGTCCGAATTTCCAAATACTCCAAGGCCAGGCAGTGTCTCCCAGATCTGGACATAATCCTACAGGGCACCCAGGTCTCCACAGTCCTGACTGGTATTGCCACTGTCACTACTACATGCTGCAATGAGTTCCATTCTTACCCTTCACCCTTCATCCTTACCGAGCCTCAACTATCTGCAGAGCCTTCTGTTCCAAGGAGCCTTTCTTGAGCTGTCACTCATCGGCCATGTCAGAGTCACTTAAGTCTTTGGAGAGGCCTCTCAGGAGGCACTGGCCCCTCTGAGTGGATTTAACACAGGGACTGTCAAGATACTTCATGGCTCTGGCCCAGTCTGTGGCTTCATTATCTACTGGTGATGATGACGCACACAGGTGTGTTAGTTACTTATCTGCTGCTGAGATAAAGCACTGTAACCAAGGCAACTGATAAAAAAGAGAGTTTATTTGGGATTCTAGACAGTTAAAGTCCAGGACGGTGGAGCAAAGGCAGCAGGTAGCAGGCATAGCAACTGGAGCAGAAACTGAGGGCTCATGTCTTGAACCCCGAGCAAAAAGCAGAGAGGGAGTGAACTAGGATTAGGATTAGGTAGCCTTAAGCTCTCAAAGCCCACCTCCAGTGGCATACCTCCTCCAACAAGGAAGTATCTCCTAAGCCTGCCAAAGAGTGCTGCCAACTGGGGACCAAATGTAAGAATGTAGATCCTACAGAGGACACTCTCAATTAAGTCACCACACCTACTATGTTCAGAAGAGTGTTGCGGGTTTCTAAGGGACAAGACAGCATGCCACTCAAGGACTGACTTAGGAACCAGCGGAGCCCTTTCTACCCATGGCCCAGAGCTAGCTCCTTTTTCAAGGCCTTCACCTAGCATTCTGTTGAACGGGGTTGATTTTTTTTTTACCAGTTCCATGTGGCTTGTGAAGGTCATCCTCTCAGAGCCCAACTTCCTCCTCTACCAAAAAGGATTCCAGAGAGTTGCTCAGAGATTTTTCAGGTGCTTGAGCTCCGAGTTTCGGTTGCTTTTCTCACTGATATGAAAAAATGTCTGACAGAAGGAACTTAAGGAAGGAAGGGAGGTATACTGGTTTCTTTATGTTGCTATCATCAAGAACTCTGAACAAAAGCAGCGTCTACAAGAGTACTGATGTACTTCCCCCAGCAAGCCTCAACGTCCCCAAATTCCTATAACTTCTCCAAATGGTGCCACCAACTGGGATCCAAGTATTCAAATACATGATCCACTTTTTGCTCCAGCCATCATTAGAGGGTTTGCTTTGTCTCACAGCTGGGGTACAGGTCACCTAGGCAAGGGTAGCATAGTAGATAGGGAGTGATTGATCACTGTGTTTCCACAGCAAGGAATAAATGCTAGACTCAAGGAATAAATGCTAGACTCAGCTGACATTCTCCTTCTTACTCAGTCCAGTATGATGTCACCTGTATTCAGGAAGGTCTTCCCAGCTCAGTTAAACCTTTCTAGACAACCTCTTTCATAGAAATCCTTTTTAAAAAAGAAAAACTTGTTTGTGTGTGTGTGTGTGTGTGTGTGTGTGTGTGTGTGTGTGTGTGTTCGAGTGCGTGCACTGTGGAGGTCAAAAGTAGGCATAGATTCTTCAGAACTGGGATTACACACAATCCACTGTGGGTCCTGGAATTCAAACTCCCATCCTCTATAAGAGGAGTAAGTGCTCTTAACCTCTGAGCCATTTCTCCAGCTACCTCCTTTTTCACTCATACCTACTGTACTTACATGATAATTCTAAATCCAGTTGATCTGACAAGAAAAGTTCCCATCACACCCGCACATACTATGCACAGAGACTTTTCGGTGGTAGCTCTGTCTGGGATGGGCCAGCCAAGTAGAGTAAAATGGAGAGTCATTTGGGCTTCCCAGCTTGGTTGGAGATGTCCTAGGGATTATAAGGCAAGCACGGAGGATGGAAGAAAATGAGTGTTCCTCAGAGACCAGTCTTTTGCAAAGTTGAGGGAAAGGAGGAGGTATGAGACCTCAGGTGTTTAGGGATCCCTTTCTAGCTGGGACCCTGAAAGCAGGAAGCTTCAGGAAGTCAGTACACAGAACCCATCAACCTTCAGCCTTAAGGAAGAGAAGGCAGGTCCTGCAGTGCAGAGTGAAGCCACCTGCAGCCACCACCACTAAGGTAGGGCAGAAGAAAAGCCTCACCCCTTGCTGTCTTGTCAACCCAGACATTGACTAATTGACTCCAGAACTGTCTGAGCCGTAAAAGCTCAAACATGAGATTGTTGAGGCCCAAGTCCTGCGTCACTGGAGGGGGAGGGGATATTGAGGAGGGTAGGTAAAATCCCCACTGTGGTAGACAGTGACCCAAACTGGGGTCTAGGTCAGCAAGAAGCAGCACTCCCTAAAAGTCCTCAGTGGGTATATGGCAGTGACACTTTTGAGTAGGAACCAGCCATCTTAAAAGCAGATACCTCCCTAGTTCCTGGCTGCCTCATGCTTTGATTTTAACTACAAGGTCTTAGAATTCTCTTGGAAGATTTCCACATCGCCAGTCTTCCAGGTTCCCCAGCCAGTTGTACTGGGAAATGTCATCAGGGAGAAAGCTAGTCACCTCGTGTCGGCAGCAAGACGCTCTGAGGAGTCCTCAACGGCAGGTTATGGATGGCACGGAAGCCAAAGCAAGCGGCATTCCCTCCACATTTGAACTCTAGGCAGGAGCTTTCCAGCTCTGACTCACCGGGCTATGGGTTCTCCAAATGAGGGGTTAAAGCAGAAGTGAGGCACACCCCTGAATGAGAACACAGAAACCCCAGATCCTACTCAGGGGACACTACTTTCAAAGCCAGCATCTTCCTGGAATTTCTTGCTTAGCACAGAGCAGATGTGCCAGAGACAGGAAAGGAAGGGTGGGGGGTGTCTAGGCTTTTCACTTCCAAGTCTGAGAAAGCACCATATTTGAAGAAAAGGAGGAAGTTCAAATACATGGTTCAGTTCCTGGGTGCGTGAATTCAGTCAGAGGCTTCCCCACTAAGCACAGTCCCACGTCGCCTGTGCATTGGTTGTGAAGATGACTTATTTCTGTGAATGTTAGATGCCAGGAGGCTTTGCTCATACTTTCTATAGACCCTTAAAGAAGTGTTGACCACTCTGCCTGATGGAGCAGACCCACCAGAGGCGGAATGACTTACACAGGGCCTCTCACCCAGGAAAGACAGGTTCCACATTCACCGGGCCTGACTGGCCACCAAGACTTGCTCTAGTGATAGCCCAGTGCGTGGGGCTGCTCAGAGGCCTAACAGGTGGCAGCTAGGACCCTGACTTGTAAAGTACAAAGAACAAGTTTGCCCCATCCAACCCTGGGGCCCAGTGCTATGAGGGTGCCGGGCCTCTCTTGGGGGTGTTACTCTCACAGGTTCCAAAGGGCAATACATCTGTACTCCCAAGCATGGGGGAAGGGAATCGGAGGGACAGGCTGGTGACGTGGAGGTAAAGCCACTGTGAAGGAGCTCATGGGGAGTCACAATTTACAGCGAGTTCCCTGGATCAGTCTCACTGTTTGAGTCTTTGCTGTATCTCAGGTTCTGGGACCCTTAACACACCTAACACACGCACACACTCACACACCATGTGTTAGGACCCCTTTTCCCCAGGTTCTCTAGAAGCACTGAAGAGTCAGGTGCCACTACCTGGAGGAACAGACATGGTGTCTTAAGCTTGTATTTTTTCATGTCTAATATCATTTGGTTCTTCAACTAACTTTGCCTTTGAGACAGTCCAGCCAACTTGCTGGGCTACATTGTACACAGGAGGCATGTGGGGTTCGAGGAATAGAAACAGCCATGTTTGGTGTCGTATTTACACTCAGTGCTCTGAGCTGGTCCCCTTAATGGCAGTCATTCTTTCCACCTTGGCCTGGAGGAACAGAGTTTCAGGAAGCAAGGATCAGAGATGTGCATTAGGAACTGTGTGGTGTGCCTTCTGTTACTTTTTGCTCTGGTGCGGTTGGCCAGGACAGGGCTTGAGAGCAGTTTGAGGAAGGAACTCTCTTCTCCATAGCACATTGGAAATGTTCCACTGGCCTGGGTCTTATTCTCTGGTTTTGGGTTCTGCTATATGAAGCCAGTGAGCCATAACCCAGAGGCCTGGAGAGGGTCTCCTTGTCACTGATGAGAAGGACAAGATTTGGCCAAAAGTCATTGGGCCATCAGTCAAAGGCTGCTGTGAGAAGAAAGTCTGATATAGAGATAATAAAACAAGATATTTCTGGGCCCTTCTGGGCAGGGCAGGGGCTGTTGAGGCCCCAGTTGTTACTTTGCCCCTTCGTGGTTAGACACCTGCTCAGGGAGATCGCCGGGGCTCTCTGGAGCCTTTCTGTCCAACACGGGGTCTCTAACACAGGTAAGACCCTTTCTTCCCCCACATCCATGAGTGGCTGCAAAACAGAGAACTCCAGGTAGAAATAGCCGAGGCCTGAAGGGTGGGAGGTGAAGTAGGGTGAAGAGGAGAGATAAAGTGGAGATGAAGCTCACCAAATCCTGCATGGGGTGCATCCCAGGACAGCAGTGAGCCAAACGGAGATACTCTTGAAAGGGTGGAGAGATAGAGTAAATTTTCAGGCACTACGTCCAACACTGAGAGGCTGTGTCCATAGCAAAGGAAAACATGGGGTAAGTGACTTGGGCGCTGAACCATGTTCCCTCATTGCAGGGCACTTGGTCATGTGTAAGTTGTTGGGGTTCATGGTTTAAGAAGCAGGAAACAGCAAGCTGAGAAACTAAAAAGCTTTGTCTTGGGTCCTTTTATGTTTGTTTGGTTTGGTTTTGGCTGTGACAGCATACCAGCCAAGAGGCAACTTGAGGGAGGTTGGATTTACTTTGATTCATGATTTCAGGGTGTATCGCTTCAGGGTGCTGGGCAAATCGTGGAAGCCAGAGCGTCTTTTTCCATGGTGGCAAAAGAGAACACACAGCAGGGACAAACTCGGGTGGATGAGGAGGCCAAGTTCAGGCCTGAAGCAAGAAAAACAAGCATGCTATCCACCCCCCGTAGCCCACAGAGAGCCCCTGAGGCTGGTGGCGGAAGACTGGAGAGAAATAATTTCCGTAGCATGGGCACCAGGCTTCATCTTTCTTTCTTCCTCCCTTCTCCACAGATGTTCAGCAACCCCTGTGCCTCCCTGGAGACATCCTTTAAGTTCTCATTCCTGGTGACAGCCTCGGAGGCACAGCTCTCTAATTAAGGATTGTCCTCAGCCACGTTTTCTGAAGGAGGGTGGCCTAACAGCTTCATATCCTGCACCAAGACCCTTTTTCAGATCGTCTAGGGGTTCATCCAGGCTGACGATTAACTAACTAAGCTTGATCCCTTCTGAGTTGAGGAGAACATTGCTCTTCCCAAGTTTCACTAAAGCGTCGCCAAGCCACACTCTTAACTTTGCTTGGGATGCGGAAGAGGTAGACCACACCGTTTACCAACAAGGCTGAGACTGCATTGCACAAGTATCCCTTATGTGCCACACAGGGATGTCCAGTACACATACCTAGGCGTGTCTCTGACAGGCTGAGGTTCGCCCTAGCTGCATCTGAGACCTTCCTGCAGACTCTCTCCCCTGCTCCTGCTCCAGTGTCTCTGAGATTTCTCTTGTGCTTCTGCTCAACTCTAGGGGTCTCCTCTCTTCCACCCTCCCATCAACACAGAGGTGCCAGCAAAAGGTGGAGATAATGAACATGAGGAAGAGGACCCTCAAGTACCTCACCTTCTTCCTGCTCTTCATCTTCCTCACTTCCTTTGTCCTGAACTACTCCAACAAGGGAGTGCCCAGTGCCTGGTTCCCCAAGCAGATGGTCCTGGAGTTCTCAGAGAACTTCCGCAAGTTTATCAAGTCCCAGCCGTGCACCTGCAGACACTGCATCAGCGAGGGCAAGGTCTCATACTGGTTCGACCAGCGCTTCAACAAGACCATGCAGCCTCTGCTGACAGCCCACAACGCTGTGATGGAGGACGACACATACCGGTGGTGGCTGGTGAGCAGAACAGGGTCTGGGAGCAGGGTTGGGGGAATCCTGGGGACCCACCAAGCATCTGGCAGCATTCAGAGTATCGGTTTTTTCCCACCACCCCTTCACTCAGCAACTGTTTTTTGAGCATCTATTATGTATGATCAGAGAAAAGCCATACTATTTTTTTTTTCTCCTGTGGCTCTGATCGCAAATCACTATGGGCTTGGTGGCTTAAGACATCAGTTGTGGTCACAGGTCACCGTTCTGGAGGCCAAGAATCACCCCCCTCCCAATGCCTCTCTTCTGCTGCTGCTACTGCTTCTGCTGACTATTCATGGCAGCCCTTGGCCCACGGCTGTAGCACGCAGTCTCTGTCCCCACATCACAAAGTTTTCCTGTGTCTCTGGTATCCTCTCCTGGGAAGGGTGTGTGACCTTTCTCCTAGGGTGTACCCTGAATCCAGGCTGGTCTCACCTGTCACCAATCGCATAACTAGATCTTAACAGGTGCTGTGAACGTGGGATTCAATAAATTCAGTGGTCCTCGGTGTCTAGAGATTAGCCTCGGCCCCTTCTTACATGCCCAAAGGTCAGCTAAAGTCTTAATCTCACACTGAGGTGTCCAGAAAGTACCTGGGGAATGAATACATGAGTTTTCTTCCTGTCTGTTTTCCTGGGATGGGGGTGGCAGTCACTGTGCCTTCACACATAGCTGGTTTGGTGGCCGGGGAGCCAGTTCTGCTCAGCCAGAGGCAGTGGGGCTAAGCTAGGCATTCCCTCTGTTCTCACACCAGAGGCTCCAGCGGGAGAGGAAACCCAACAACCTGAGCGACACCGTCAAGGAACTGTTTCGCCTAGTGCCTGGGAATGTGGACCCCATGTTGAATAAGAGGTTGGTGGGTTGCCGGCGCTGTGCTGTTGTAGGAAACTCTGGTAACCTGAAAGACTC
Organism: Micromys minutus; assembly: GCF_963924665.1. Lineage (NCBI taxonomy): Eukaryota > Metazoa > Chordata > Mammalia > Rodentia > Muridae > Micromys > Micromys minutus. Next base: position 9,961,292 of record NC_137962.1, on the reverse strand, counting down.
CTCGTACGGGCCTGAGATCGACAACCATGACTTTGTGCTGAGGTGAGAAATGGACCCGATCCCAAAGTTCCTCAGAGGTGTGTGAAACACCTTGGCTTAGCTCAGAATGCCAAGATTCAAGGCGTACCTACAGCCCTTGTACTGACTGGCCTCTGGGTCTTAGTTTCTTCATCTTTCCCTAGCAAGGTTTTGCTAGACATTTCCAGTGGGCTGTGGACCTGGCACCTAAGGTCTACTGAGTGGAAAACTGATTTGAAGTCTGTTTCTGTGATTCAGTCTACCCACAGCTTTCGGTCTAGACCCTGAACCACAAACTTTTAATGCTTTGCTTCCTCTGACCCTGAGTGAAACTGGTCTCTTAGGAAAAGGCCTCCCGTGAGTTTACCATAATCCGTACTCAGAATTATTCTAGGACAGAGAGCATAATTAGAGGTGGAACTCAGTATCTTCCAGGTACCTTCTAGAATCTAGAACACCTTATTTCTGTGTTGGCCTTGTGTCCATAGGCCCCTTTCCTGGCTTACAATGTGCGTAGTATCCTGTGGGAATGACTATGATGAGAGGTCGAGTCAGGCTTGGGTCAGGCAGACCTGAGTTCAAAGCTATCATTTGGTAGACAGCTTATATGAGCTTTGGATAACAAAAAATGTGTACCTACTAGGTGCAGTTACTCATGACACAGGTGATCGTCAGTGATAAGAGGACAAGGCCCACCCAACTTGCTTTCATAAGTAAATATCGAAATGCCCTGGCCTCTGTTTTGCTGAATTAGGGATGGAATTTGGATGTGCACACTAGGCAAGCTGTCTTCCTCTGACCTAGATGCTTCCCACACCTCAGGCTGGTCTTGAACTTACCATCCTCTAGGCTCAGCCTCCCAAGTAGCTGGAATTTCAGACCTAGTCTGCTAGTCCTGTCTGGCTTGTGTCTACATGTCTACACATGGAGAAACACAAGCCTAGGGAACAAGGGATTCACCTGCAGTTACCACACAGGTAACTCCAACTCCATCATCCCCACCACATACCCCATCTTTCTTTCCTCCCAGGATGAACAGGGCACCCACAGAGGGCTTTGAGGCAGATGTTGGGAGCAGGACCACCCACCATCTTGTGTATCCTGAGAGTTTCCGGGAGCTAGGAGAGAATGTCAACATGGTCCTGGTCCCCTTCAAGACCACCGACCTGCAGTGGGTGATCAGTGCCACCACCACAGGCACCATCACTCAGTGAGTTTCTCTAATGTCTGTCCTGTGTCCGTCTTCTACCATGTCTCCCTCCTGCTGGGCTTCCCCATAGGATTCCTCTTTCCCATGCTTCCTGGAACACGTGTCAAGTCCTACCTGACTGGTCCCCTCACCTCTTAGTATTGGTACTGTAACTTTGTGCTTTGCTTTCCCCAAACTCTCTGGAATCTCTTAGATAAAGCATGTGGTAGCTCAGCTCCATGCTGGTCCTCAGTGCTGGGAGCCCCTTTGCTATTAGACTGCAGCATAGAACAGCCAGGACCTGCTGAGCACATGCTTTGTGGATAAGTTAGCGGTTGGCTCTCCCACAGTAAGAGCTGCCATCTGTTCCCCAGGCATGGCGCCTATCAGTCGAGACTTAACATCTCATTTGGCCCTCCCAGCAGTGCTTCTCATCTGCTCTGGCCTCCAGGGAGCAGCCGTGGCTGGGCCAAACCCCTTGCCCAACACTGAACTTGACCCAGAGCCCATGCAACCATCTGGGTCTAATTCCTCTGTCCCTGACTTTTCTCAAAGGGGAGTGGATTCCATTTCCAGATGTCCACATAACTCCTAGCCCTAGCCCTGGTCTCCCAGGAGAAGAGCCAGAGTCAAGAACTTCGGGTTCCAAGAACTCCATGCCTCCAGGGTACAGAGTGCAAGGGAAGGGCTCAGCAAGAGGTTGGGCCAGGCTCGAGATGCTCGCCTGATACTCTACCACATGGAGAGCCTAAATTGCTCTAGTTATATTCCATGTGGCAGTGGATTTTAAACCTTGATGCTGAAGCTCGTGTCTCCTTGCATGAGCTAGAGACAGCCATAGGTCACCCCTATCAGTTCTCCAGCATCAGCCTGAGCCACACTAATGAGCACAGATGTTTTGACTCTGGAAAATGGAGACAAATATCCCTAGGCCTCTGAAAGGCTGTGCTTGCAGCACGCCTCCATTGTGGCCCGTCTAGCCATAGAACATTCCCAAACCAGCCTGGGCCACCCCTTCCCTGGTGCCTCTTTGGAGCTGCTGCAGAAGGAGCTATGCTGGGGCAGGAAGATGAATTCTGGGAGCCTAAGCCTTCCTACCCATGCTACCCTGGCTTTGTCACTCTCCACGTTAAATGCCTCTCTTTCCCATCTGCAGCACCTACGTCCCTGTGCCCCCGAAGATCAATGTGAAACAAGAGAAGGTAAGAGGCAGCTGGGACCCTCCTACTCTGCCATGATTTTTTTTTTCCAAGATTTGGGGCTGGGATGCTACACTGGGCTACACAGAGTTCTCAGGCCCTGGCCTGGTGCAGTTGTTGGTACCTGTGGAGCTTTGCTAAGGATAGGTCTTCAAAGGGCATCTCCAGAATAGCAGTACCAACTGGGAATGTGCCACAGACGTGGTCCTCCAGGAGTACCCAAACCTACTACAGCCAACCCAGGGTAGCACCCGGCCATCCATATCTCCCTAGCCCCTGGAGGACGGGGGTAGTAGAGGCTTAAGTGGCTTTTTTTGAGTTGTTCCTGGAAACTTCTCAAGCCACATTTACCTTCCTCTCCTCACCCTGTCTTCCAGTGGGTCCCTGTACTAGGCAGGTCCAGTCCTCAGGAAAGCAGGAACATGGATGTGAAACCCAGCACACTGAACCGTTGCATACACTGTCATACTTGAGGAGGCTCAGAGAGGGGCCAGTAACTTGCCCAGGGACATAGCCTACCTCTGTCACGCTAGGACTAGATGAAGGCCCCCTGGGCCTGTGATATGCTGTCCTTGGCCTTAGGCACCACAGTCCCAAAAGGAAGCCACAGCATCTTATAAGGTGGGTCTCTCTGCTATGACCCTAATATCCTGAAGCAAGGCTGAAAAATGAAGAGCCCTCCAGAGGTCTGTAAACCCTTCATTTCCACCCTTCCCTACGGATCAATATAAGGCTGCCTAAAGCCTTTGCTGTTCCTAAAGTCCTCTTTAGTGTCCCCAAGGCAGCCACAGGAGACATGCCTGTCACAGGGAAACTTCCCTGGATATGTGACACTGAATATGCTGCTTAGCCCCCTTGAGCCTTAATGTCTTTGTCAGCAGGAGAGGATAGCCTTGCATCTAGTTTGCCTTAGGTCAGAGGTTCCGGTCAGTACCAGGCAGAGCAGGTGGCCCATGGGTATGTTTTTAATGCAGCATGCCACTGTCATGGTCCCTCACACTGCTTCCTGGAACACATCTGGAGTCTTGGATCACACTCCCTGTCCCCATAGGATTTTTATTTCAGCACCACTGCCCCATTCAAGGCATCCCCCGGTGCTGGGAAGCTCTTCTGTGCTAATTCTTGCCTGTGGTCCACATCACTCTTCAGCCTTCGCTCTCGGCGCTGCAGGTTATCTGTAGTGTCCCCAGCACTAAGTTCATAAACAAGGATGTTTGTCAGAGCCCTTCGTGACCATGTTCTTATGGCCACAGCAGTATGGCACCCACTGGATGCTTTGTGCCTTTTGCTGACTGTACTCACCCAGTCTATTCTCCCTGCAGATCCTGATCTACCACCCAGCCTTCATCAAGTATGTCTTTGACAACTGGCTTCAGGGCCATGGGCGGTATCCATCGACCGGCATCCTCTCGATCATCTTCTCCATTCATGTCTGTGATGAGGTATGTGTCATCTCGCCTTCCTAAACGTTGCAGGGACAAGGGTTATCACCCCATGTTTCCAGGGGAGTCCAGGATATGGGAAAGGGAAGAAGACAGTTTCCAGCCACATCTCCTCGAGGGTCTCTGGCACCCATCTCACCACGCATGAGTAAGAGTTCTCAGGAGCAGGATGTCAGACACATTCCAGTGAAGGTTGGCTAGGCTCTGATTTGGCTCAAAATGAAAAGGCAGGTTCTAAACAGCTTAGGCAGGGAGAGCTACAAAGGCCATAGTCACCAGCCCCTGCTTGCTTCTTAGAGCCACCTGGGGTTCTGTATCCTGACCCACACACTCTGCCAGCATTGCTAGGAAGCCAACCAGGCCTATGGAGGTTCCACTACCCACCACCTGTGAGATTCGGAGTGGGACTTCAAAGACATTACTCACACCTCCTATCTCCAATTCCACCGGGAGATCCCTGCTCCAAGGCAGGCCTGGCTAAGAAACTGAATGCATTGAACTGCGCTCCCTCAGCTCTGTTGTGCACACCCCTCTCTAGCTCCAGTCTGTCCCCCACCCTGTAGCTACATGCTATGTCCTTCTTGTAATGAATGTAATGCTCTTTGGAGTGACTCCATACTCATCACCACCTACTCATTAGGTGACCCAACTCCAATGTCTCCTCTTAAAAAGAACCCCCTATCACCTTGGGTCTGTGGCCTCTCCTTGGTGCCCTGGGGACCCTGAATTTTACCCTTGTGTCTCTAAGTGACATTTTGTCCGTGAACTTGATAGGTATGCCCCCAATGTCCCCAATACCTGCTAGGTAGCAACTAAAACAAGTAGGCCTGCCTGCATGTTGACTGGTCAGCTCAACGTTAGGTGCACAACAGGTAGCCATTTCTGTTTCTCCTGTATGCATGGGCCTCAGCCTCAGATGCTGGTCTCAGAAGAAAGGGTTTAGAACCTGTCACCTACCTTCTGTGGTCATGCCTCTTGGCCTTCTTTCCAAATGAGGAAATGAGGTTCTGAAATGATCCGATGTGTCAACAGTCAGCTTGGATCAGGGACGATTTGCCTCCCTTCTAAACCCCTTTACCTACCTTCTCTCCAACACTCCTAAGAGCTCCAGTAGACCTCAGGACCACCCACTCAAAGTCACCCCAAAGTTCCTTTGAGTTAGAGTCAGGTTTGAGCCTTATTTGGCTTGACTTGGCTTTCTGAAGGAAGTTGTTTTTATAAATCACTAAGGTTTAACATAAATTTCAGAGACAAATACAGGCTACCTTTCCTATTTCCCCCATCCCACCACCATGGTTTTGCTATCTGGATCTCATCTTTGCTTTGCCCCACAGGTGGACTTATATGGCTTTGGGGCAGACAGCAAAGGAAATTGGCACCATTACTGGGAGAACAACCCATCAGCCGGTGCATTCCGAAAGACAGGAGTTCACGATGGTGACTTCGAGTACAACGTCACAACTACCCTGGCAGCCATCAACAAAATCCGCATCTTCAAGGGGAGATGATGCTGCAACCCACTAAGGATGGACACAACCTGTCACACCTCTCAACTTGCAGCCCCAGCACCTCCTTGGAGCCAATGTGTTCCAGAAGTTTCCAGGGATGAACTTGGGGTGTTCCCAGTTCTTCTGGCAGCCTCTTATACCCTCATTTTGGTATCATCTACTTAGCAAAGTTGTTCAACTCTCCCAGGATACAGATCAAGTCTCAGGCCTGTCCACAGTGGGAGCACTTCCCCACTGCTGTCCCATAGCTGGGGAAAAGTGGGCAGATACCAGGAAAGGTCTAACCTCTAACCAACAACAGTTATTTTGGTTATTTGGTTGGATTAGAGGGTGGGTATGGGGAAAATAAATCCTGAAGATTTTTGTGTTCAAAAGAGCAAACATTTCTAGGAAGTCATTTAGAGGCTGCCACTGAACTGTGGGCCTCGTGTTCAACTCAGACTCTGGCTGGGAATGTTTGGAACAGTCATCAGCAGAGAAGAGTCACACTGGGCTACACCAGCAGAGGGGCAAGATATCATTCTCCTTTGCATGAAGCCTAGCCTGTCACTTGATATGACATCCCCATTGTCCCTTTCTTCAAAACAGTCACTGATGATGGCTAGGCAAAGCTTCTGTCTCCAGGGGTCTTCCACAGAAACCTGGCCATGTATTGCTGACGGGAGTGAAACCCTTGTCACCATTCTGTGTGATTCCCCTCCAAAGTGATACTGATGGCCAGAGCAGGTCTGACTACTTCCACGTGCCTTTGAACTTGAGAAAGAAATGCATGCATTAGCTGACATGAAGCAAAATCCCCAGCTGGAGAAAGGGAACCTCTACCAGCACCCCGCTTTGCTGCATAGCTCGAAATCTCTTTTCAGATGGTACTCTGCACCACCCAGAGTATGCCAGGCATGGGATGGGTGTTCACTTCTATTTCCTCAGGCTGCTGGGTTCAGGACCACTGACAACCAGCATCCTCCCCTGGGTCCTGAACACTGAGCCAAGTCCCCAGCAGTCACCTTCCTGGACTTGTGTGAGGTCGCACTGGGGACATTCTAGGACTACAATTGAAATGCATGTACCTCTTCTTCTCAGTTCTGTCTGCTCTTCCTCCTTTCTCTACCGAAATCCTGATTATTTATTGATTTGTCGATTGGGCTGACCCTGTGCACACCTCCCCTTGGCTAATCACGGTGTCTTTTGTTGCTTTACCTCTCACGTGGCAGCAGGAGCGGAAGGGAAGCGTCCTGGATGTGTGTTGAGACATCTGGACTCGAAAGCTTGCTGCTGGGCCGAGCCTGTGGTGCTGACAATCCTTTGTAGAATCTTTGTTACCTCCCTTTCTAGTACAAGTGGCGAGTTCTTCCTCGTTGCAGAAGGAAGGAGAGCAGGCACTTAGAGGCAACTGTCACCTCCTTACAGATGTTCATAAGAGAAACCTGTTTCTGTTGACAAATACTCCCCGAAGACCACAACAGTTTCATCAAGGCAGATTATAAGAGAGTTATCTTGAGGGTTGGGAGATGTAACCCCTGCTCAGGTTCCTCTCTGCAAGTAAGAGCTCAGGGGCCCCACTCAGCTTCGGGCCACTCACAGGCATCACCAAAGAGCAGACATCAAGATTGCCATTTTCCAGGAGTCTGTCCAGTGAGTGGCTTTGGTCTTGCTTTTGTTTAATTTCCAGTGACTCAGAATTTAGGCTCTTCATGAGGGAACAATATGTTTCACTTTTAAAATCAGCCTTGGCCGAAAAGGCTGGGCTCCTGTGAGGTCCTTGCTGGGGGACCGGGGGGCTCAGAGGTCCCAGTTTGGGGAATGCAGCAGATGTCTGTGGGTCAAATCAAAGGAGGTGGACATTTGCCTAGGGGTGAGTTTGGGTATAACTGGGTTCTACTGCATGAGAGCAAATGCTTGCGAGGAGAGTGTAGACATGTCTAGCTGAGTGTTGCCCAAAAGGCCCTTCTGGTCTCCACCCCTGAGCCCCTGCCTAACTGCCTTTCTCCATCCCTCCGTCTGTCCCTCCTCCAGCCGGAGCCAATGGTTCTCTTTACCATAACCTCATCCTTCCCCTGCCTTTCACTGGCTTAGCAGTGGGCTCTCAACTGAATAAAATACAGTCAGTTGTGGCCAGAATTAAGTGCACCAATTACTTTAAGGTAACTGGAGCTTTCGTTGGGTATGGGTGGTTGAGAACAGGAAGAGCCTTCCTCAAAGAGACAGGGTTGGCTGAGAAAAAAAAAAAAAAAAAAAAAAAAAAAAAAAAAAAAAAAGCTGGGCTCCAGGCAGAGAGCAAAGGGCTGGCTTCCAGTGCACAAGCATCTACCTGGGGGTGGGGGTTCTCATCAGCACCCAAGACTACTAACCTGCAGTGAACCAAGAGGCTCTTTTCTTGATGTTTATTTGGTATTTCTTGCACTGGTGGCAGGCAGGCTTCCATGCCCCTCGGCCTCTGTTCAGGGAGAAACACATCTGTGGATGGGTTTAGTGGAACACACCCCAAAACAGGGATAAAATGGGGAGGCCAGCAACTATCTAGGGTGATGATCTGAAGGTCTGGAGACCATAGAAAGATACAGATGGTGTTGCAGTCTCCACTCGTCTGCTAGAGGCTCATCACACCTCCTGGGAATGTGGTGTCCCTGTCAGAGGTGGAATATTGAGAACCCAGAGGGTGGCTTCACCTGTGCCTGTCAAAGTAGCTCCCAACATGCAGGGTGGGGGAGAACCTAGGTAACCCCGCCCAGAGGATAGAGTGACAGCTGTCTGCCCTCAGGACCTGGCAGCTGGAGCCACTGGTTCCATCATAGCCAGGTGGCCTGGCTAGCATCAGCTTTTCTCTTTGTCACCCACCCTTTTCTGTGTCCCAGGTGTTACCTAATCCCTGTAAAAAGCACGGAGTGTGAAGAGAGAAAGCAGAGACCAGCAGAATAGTGCCCCAAGCCTTCAGCCTGAGAATATAGTAAATGCATCATCAGCCCGGCTTGGCCTGTTTCCATCTGCTGAACCCAATCCCTACCTCCCTAACCTCTCTGCTCATTTAGCTTTTACCTCAGCTCCTCCTGGCCCAGGGTCGGCCCCATGGCAACAGCTTTAACCCTTTCTCCAGAGCCTAATCCAGATCTTGCACACTCTACTAGGTGAACATGGGTAACTTCTGCCCCACCCAGACTATTGCACAATCACTAACCATTTTCCAAGAGCCTGATCTAGACCTGCAACGCACCCTAATAGATAGACAAGGTCCCTCCCGCACTCCAGGTACAATCACTCTATCCCTTTCCCAAGTCCGCTTCAGAGCCAAAGTTTCCCATGTACTTTCTGCCCAAAAGCTTTTCCTTCCTTGCCTCCTGTGGTCCAGCGTTGCCCATTTAAACTTTGCTTTCTCCTCCTTTTCTTGTCATCCTCCTGATTGGTCTGAATGCATTTCCAGTGATGTTAGTAAATCTGCCTTCCTCCTCCTCTGCTCCGTTTTATTTATTGTTGAATATTTCCAATGATTTGAATCAAAGTGAATAAAAAGAGCTATTTTATTGTTCGGGTGTGTTCAGAGTTCTGCTTTGATGCTGTTTCCCTTCGAGACTTCTGCCCAGTTCTGAAATGGCTGGTTGCACCACATTCTAGGGTCTCCTGGGATGTTGCTCTGCCCCGTTGGAAGGGGGCTCAGGAGACAGAGTGGAGCCACTCCCTGCGGTGTGACTGTTGAGAGGTACCTAACTCCCTGAACCTCTGCTCTTCTTCATCACATGGACTGGATCTTGCCAGTCTTAGAGGGGCCTGAGGTCAGAAACAGCATCCCAGGAGGCCCAAGTGGACACAGGGTCAGTGGCTCTGATGTTTCTTTGGCTGAGATCCAGTGCACACAGAGGTGACAGCCACACCCTGCGAGGAGCACAGGCCAGGTCTGAATGACAGAAGCACTCTTACTTGGATGTTTAAAGAAGTATTTCCAGAAACCTTAGAATGGATCTTTGCCACGTGAACTTGGTTTGTGTCTGTGATCCCTCCCTCGTAATTGGTACAGCACTCCACAGTTTATGCCACCTCGCTTGCTCTTGCTGGTCCAAGACAACATGTACAGATGTGGCCCTAAAGCCAGACAGTGTGGGGGCTACTGCCTGCCTGTGTGAGCGGTTGCTGAGTAACCCGGTGCCTGCCGTCCCTGGAAAAGCCGGGATAGTGACACACCTGAGCACTCACACACAGTAAGCAGTAACAGCACATGAAATGGGCTGAGTGAGGAAGCCAGCACTGGGTAGAGGCACTTCAGCTAGGTCCAGCCCGGTCTGACTTTACCCTTGCTTCCTGTCTCCATCCCTGCCTCCTATCTTCAGTGACAGGCTTCACCACGCATCTTCTCCGCGGGGCTCATTCATCTCTAGAATTCCTTTTCTTCTATCACTTCTGTTTCTTCACCAGAGGTCAAGCCCATTCATCTTCAAAGCACATACAGAATATACATACAAACTGCAAATGCACATAACCCACGAGAATACACACAACACAGAGATACAATACCTGCAACACACTACAATACAGTGTACACAGACACAACACATGCCACATATACATCTCTCTCTCTCTGTGTGTGTATATATATATATATATATATATATATATATATATACACGTTCATATAACATACCACACATATATACATATACTCAATCACCACAGACCTCACACAAAATATATAAACACACTTATAACACAACATGCACTCTACACATATACAGTACACAAAAACCACCATGCACACACACACACACACACACATGCGCACACTCATTATACCATACCAAACCACAACACACACACTCCAGACCCAGTTCCCTTATTCTGGCTATGGTTTCAGTTGCACAGTGGGCAAGTAGCCACATGGTGGCAGCATGCTATAGTCGGTCCCTGAGGAACCTGCCTTCCTTCCATTGTCTCCTGTATGTCTCCCTGTGCCGGGTCTCAGACCTGAGTTCCTGGAATGTACATTAGCAAAAGAGCAGTAAGGGGGTAAAATCATTTCCTGGCACCTCTTGCATACAGTGGCCTTTAACAGCGTCCAGCCCTCGGGACATCCCATCTGACCACCGTGTCTTGGAGAATCCAGAGAGTCCTCCAGACTGTTCCTGGTTTTGATATAAGGTATTTCAGCATCAGTGGATCTTGAAATCCAAAAGCTAGAGCGAGTGCCCTGATACACAGGGAAAACTGTGCTCAGAGGCCCATCTCTTACTAAGTGGTAATGGACTTTATCTGTACTGGGATAGCTAAGCAGGAGCTGCGGCGAAGGATTGGCTCAGCTTCAGCCTCACCCACCATGGGTACCGCAGAGGATGTGGTTCGGACCATCCTACCACCATAGGAACTTCCCCTCACTGCATTACCTCTCAGGTCCTGCACAGGGACTGTCCAGGGCCCGAACCAGGAAGTAAAGTGAATCCTTTTCTAAATTCAGTCGTCCCGATTTTCACTCACCTCACAAAAACTGGATGCTCCTGGTTCTCACATCTAGTATTTTGCAAGCTTTCAGGTACAGTACTGCAGAAAAAGGTGCACATACACACACACACACACATTCACATGTACACACATAAATGCACACATGTGCACAAACATATATATGCACATACACACACATACACACATACACACACTCAAATATACATATACATACACATACATACAATAAACACACACTCACATGAGCACACATACACAAACGTGCACACACGGTCACACACGCATACAATACAGATACATACACACACTCACATACATACACACACACACACATGCACACATGAAACTAAATGAACACTTCCAATGGTCAAGATGAGAAAGAGCTGCTTTGTCCGCAGCACCTTGCAGTGCTAAGCATTATACTCTAGTCTATAGCGGAAGAGAACATACTTAGCCTCCACTGTTTGCTGATTTAGCTTTTCCATCACTTCAACTGGGCCCTGAAGCAGGGTCGAGGATTTGTGTCTGAGCCGTTTGATCCCAGGAGTGGGGCCTCTTGAAGCTGCAGTTTCTGAAACCCTGAGTCTGGATCACAGCTGCCGGAAGATGAGGGGGTGACCTGAGGAGGGACAAGTGGACAGGAAATAGAAGAGCTAGAGAGGCCACCAGTCTCCAGGGATGTGCATGAATGCAGTGGGACATGGAGGACAACTGTACCAAAGTTGAACCTGAGTCACACCACTGAGTCACCAGCACAGGGGAACACAGGCAGCCAGGTGCTGGGGTCAGGCTGCTGAGGCCAAGTAGCTGGATTGAATACAGCGCAGAGAAAGCAGCCGAAGCTCACATGTGTGAGAAAGTGATGGTGGGGACCTCTTCTGGATGGGGTCATTGGGCAATGATACGGATGAGAGAGTGGCAAAGGTCAGGGCTGCGGGTCCCCTGGACACTTGCAGGTGTGGTCCACAGTCAGGGAGTCGAGCTGCTTCCCTCAGGTCCTCATCAGCTCAGCACAGTACTCCCGCCCTGCGGCAGACCTAACACAACAGATCTTGGTGTCTGCTTTGAGCTCTTAGGTCAAGGTTCCATGAATACTGTTGAAACAGAAAGTTCCATGGGCTGAGGGCTTCTCAGCTTCAAGCTCCTAGACCCAGCCTTCTCAACTGCCTCTGGACTCTGAGACACTCTTCCTCCACTTGTTCTAGCACCTGAACTAGCTTTGTGGACGCATTGTTTTAAGAAGCAAGGAGCTCAAGTTGATCTTGAGTCTTCCCATAGATGCAGGGTTTCTCCCCTGCGAGAGGAACTCTGATTGGACCAAGGGTACCCATGGGTCCCAGGAGTGACTGGTAAAGCCTTCATCCAGAGATGGACCTCTATGGAGTGAAAGCAATGCCACTGTTCATACCGTGCGCAAATGTAGGCTGAGTATGTGCTTCATCTAACACAAGAACATTAAGGGCACTGCAGAAGGCTGTGGACAAGAATAAGTCTTTGCCAGGAGAAGGTTGGAAGCCATGGTGACAGACAGATAACAAGACAGCAGTCACACCCATAGAAAACAAGAAAGTGCATTTGATGAGGCATAGCACCTTGAGGAAGAGAAGCAGACTCAGGGAGACCTGAAGTGTGTCAGAGGGTGGAGCTAGCAAGCACCTCAAAAGTGAGGTCTGGGTAACTGTGTCCTAAACACTGATCATGACATTTGGGACCTGGGGGACAAAGATTCTAGGTGGTGTTCCTAGCAGAATTCTAGACATGAGCCCTACACAAAAACAATGGTGTAAGGCAGTAAAACAGAACCAGCCCAGGGCTGCCCAGGTTCTTCTGACCCCTTGCCAGCCAGATTGTTCAGTGGTGGTGGCCACCAGAGGGTGCAACAGAGCCACCTTAGTTAAGATCATGCCTGATTGAGTCTAGCTGATATGCAGAAGGAAAAACACACACCTGTGAACAAAGTTGGGTTTTCACGGGACTTTGCCTTAGATACGAGGAAGTGCAACACTTCCCGATAAGATTGCTATTTCTGTCACTCAACTGAGTAAACCAGTCAAGAAAACAGGTCTGCGCCCAGTAAGGGACAGCCAAAGTCCCCAGCCAGTGTGGACAAGATAATAAATGTTCTGCCGTGTCCTTTTCCCATGATTCACATGAAACCCAGGACCATAGGGACCCCTGAACCTGAAACTTGTTCTTGGCTTTCTATTATTTCTGAACGCTATACCTATGAGAGAGCTTGTTCTCTCTGAATCACAGTTTCCTAATGTAAGCATGAAGCAATGTGTCAGCCATTTCCTATGTGCCTAACACTTATCATGTTTCTCCCCGAATTCTCCCAAGGGACTGAAATGGCAGTGCAGCCTACACAGAGTGCCTACGACTATAATGTCATTTGCCTGTGGTCACCCTGTGGTCATAACTCCTCAGCCAAGAACAAAGACCAGAGCTGATTGTGTATCTGTCAGGCTGGGACAGGCTAATGCTGCTAAAACAAATAAGTCACACTAACGTAAAACAGGTCTCGTTTCTTTTGGAGGCAATTTCAGGGTTTTGGGCTTTCCCTCATGAAGTGACCCAGCCCGTCATGAAAGACATTGCCAACTTTACCTCCTTCAGCACATGGCCTTCAAGGTCACTGCACAAGAAGCTGGTAATGGCTCATAAGCTCTCAAATGTCTCCAGTTAGATCTGATACCCACCCCTTTCATACTAGGTCCACTGACCAGCAGGAGTTTTAGTGACCAAACAACATCATAATGGGAAAATGAATGGTAGGTTAGAGCTTCCAGAATCCTTGAGGGCAACTGGCCACCTCTGCCAACATCTTTCCTTGTTGTCAGAGATCTGGTCCTAGTCTTAAAGCCAATTTGTGACAATCCAGCAGGTCAGCTCTGGTCAACCCTGGATTAAAGCTGATCAGAAGGCTTAGAAGATGCCATAGACAGGCACCCCAGGGGACAGGAAGCGCAGCATCAGAGAAGTCGAGGCTGCTCACCCCAATCTCAGTCATGTGCAAGTAAAGGCAAAGAAGACTTGGTGGAGAATGCTGAATGGTACCTTGAACATGAGGAAAAATACAACAGAAAGGTCGCAGGTTGACCAGAAATCCAAGCTATGTTCCTTCCCAGGCACTTCGAGGTGACTGCTTCTAGGTGCTGACTTCAGCACTTTCATACCTAAAGTACACACTGGAAGGCTTGAACAAGAGCTTTATATCTATCTCAAGGTTCCATCCGACCCCGTCATCTCACTCCCAGAAGTCCTAAAAAGGCAGAGACAGTAGGAGTAATTTTCCTTCTGAATAGCCAGCATCCAGCAAAGTACTGGGTACCTGGTGGGAATCATACTGGTTGCCACATCAAACTCTGTTTAAACAGAATAAATGTTAGACTGTATTGAGAGCTAAATCATTCCAGCCAGGTCTCAGACGGCCCCTTGCCTGCTTCTCACATGACTCGGGGCAGGCAGCCACGCTGACATACACGTTTTACACAAATCTAGCATCCCAAGAGTTGAGTCACACGGCTCAACTCCACTGCAGCAGACCTCAGTGGGAGCCAGGCACTCAGACTCTGAACCTACACTGTCTGCCCCTCTCCTGCCATGGTACCCTGGAATAGCTGAATGGTGTCCATATCACCAAGGCATCTGAAACTGCACGAGCCACTTCAATCCCAAACTCCCAGAGAGAAACTGGGTCACATGGGGCATGAGATCATGCAAATGGAGAGAACGGCTCTGCTCTTAAGGTCAGGGGACTGATCTCTAAGTCTTGTTCCACACAGAGTCACCTTGGAGAGGAGCCCCTGGGCTGGCATATCAGACTTTACCAGAGAGTAGAGCCTTTCCAGCTGAAGGGTCACAAGCTCTCTTATTACTTCCCACGGCCTGCCTCCGTTCTTGTTTACATCTTTCTAGAACACCTTTCAGATCCCTCATCTCCCAACACCACATTCATGTACCTAGACTTCCCAAGACTCCCCCTTTGACTTACTTCTCACAAACTAGCAACACTGCTTTTGACCTGTGGAGATAAACTTTATATTCTTCAGCCTTCTGAGATGTTTCCTAGCATGTTTACCCTCTTGAACTCCACAGACCCTAACACACACCTCCTCGTCCCTCCCTTCACTGTCCCCACTTGTTTATGAATCTCCACGATAGGACTAGTGTGCCCATATATCTCAAGTAGAGACCTGAGAAGGCTCACCCTGCCGCCTCCTCCCTTCCCCTATGTAACATCAGCCTGGCCCTTCTGCTTCTAAAAGAGACATGGTTCGTAACCACACTTTCCACAGCCCCAGTCCCTCAGCATGTGTTCAGGATATGTCCATCTTCCGGTCAGATAATATAAAAGTCAACCCACCATCAATTCCTAGCTCTGCTACTGTGTCGTCACTCACCCACCCACTGTGCGTGACGTATACACACGGTCCGCCTGAAACCCAAGCCAGTGCACATCCGCCATCTGTAACACATAGCTGTCTTCTCATTGAGGCTTCAGCTCACTTGCACTAGGCTTTTGCACACATGGGATTCAGGATGTTTCTATTTTCTCTCATGTTTCTTGACCAGACACATATGTGAAAAGCCGGAGAACCAGAGGCACAGACTTCTGCTCACCCCCTGCACAGTTAAGATCTGGCTCCTGTCATGTCCTCTAACACCCAGTGAAAAACATCAAAAAACAACCTCCGATTCTTTGATATTCCTCCTCTTAAGTTCCCCCCACTACTAACAAGATGACAGAAATCATTGTGCCGCTTAAATCAGCTCTCCAAACTGTGGGAGCTTCGAATTCTTGGTTCTGTAATTTTCAGACACACTACACTGAAGGAAGCACCACCGCCTGCAGAGACTGTGGTGTGAACAGGAACCCCGGGTAAAAACAACTCGGCAAACGGGTGAACCTAGATGCACCCCCAGAGAGCTGACCCAGTTTGTAGCATGTGAGGCTGAGAAGAGCCTTCATCACTCATCCTGCTTCCAGTGTAGGCTTCCGGGCTGGGGAAGTGAGAGTCCTATGGGGCAGTCTTCCGTAGCAGCTAGCAGCGGACCAAAAGCTATGGCTACGGTTACAGTTAAATGAGAGAAAATTCCCTCCTCCCCCTGAATCCTAGCAGGGCACACCGGAAGTGGAGCTCTGTTGCCACTCCCTGGTGCATCACCGAGACCATTCTAGCCCCATGCATAAACCTTCATTGCGTTTCACAACAAGCCAAGAAAAAGCCACAGCTAGTGCACTTCTGTGGGAGAGAATGTAAATCAGTATAGTTACTGTGAAAAACAATGTGCAGTCTTCAAAACAACTAAAAATAGAACTTCCGTGTGATCCAGGGCTTCCTATTCTGAGTATATCTCGAGGAAAAATAATGTCAGAATCTCTGCGCCCTGTGTTCACATCAACGCCGTTCAGTCAACAGATGAAGTAAACATTGGGGACCCTACCCACATATGAGCGGGCAAGGAAGCAGGAACACAGTACACAGGAGTTCTGTCAGGCTCCAAAAACTGTGGGAAATCCTGCCAGCTCTGCACGATAAACCTGAAGGACACTGTAGTCAGTGAAATGAGTCCAGAGGACAAATAATGTGTGAACTCACCTAGGTGTATCATCTGGAGAAGTCAAAACAGAAGCAGAGGGCACAGTGAGGGTTATTAGACACAGGGGAAGCACTGGGCAGATGCTAGTCAAAAGACAAAGTTTTATTTGAACAACAGTCGTAAGTCCAAGAGACCTGGTTTGTCATGCATTGTAACCACCATGTAATGTGTCCTCAGACAATGCCAAGTGATTGCTTCAGTGAGAAATGGAGCCAGGTCAGGTCTGAGTGGAGTGTTCAGGTAGATAGAAAAGTCACATGCAAACTCTCCCTGCCTCTCTGTTTCTGCCTCTTTGAAAGAAGAATGGTTAATTTTTTGGAATAAATAGAAAAAACCTGTGATGATATTCAGATATTTGCTAGCATATATCAAATGTCCTTAATGAAGACCAGGGGTGTAGTGTCAGAAGGTACCAACAATTCTCTTCACCTCGTCTGAATAATCTCTTACTAGCATTTTAAAAGTGTGTGTATGTGCCTGTCATGCATATGCTCACACATTAACATGCATGTCCTTGAGGAGGGTCTGCTCACATGTGGAGGCCAAGGGACAGCCTTGAGCAGTCCGTTCTCTCCTTCCACCATGAGACACATCAGTTTAGCTCAGGTTGACAGCTCGTATCAAACACTTCTTCCCGGTAAGCCATTCTTCCAGTCCCCAAAACAAATCCTTTAAAAGATCTACAGAATAGGAGAAAATAATATCCCCCCTCAAAAGGTCCAATCCCCAGAATACATAAAGTGCCCTTGCAACTTAACAAAAAATTGAGCAATCCTGTTTAAACATAGAGAAAATGGGCTGGAGGTGGATAAACTGCTCCTTGCACAAGAGAATCACAAGCTCAGATTCACAGAACATGTCTGATGAAGTAGCTTGTGTCTCTCTACTTCTGCCCCCCCCCACACACACACACATTGTGAAGAAGGAAGTAGAAGAGAGGAAAATTCTGGCAAGTCTGCAAGCCAACTAGCCTGTCATACACAGTGGTGAACAAGAGGCCTTGTCTCAAACCAGGTGGGAGGTGAAAGTCTTCACTAGGGGGTTTTCTCTCTCGTGCTACAGTCACTGTGAAATAGGTGCCTGTACTCACAGCCAGAATGCAGCACCACCATCACCACCACCACCATCACACAAACACACACACACACACACACACACACACACACACACACTCACACACACACAATCACACACACACACTCTCTCTCTCACACACACACACACACACTCTCTCTCACACACACACACACACACACTCTCACACACACACTCACACACACAATCACACACACACTCACACACACACACACACACACACTCACACACACACACAAACTCACACACACACATACTCACACATACACACAAATTATAGAAATAAAAAGTGAAGGGGTCATTTGCATAGATGATTCTCCAAAGGACACATACAAATGAACCACAAATCTAAGAATAGATCCTCAAGAACAATCACCACTAGGAAAAAGCAAACTCACACCGATCCCAAAGGAGATACTCCACACACACCAGCCAACAGGGTTGGGACCAGCACAGTGGGAAAGAGCCAGTGTTGATGAGAAGTGGGTAAACTGGCACACTGGGGCCTGGCTGCCGGGATGCAATGGCACTGCTGCTGAGGAAAATAGTTTGGCAGATACTCAGAAAGTTAAGCCAACTTAGCCAATGACCCAGCAATTCTGTTCCTAGATATGCGTTGCAGATAGTTGCTAGCAGGTCCACAAATACCCCCACCCCCACAGCAATACTCCTGACAGGGGAAATGAGAGAGCAACCCCCACATTCAGCAGTAGCAGCAGAATGGAGCGAGGAACGGTTGCTCTTTTCACATGGTGCTACGTTACACGGACACAGAAGTTACTCAAGTCTCCCGCTTCGGTGTGGACAACCACCCAAAGAATGGTGCTGAGGGAAAGAAGCCTGATTCGATTGCCTGCTTTATGATTGTCCATAGTCTGCAAACTCACACAAACCAAAGAAAGAACAAGGCTTGAAGACACAGTTTCAATTCACACAGTGGTAGGATGGGGCTCCAACATGCTATAAGCCAGTCGTGGTGAAAACACCTGCAACCAGGCGCTTGGCAAATGAAGGCAGGAGAGTCACAGCTATAGAGCAAGGTCAAGGCCAGCCTTGACTACATGAGACCCTATCTTCCAAAGTGAAAAGACAGAACAGTGGTTTGCAGGGGCTGAACATAGGAGAGTTTATAGACGGTTGGGGTAGGCTATGGTAAAGAACTGCTTAATGGGTAGAGGATTTTATTTTAAACGAATGGTGGGGATTTTTTTACAACTAGGTAGAGGTGGAAATAACGTGCTCCAAACATGCCAGTGTTGGTCAGGATTTTATTTCCAAGAGGCTGAGAGTGTGCTGAACATTCAAGGCACCAAAATAACAAACGATAACATCTTAAAGCTCTTCTCTTGTGATAAATAAATGGCTGTCCTTCAGAGGCAGCATGCTGCTCTTTCTCCAAGAGTGTAGAAAGGAGATATGGTCCTGGGAGGCTAACAGGTTTGTTAAGCTCCACAGGGGCTCAGACTCAGCCCCCCTTCCCCAGCTTCTCCTTACTAGAGGAGAACCTGGGGCTACCCGGCAAGTTTCCTGGCCAGTAATGGGAGTTCAGAGGATGCATAAACATCAAGTCAAGGCCTGAGGTCTACGGGTTGGGATCCTTCTAAATCCCAGCTGTGGAGTACAGGCTACACATTCTTTGCAGTAGGTCTAAGGGATGAAAGAGGAGTAAAAGTCAGATGCAGGAACTCTGCAAAGAGAAGCTGAGCCCTGCCCCCTACACACACACACACACACACACACACACACAATGCCTGTTAGTTTGTGTATGCTTTATGTGAGCTTCTGACAAACTCGGAGGAACTTGTAGAAGTCTTCCAAAAATAAAGCTGAGATTGCATTGCACGTCCTGGAAATGGACTTCCTGGTACACAAGCCAGCCTCCCTCTGTCAGCCCAACTCACGGAATCAAGGTGAAAAATACGGTCTAAAGCCATTTGGAGCCACTATGGTGTGGACAGCAGGCACTCGCGTAGCCTAACTCAGGTAGGTATTGTTGGTGGCAAGTGTCCTAGAAAACTCAGGCTGAACGAATTTCTCTTCCTGCCCACATGCCCAAGATTAAACCCAAGCTGTGGTGGGAAAACCACCCGCCCCGCAACACCTGTCCTTCAGCCAGCAGGACTAGTTGCTGTGACTCTTGGTGACACAAACAGCCTTTTGAATGTAAAGAATATCATTCTGTCCTCTCCATTTTTATCAACAGGATCAGTCACCCTGTCCCATCTCTTCTAGGTTTCCAGATTGCCCAAGAGGATTAATCGCCTTTTAAAAAAAAATGCTCCATCTGCCAAATTCTCACAATCATGTTTTTCTCCTTTGTCTCTCTCCATGGATCTTCAGGTCCTATTTTGATGCCCAGCATCTAGTAGGTGTTTCAGGAAGAGCTGGTTAAGTGGAGAAAGGCACCAGTCTTTAGAAGTTAGACAGGTATATAAGCAGCTGAGAGGAAGTATTATCACCCAAAACAAAGACAAAGGGTATCATCCCCAACTCACTAGAAAGCAGTAAGACTATCCCAGGATTTTTTCTGGAGCTTAAGAGGTATACAGCATGCTTTATGTCACTGTTATAAAATGCCTGAGACTCCTAATTTCAATCAGGAAAAACACTTTATTTTGGCTCATAGTTTTTCAGTTCATGGACATGTAACTGTGACAAGGCAGAAAACTATTTTGAACCTTTGGGGAGATAGAAACCATCTCCTTGTGTTGCCTAGAACAAACAGGGAGGGGCGGTGAGGGGGCAGGTTCACAACATCTGCTTCAGTAGCATGTCTCCAATGACTTAACTTTCTCACGATGGGCTCCTCCTTTTCATAATAAAATAAGGAGGTTTCCTTATTATCATTTTATTTTATTATATATACAAGTGTTTTCCCTGCATGTATGTCTGTGGACCACATATGTGCCTTGTGCCGGTAGAGGCTGGAAAGGAGCATTTGGGTACCCAGGAATAAGAATTGCGAAAGGTTGTGAGCTGCCGTGTAGGTTCTGAGAACTGAACCTGGGTCTAGAGAAACTGGGTACTGGCCTGATATGGGTGCCTCCTCAGAGGTTCTGCCAGAACCACACTGATGCAGATGAGGATGATGGCAGATAACTATCGGACTGAGCATGGGGACCCCAATAGAGGAGCTTAAAGGGTCTGCAAACCCATGGAAAAAAACAGCATTATCAACCGACCAAACCCTCCAGAGCTCCTAGGGACTAAAACACCACCCAATGAGCACACATGGAGAGACCCATGACTACAGGTTCATATGCAGCAGAGGACGGCATTGTCTGGCATCAATGGGAGGAGAGGCCTTTGGTCCAGTGAAGACCTGTTTTCCCAGTGTAGGGAAATGCCATGAGGTGGGAGTGAGAGGTCTTCCTGGAAGCAAGGGGAGGGGGAGAGGGGACAAGAATGGGGGAAGGGGGGTTAACATTTGAAATGTAAATAAGAGACTATCCAATAAAAAAATGATTTTAAAAAAGAAACGAAGGAGGAAGCTGGGGCTCTTAACTGCTGAGCCATCTCCCAAGCCTCACCCCTCCTCTCAACCACTCACAAAGCTACAAACTCTTGGACCTATGACTGATACAATAGGCTTTCCGGGTTCTGAAACATAGCAGGGCTTCTGAGGATCTTTCCCAGTCTGATTCTAGTGTTCTGGAATGCAGCACCCTGCAAGACTGGACCCTATGCCTTAAGTGGAATGGAGGGGAAAGGCCACAGCCAGAGGCTCAGGTCAGAGGGGAGTTTTAGACAGCGACCTCCTACAGAATGTCCTCTTGATGTTGTTGCCTACAACAAAAGAGCTCTTTGTGCTAGACCAAAGTGTGCTCAGGAATTTTGTAGAGTATTCCAAGTTCTGACTTTTCCTGTGTACTTCTGCGTCCATAATGTTATTTCCTAAAACCCTGCTGAGAGCCAAGGAGGAGAGGCCACAAGTTCCTCTTCGGGAAAGTGTAGACAATGATTGTGTCCACAAGTTTACAGCAAACAACTCTGATAGCCTTAACGAGACCGTAATGTTCTCCGTCCAATGCAAACCAGACCTAGAAGGAATTCTTCAAGCTCGGATGCCAGAGACCTCTGGGTGGACTGCTCAGCTAACCTCAGAGCAGAGCAAAGCAGGGGGGATCCTGAGTGTGGGAGACAGAGGTCAGATTTATTTGGAAGGAGGTAGACAAGACTGGGATCTCTGGAATCCAGCGCCCTGCCAGACCGGAAGCTACGTGGGGGTGTGGGGTCAGAGGAACAGCCTCGTGCAGGTTGAGGAGGGGCTGCAATGAATTTGAAGTAGAGAAGGTGTACCAAGGGCAGGAGGGGGGTCTTTCCTTCTCACTTGCTCGCTCTTGTTCTCTTAGCCACCCAACCCAAACTCAGCTATAAGCAAAGCAACCTCTGCTACTGAAGACAACCGTCATTCCTAGTAGGCTGACATCAAATGCCTCTTGCTGAGCTCTCTGGTGTCCATGCCTCGGGCCACCCTGCTTTCTCATTCTGCCCTTGGTATATGCCACAGCTCAGCACTTTCTCACCAGGGTATGGCTGGTCTCTGTCCAGCCTTGACCTTTCTGCTCTGTTTCTGATGCTGCTCCTATATCTTCTACAAGACTGCCTCCTCCATAGTTTGATGGGAATGCCAATCTTCCTGCCAGTAAGAATTGGTCCCTTCTGTCCTTTGTCTTGTCAGAGGCTCATGATGGTAGCTGAGTAAAACTTCAGTACGACATGCTTACCCCATGACATGGTATGGGACCTTCAGCTTTTTGTCCTGGAGTCCCCAGTACATAACCCTGAATGTAGATGGTTATATAACATATAACATATAACATATAACATATAACATATAACATATAACATATAACATATAACATATAACATATAACATATAACATATAACATATAACATATAACATATAACATATAACATATAACATATAACATATAACATATAACATATAACATATAACATATAACATATAACATATAACATATAACATATAACATATAACATATAACATATAACATATAACATATAACATATAACATATAACATATAACATATAACATATAACATATAACATATAACATATAACATATAACATATAACATATAACATATAACATATAACATATAACATATAACATATAACATATAACATATAACATATAACATATAACATATCAATATTTTAAGGGTACAGACTGTGCTCTTGGCCCTGGCAATGACCCTGGATTGCTATGAATTGATCCACCAACCATTCATGTCATCGGGTAGGGCAGTTGCCAGCTCATCATACAGACATTTTAGGCATATTTTATACCTGAACCTGGTATAAAAGTACAGCCATATTAGGTGGGCCCAGCTGTGATGTGGACACCATTATCACCGTGAGTGTCATCCCTGTAATGCCAGTTTCACTGTGTCCATGAGAAACTGAGGACACAAACAACCATAGAATCTCAACCAGTGTCCAGAGTTAGCAACTGACAGCCAGGATTCTAAGTGGACATCGGACTGCAGTTCTAGTTTTCCTGGACTCCCTGCTGTTTCCTAAAAACAGACATTGCTGCCAGCACATGTCTATTGAGAATCAAGAAGGAAGAACTCATGAGTTTGCTGTTTTTATGAAGAATAGGAATGAAAGGCACTACTCTGGTGCACTAGTAAATAAAGTATGTGTCCAGTATCATGATAGCATCCTTTCTAGACCCTCCTTGTGTGGCAAATAGTGCTGTTAATGGATCCCTGTCTTCTGATTTTCCTCTAACCAGTTGCCATCTGTTGGTATAAGAAGGGCTGGCACTACCCCTACTTCTGTGTACACATCAAGCAAATTTCTTAATAATCTCTCCGAACTTCAAAGTCCTGAGGAGTGGGAAGAAGAATTTGAAAGAATGTGCTAAGATTGCTTAAAATAATGTTGCAAACACCATGAGGGTTGAAGAAGTGGTTTAGACATCTAATGTAATAGCTTTTATTAACATAATAAAATGTAGAGTATCTTTGTTGTGCCTTGCTGGTCCCACAAGAGTCACTTCGACAAATTACATTTTCAAAGAGTTCTTGCCAGTGACTCTTGCTGGCCTCAGACACTAGGGAGTGGGAAGATTGGCAAGAAGCTGGAACGGAGTTGACTCAGGTAGCTAGCCCAGGCAACACCTCCACAGTAGAGATGCGAGGGGCTGCCTTCATCCTAGCTTTTACCAGGCAGTGACTGCCTGAGTCACCTAATAGGACAGCCTTGTCCCCTGAATTCTGGCACCACCCATCCTGCAACCCAGGGAAGGAAGCTCCCTGTTGCTCTAACCTCTAGTTTCCCAGTAGGTCCCCAGAGGAGCATTACCAAAATTAGCAAATGAAAATACAGGAAGCCCTGTTATGGTTACATTTTCATTGAGAGAAAGAAAGCAAACCCAAAATTATTTTTCTGGTGAAAATCATTCAAATTTGCATGGAACACACATTTCCTGGGGTGGAGGTATCTTTGTTTGAACTGCCAACTTTACTAGCTACCTGGTTTTATCTGTCAAGCTTTCACCTAGGGCTCCCCAGAGCCCCCCAGCATGCTGTACCTGCTCCTCTGTGTTGCGTTTTTATGGGAGCTCTTCTATGACTGAATCATGCCAGACAGAGTTGTGGCCTGATGTGAGGCAGTAGTGTATTTCTGCAATGCTAGCCCTGGCCCTTCCCTCAACCTGCTCTCTCCTATTCACCCTTCTGCTCCTCAACTTCAAAGAAAAGCAGGAATTATAAAAACCAACAGTAATTGAGTGTCCCTGTGTCTGTGCCAAGGACTCAAAACCTTGGCATAGAAAAAAAGTCTTTGCTATTTTAATTGCTGGCATCAGAGGCACCCCTGGGAGGGCTTTGTTTAGGAAAACATTTTGATAAGTCACGTTGGGGCACTGTGTGAGACTGGTAGGCCAGGACAGGAGAACAAAAGAGAAGTGACCACACAGCTCTGCTTCAGAAAAGCAATGGTCATCCTGCCTGTGGAGAACAGGGAAGGGACCACTTGGTTTCTGTTTTACTGTAAAGCAAAATGTTCCAAAGAGCTAGTGACGTCAAATGACAATTTCATTATGCTCACAAATTCTGTGGGTCAGGAAGTAGGACAGGGCCTGGCAGGGATGCCCCGTGATGTCTGGGACCTCAGCTTGTTGCATGAGCCAAACCATTCATCAAACTGTGTCTTCACTCACCCTTTCACAGATAGAGCTTTGGCTGAGGCTTGTGACCAGGACATTTATCAGAGAGCATCATGTGGCCAGAACTTCCGGCCAATATGACATCCAGAACTGGGCTTTGACTTGTCAGCTCTGGTTTTCAAAACAAAATGTTTTGATCTGTTTTATGTCACCATAAGAGAGTACTGGAGACCAGAACATTTATTAAAAACAGGGTTGAGCCAGCAAGATGGCTCAGCAAGTAAAGGACTCCTTCTGCTAAGCCTGAGTTCAATTCCCAGAACCCACATGATGGAAGGAGGAGAGAACTGACAAGCAAATTCTCTGTGTATCTGTCTCTCTCTCTCTCTCTCTCTCTCTCTCTCTCTCTCTCTCTCTCTCTCACACACACACACACACACACACACACACACACACACGCACGCACGCACACACACACTCTCTAAATAATAGATATGTGCATGCATACCTATGCAAAAATATATTCAAATAATAAAATAAAAAAATTGTCTCTTACCATATTGGGAAGAGATTGGGAATTCTAAAGTTAAGAGATCAAATCTGGTTAGATCTGTTGAGGATCTTTCTAAGTATTTTATCCCATGGATAAAGGCAGGCAAAGAGAGACAGGGTAGGGAGGTGGAAAGAAAGGTGAAGAGGAAGGTGGTAGAGGAAGAAAAGGAATGAGCCAAACTCATCCTTCTATGAGAAGAAAATAAGTAACCCAATCTTTGGCCATGGCATTGGCCACTGGTAAGAGCAGCCTTGTCTGCCCAGTACTGTCACACCACAGCCTAAGTTTACAATACACACATCTAGAGGACACACTGAAGCCCTAGCAGCAGCATTTCAGTAGACAAGAAAGAAGCTGCCATGGGTCTTAGAGGCCATGGGTCATCCCTTCTTCAAAGAAGAAGATGACAGGGCTGTGCTCTAGAAGAGTGTGCAAGATGAGAGACAGGGTCCATTCATCTTGAAAAACAAAACAAAACTATAGTTGGTATCAAGAGGGTGGGAGGGAGGCCAAAGAGGAAAAGGAAGAATAGAGAAGTAGCCTGCAGGAATAACAATACTGGAA
Organism: Micromys minutus; assembly: GCF_963924665.1. Classification (NCBI taxonomy): domain Eukaryota; kingdom Metazoa; phylum Chordata; class Mammalia; order Rodentia; family Muridae; genus Micromys; species Micromys minutus. The sequence continues at coordinate 9,935,539 of NC_137962.1, read as the reverse complement.
GGAAAGGGCAGTTAAAATACCTAGGCCAGTGAGGAAGCAGAGTAAAACAGCCCTGGAGGCTGAAAACTGGTTGTTGATTTCATTTGGCAGTGTTAGGCATTGCTGTGGGGTGACCACCCTTCCCTGAACTTGAATTGGATTTCTTGTACAAAAAGACCTTGGGAAGCTCTCTCTCTCTCTCTCTCTCTCTCTCTCTCTCTCTCTCTCTCTCTCTCTCTCTCTCTCTCTCTCTCTGTGTGTGTGTGTGTGTGTGTGTCTATATATTGTGATTTGTGTGTCACAGAAAAAGATGAAGATGTAGGACTTACTGTAATGTGAAGATGGAATGAAAGCTCTTGAATTTTCAATAGAAAGAAAATAGGAACAGCAGATCTCTGAACCCTTCAACCTAAATATCTGGGAATTTGTGGAGATATAGGACTCTGGAGTAGGGGTGCCTATCCACAGAGCTTGGAAAGGGCAGTTGGTTCATTGGACTTGCTTGCTTTCCTCAGCAAGCCTTGGGCATACACCTTCAAGCCAGAGACCATGCTTAGTGATAATAAGATCACGAAGAACAAGCTCCCATCTCCTGAATTTGTCTTGTATTTCAGAGGAAAAGACAGGCAATATATAAGCCCAAAAGAGTAAAAGCACCAAACAAAAACTGCATAATTGGGTCATGAGGAATCCATTAGAGATGTCTATCAAAGGTCTTGCATTGGATTGAGGGTTCAAGCTCTAAATCTTATGACTTCTCCTTTGGTAGGAAGTCATTATTTTCCCTGATGCTTGGCACCTTGTCTGATTACATATCTTGTAATATGAACTGAACGTATATCTTGGCTATGGAGCCAGCCAGGTTCACTAAAAGAAGGAACATAACAAGTACAAGAAAGAAACTGAGGAGCAATGGAAATAGAGAGCCAGTAGGAAAAGTGACTTACTGAGGCCAAGAAGGAAGAGAGGGGCTTGCCTGAAAGGATGAGGATGATTAACAGTCAGCTGCTCCAGTGACTGCGACAAAGTGCTCTGGGCAGGATAGAAAGCAAATACATATTCCAGAATGGAAACCACATTTAATGTGTTTGAGGAACAAACCAGGCAAATAGAGCTGCTGCCTCATAAGAAAGAAGGATGAGTTGGCGTGAAATATGAGAGGGCCAGGTGTAAAAACTGAGTTTTCCCTCCTGCGCCCAGTTTCCTGGAATAACAAATCTGAGAGTCAAAAATATTAGCAAATACCGAGGCCATAAATTTTGACTGTTTCCTGATTAGATTATAACTCAATATCCCATTTAAGCTAATCTAAGTTCTACCACATGGCTGTTTACCTCTGCTCAGCTCCCATCTTTCTGACCTCCTCCATGTTCCCTGGCTAATCCTCCTGTGTTCATCTCTCTCCCAAAATCCTTTCTGCCTACCATATGTCCCATCTTCTATTCGAACCTTTTCTATAGGTCACAGGTTTTTTTTTATTGACAAATGATACAACCAGAGATTTTCTCTACAGCATACATACTTCCAGGAAAGATGCTGGTTTTCAAGTGGATGTGCTCCCAGAACCTGCTGAAAGTCCTACTGTGAGGGGATGAGTGTGAACCAGAGTTTGTTCTGAAAACTTTATCTTGCTTCCAAGGGGTCAGGACACTGTTCTTGGTGTTTAAATTACCCAACCAACATTTCAGGCTGTTCCCATAAAAGTCATGGAGATAAGATGGCATTGAGCCCTTTTGTGTCCATGAAGAAACAGAGTGTGAAGGTGGCATCATTTTACCAAAAGTCTTCTGTGGCCTTTTCTTAGTTAAGTCTGGCTTAAATTCAAACCAATAGAGAAGAAGCCAAGGATCACCAGTACCATGATGTGGAAGGTATCCACAGGGTTCTGTCAAGGAGCCAAAGCATTTTAGCATAAATTCCTCTTACCTTGTCAAACTAAGTTAAGAGTTCCAGGTCTTGTTCTGCCAGCCCTAGAGAGAAATCTAAGAAAAAAAAAATCTGAAACACTGTGTCTAGACTAATGGAAAGCTAGAAGATCCTTAGAACAAAGGACCCATTCGTTGCCCATTGCTGACAGTTTAGTTCCAAAGATGTCCATTTCCTCATCTCCAGAATCAAGGAGGAGTTCATTCAGCATATCCAAAGGGACTTGGCATACATGACTAAGCATCTTGATATGGGAGGTTATTCTGGTTTTCTGAGGCAGGCCCAGTATCTAGTAACTGACATGACAGTGGCAACTTAAGGAAGAAAGGGTGCATTTTTAGTGCATGGGTATAGATCATTATGGTGGAAAGGTTCAGTGGAGTTTGTGATGCCAAGCCTATAAAGAAGGCTTTTCATATATCAAGAAGCCAAGGCTCCGTCCCTTAATATCAGTCTTCCAGCAGCCTACATCCACCAGCCAGCTTCTACATCTGAAAGGTTGGGCATCCTCCAATAATAATGTCAACAGCTAAGAACTAAGTATTCAGAGAGATATTTTACATTTAGATTATAACCACATCTAACTATCAACCAAGACTGTCTCTGAAACTTTGTGTCCCTAGTGGTTCATGTCCCTCCGAGGTCATCTTTTTCTGTTTCTAGCACAGAGACTGATCTTGAGCAGCTTGAGCAGGGGGTAATTTTAGATGTCCTAGGGGTGCCAAAGAATGTTTAAGTATACTTTTACCTTGGTTCAGCTAAAGGTGTGGAGCAGAAATTCAAGGGGAGACCCTAGGCTCAGTGAAAGGAAACATGAATGTCTCCAGTAGGACATGAATAATGACCATGAGGCCACAATGGGCCTCATAGAGTCCAGGAAGGCAGGGCTCAGGGACAACTCCTCTGAGCTTTGAAAATTATAAGAGAGTCCAGAAGCTGCTAAAATCCAAGGGCAATGTCTAGTTTCCTGATGATCAAGAGCCACAGAACAGGGGAAGACTATGACCCTTGGCCACCTTAGCAAGGGCCCTAGCCTCCTCCATGCAGCTGGCAGGCTGCTGCAGGGCCGGTTAATCAGTAAGGCACACATTTGTCTAGTTTGGCCTTTGAGTGACTCACCACCCCTTAGCCTATTTATGAGGATTTGAGATATCAGCATTTCATGAAGTGTAATGAATAACCAGGGTCCCGAGGCTTCCACTTGCCTTTTATAAACACAGCTTGATGGGCCCCAACTCCCTGGGGACTTTGGGCTAAGAATACATGCTCTCCTCTGAACAGAGAAACCCCAGTCCTGAACCAGATAGCCATTGACCTATTCTCTCTACTAGCTTTGGAGGCACCATTGAATTACCCCTAAGAACTCCAGAATCCATCTGGAGGGTTATTCCCATATCTGCTTAAGGAACAGTGTTAACATGTGGGACATGTGTCAGAATAGAAAGAAAATGCATAAGATTATCTGGATACCATCTAAGGACTCCAGTGAGCTCAGGGACGTCCATGCAGGAGACTCAGAGAGCCAGGGCCTCTAAAAAAGAAAAGGTGAGGGATATTATCAAAGTGAAAGATGAGGCCAACTTGGTACTGGTCCATGGCTGACCTTATGCCCCAGCTGATGGTGATAGCCCTGAAGGTTTCCAGAAGAATGTCCCTGGTGTCTGGTTCATCCAGGGCTCAGTTGACTTCCACTGCCATAAGCTTTCTTCTGTCTTCTTCTCCATTCTCAGAACAGGACACAAGCTGACTGCACATCCTCTGAGTTTATTTCATCAAAAAGAAAAGTACTTTGGGTCATCAAGATGGCCCAGCCAGTAAAGGTACTACAAGCCAAGACTGACAACCTGAGTTTAGTCCCCAGAATCCACATGAAGAACTAATTGACACAAGTTGTCACACATGCACCATGGCATGGGCACACACTCACCAAATAAATACATGTTTAAAAAGCACTTTATCCAGGCATAGTGGCACACTTCTGTAATCCCTGCACTCATGATGCCAAGGGAACTGGTAGGAGTTCATAGCTAGCCCAGGTACAGAGCTAAACCTTGTCTAAAGAAAAAGTTGTTTCTTAAAATGTAACATATATAAGATATGTCCAGATGTTATGGTACATGTCTTGCTTTCCAAAACTTGGGAAGCAGAGACAGGCAGAGTTCGAGGCTAACTTAGTCTACAAATAGCCAGGACTATACCAAAAAACCCTGTCTTGAAAAAAAGAAGAAAAAAAAAACACATAAACTAATGTGTAATTTTAGACAACACAGATAATTAAATGTTAGAAAATTACAAACTATACCTCAGCCTTAAAGAGAACTATGCTGAATGTTTTGGAGCATTCTTTCGGAAGTGTGTGTGTGTGTATGTGTGTGTGTGTGTGTGTGTGTGTGTGTGTGTGTGTGTGCGTGCACACACACACATTTCCTTGCTGAATCACAGTCTCACATATTTGCTTCCTGTTTCCTGTCATCCTGTTTTAAATGTCATGAAAACTTCAGCTTACAGTCAGTTTAGCCTAATATCATACAGAATTACTAAATTTCATTTAGCTCATCTCTTGCCATTTGATTAGTATGTTTCTTAGTTTATACTCCTAGAAACAATCCTAGAATAATATTTTTCAACATAAATCATGATTAAAATGGGCTGCTTTTCAGTTTTGCGGTGTTCTGCTTGATGTCTTTGTTTGCTTTCTTCCCCGGAGTCTAGAGAATGGAGCAGAGTGTTCAAGAAATACATAAAGATAAATTGACACTTGGAAAATGTGTCTCAGGACCTTCAAGAACAGTGCCTATCAGTAAGTTTTACAGGTGCGAGGATTTGGTAGGCGGGTAAGGGACATTGCTTTCCCTCTTCTCTCAGAAGCCTGTTGTCTCCTCCTGGGAACTTTGTACCTCCTACAGCAGTGGGTGCAGACCTCCAGTGAGTGCTGACTCTGGAGCTACCTTGGCAGTCATGCCTGGACGCCCACCCCTAGCTCCAGTCCAGCCTCTGCCCGCACTGCACCCTCCACCACTTGCTCTCCTGGAGATCAGAGCACACAGCAGGAATCTGCTTGGCAGCCCGAACAGGTGTATTCCAGGAGAATCTGGCAC